>NC_081542.1:37313094-37326250 GCF_901000735.1 Corylus avellana
ACCTTTGTTATATGGGCAGAGTTTGTGAATTTCGCTAGTGGCCGCATTGACACAAGTCCTGCAGCCTGCTGCCTCAGCGTCACCGCGACAAAGAGCAAGCCCATAAGTTTTGTACGGATCGTGGCCCACTATACCAAGACCAAAACCCTGGGGAGGGGTTTGGTAGTAAAGGTTGCCCATGAGCTTTCTTAGGTTTGATTCATAAAGGTCATTGGTGGTGAAGTTCTCAGAGCTTGAACAAACATGGTTGAGATATGAGCTGGCTCCGAAAATTATTTGTAGAAGGAGAAAAATTGTTAGAAGATAAATGGAGAGGGAAGACATTTTCTGTCAGAAATGAGGATGTTGTATGGATGAAGCGATGGAGAGGTATATATGCAGCACTTATTTATTGTTGAAGGGGTTGGCTGTCTCCTTGCATACTGTTCAAGTTGACCAGAAATTTTCAAAATTGAGCTGCGTTCTTTGGAAAAGTCAAAAATGTGTAATCTAAAAATGTACTTCAACAACATGTACCTCGTCAACTGGCCAATGAAGCCGAGACATGATCGCCAAAATATTGATAAAGAAAGTTCTAAATCATGTAATATTATTTATTATTCTGAAGAGTGTTTCAAACCGAAAATATAGAAGTGCATGGTCATAATGTTTGTTTCTTGAAACACTTTTTTTTTTTTTTTTCTATTATAAAAAGAAAAAAAAAACTTGATGTAGTGGGTCGATCTAATCTAACATGCATAAATGAAATGAACGAGAGATAAGCCTTTCGTTTGTTTTCACACTCGGGGGGAAGACCGGCCTATTTCTTTTAATAGATTTTTTGGTTATTCTTTTAATAGTGACCTCAGAAATTTCTACTTTCATATTCATGCCTGTTGAAATATATATATATATATATATTAAATAATATTACATAATTCTTTATTTATGGAGAGAATGAGTAGTGACAAAAAAATCCTAAAATATACCTAAACTAATTAAGGAAGAGAATAAATCATACAAGGAAATATAATAACGGAGAATAAAAATATTTTAACATAAAAATAAATAACTTATTAAGAAAAATATTAATAAACCTAGTTTAATTAAAAATATAAAATATTCCAACAATGCCTACCAACTGAAAATCTGGGGTTTAATTGTACATATATAGTGAAAAGATTTGAACAAGAAATAGATTAGTAATTCTCAAGATAATTTACATACATGCTGCCCTCTGTATTATATACACGAGAGTGATAGGCTTGTACAGCAAGACATGAAATTCCACATAATGAGGAATTGACAATTAGAGAGATATCGATCAACATTTGCCTTATGGAGAGAGATACAGATTTGAGTGATAACATTTCCTTGTAGAATTGGATGATTTGACAATCTGCATTGAAGTGGAATTTTCCACAATCAGTTACTTTCCTATTTTATGCAAATCATCCCTTGCATGGCTTGCCTTTCCTAACTTAGTTGGACAAGCTGGCAATGCTGCCACAGCACGCATGGTTGTGATTGTGGTAATTTCCTTACCAGTAGCTTGACAACCAATGCCATAATCAGTGGCAGAATCTGCAGCAGCTTCATCAAGAGTCCCACCTACTATAGCGGGACTTACCTAACCTGAACATCTCCCAGCAAGCTAATGGGAGGGAGGCTCACCATTAGCTTGGACTTAAGGTAAGAGAAACGGTTTGAAAACAACCCATTGGTAAAGATGTCAGCAACCTGATCCTTGGTGAAGTGAGTGGAAGACAAAAATATTTAAAGAGCATATGCAACCAAAATAACTCAGCGGTGGTAAGAGCCATGGATCTATATTTTGCTTCGGTACTAGACCAAGACACAACAGCTTGGTTCTTAGCACTCCAAGAGACCAAACAATTGCCAAGATACACACGAAAGCCAGATGTAAAGCAGCGATCATCTGGGTTACTGGCCCAATTGGAGTCACAAAATGCTTGCAAATGAAGAGGTCCAGGAATATAGAGCAACCCATGATCAATAGTGTTCTTGAGGTAGCGTAGGACACGCTTGGCAGCAACCCAATGTGTTGTAGATGGAGAATGCATGTGCTGGCACAGTTGGTTCACAGAAAAATGCAATCTCTGGGCAAGTAAGGGTACAGTATAGGAGTGCGCCAACTACCTGCCTATATTTCGTAATGTCTGGAAGAGGATCTCCATCAAATTTGGAGAGTTTGGTGCTAACCAAGCAAGGAGAAGATGATGGTTTGGCACCCAGCATTCGTGTACGGTGAAGGAGATCTTTGATGTATTTGGCTTGACACAAATGGAGGGAACCCTCTGACCTTGTAGCTTGAATACCCAAGAAAAAACTAAGGTTGCCCAAATCCTTTAGGGGAAACTTCTGCTGCAATTGAAAAAATTAGTGCACTAATAACTGAAAAATGAGTGCCTGTAACAATTATATCATCGACATAAATCAACATAAACACTTAATCTTGTCTTGAATGAAAATGAAGAGAGAGGATTCCACCAAGGAAGCTGTAAAATCTAGTTCCAATAAAGAGGAGGAGAGATAATGGAACCAAGCTCTTGGAGCTTGTTTAAGCCCATAGATCAACTTGTGTAGTTTACAAACATAGTCACGATGTTCCTTGTCGATAAAACCTTGGGGTTGTTCCATATAGACTTCTTCCGTGAGAGAGCCATGAAGAAAGGCATTGGATATGTCCAATTTCCTGATAGGCTAGCTTGAAGACACTGCCATAGCCAACACAATTCTGACAGTTGAAGATTTAATTACAGGACTGAAAGTGTCGGTATATATAGTCGATGCCAAGTTGTTGTTCAAACCCTTTTGCAACCAAGTGAGCCTTGAATCTATTTATAGAACCATCTGATTTTTGCTTGATCTTGTAGACCCACTTATTTTGAATCATGTTATGCTTCAAGGGTTGTGGACAGAGAGTCCATGTTCCATTGGAGATCAAGGCCTCATATTCTTGAGCCATAATAGTTTTCAATCTAAGATCAGTAGATGCTTTAGAGTAGCAAGTTGGTTCAACGGTAGATGATGTTGGAAAGAAAACCTTTGGAGGATAGTGGGTGGTGTAGTATAATTGATAGTCAGCAAAAAGCTTGGGTTTGAGGGAACCAGTACAAGACCTGGTTGTCATGGAATGGCCAGGGAAAGGTTTTGATGCATTGGAGATAGTTGCTGCACAGGAGGTTATTGTGGGTTCGAAGTGGACTTATGAAGGGGCAGGGCACTCAATTGGTAGGGTAGGAGTCAGCTGTATGGAAGCAGAAGATTCAATGGAGGCAGCAACCTCAGAGGAGAGTGTCGGAGGTTCGATGTGGACTGGTTCAGTGACAGAGAACTCAATTGGCAGTGTACTACTAAATGGTTGTAGAGAAACTAAAGATGAATCACCTGTTTGGGGGCTCGAGGATTCAGGGGTTTGAAAATCAGATTGTGCATTACTAGATGACTGTAAAGAAAGAGGGGATTAATCACTTGTTTGGAGGCTAGAGGATTCAAGGGTCCAAAAATTAGATTGTGCATTAGCAGAGGAAGAAGAAATGGGAATTGAAAGAGGCTAGGATAGAGTATGGCTTACCGGAATCATGAAAGGAGAGTCAGACGCAGCATTGATCCTGGTTGGCAGCTTCAAACGGGCATGATCCCTAGCAGGAAAAGAGTGTTCATCAAAGACAACATGCCGTGAGAGGTACACCCGATCAGTGAGAGGGTCTAAGCAGCAATATGCAGCATGACTATAGCCTAAGAAAACGCATGCTTTTGACCTATACTCCAATTTGTTTGCAATGTAGGGTCTGAGTAAAGGAAAGCATTTACAGCCAAAGACCCTAAGAAGAGTGTAGTTAGGAACCTTTCCAAAGAGTGCAGTAAACAAAGGTTTGAATTTTGATGATGCTCCTATGAACCACAGTGGATATAGCCCATTTTTACTCTTGCCCGATAGAAGCAATGCGTGTGTTCAACGGTCCTTCACAAAAAAACAAGCATATGTGAGTATAAAGTAACAATCATTATCTTTACAAAAATTTTGAATGGAAATGAGGTTGGTTGCAACCTTAGGACAATGTAAAATATTATTAAGATGAAAATGAGAATTGGAAGAGGTTAAGATTGCTGAACAAGTGTTATCAATTGCAAGACCTCCACCATTGCCAACTGCTACAGCTTCTGATCCTTTGAAGGGCTACTGCTAAAGGGTCAAGTTTTCCAATTCACTAGTGATGTGAGAATTGGCCCCACTTTCGGCAAACAACCATTGTTGATCTTCTAGTTCATTGTTGGTTTGGGGTACCATGGCAGCAAGTTGTATGGGGGGATGCCTACCCTGATATGCATAATCCATCATGTGAAAACAGTCTAGAGCCTGATGCCTTGTTTTACCACAATTTGGCAAGACATCCGAGTGGTTGGCTGGAATGGAGAACCATTACGACCAGATAGCTTCTGTTGGTAGGCTGAATTTCTTTGAGATGCATGACGTGGAAAACTAGTTGTTGGTCGAGGAGAGAACTTACTGTATTGACCATTCTTGGGCTTGCGATTGAAGGAATGAAAATTCTGCTTTGAGGGGCCTCCTTGACGTTGTTTGAAAAATGCAAAATTGGAGGCATCATTCACTATAGATTGTTGTTGATTGATAAGTGTCTCATGGCTGAGAAGTTGATCTTGAAACTCTATGAAAGTCAAGGATTTGTCTATTGTGGTTATAGAGAATGTTATAACAAAAGAGTTGAATGTAGGATTAAGGCCACTGATGATAAAAGAGATTAAATCTTCGTCATCAATAGGCCTCCCAATTGCATCAAGTTGGTTGGCCCAATTTTTAGCGTCTTGCAAGTATACAGTGCAGGTCTTGGATCCTTGAAGAAGGCCTTGAATTTGGCATTTTAGGTTAGACACCCGAGTCCTAGATTCTGAAGCAAATCTAGTAGCCAAAAACTTCCATACTTGCTGAGATGTATGGAAACCATACAAGGTTGAGAACACTGACTGAGTGAGAGTCATGTTGAGCCAATTGAGAATAAATTGGTCTTTTTTGTTCCAGAGGGAATAAGTTGGATTAAGGACCTCCTTACCTTGATCATCAGGCAGGAATTGAGATGGGCATGGTTCTGTACCATCAACAATGTCCATAAAATCATGACTCTTCAGTATAGGAACAACAAGAAAGAGCCATGCCAAATAGTTAGGTCCATCAAGTTTGATACCTATATATGGAGCAAGATTTTGCAAAACAAATGTGAGAGTGGTAGTCTCAGAGGTTGTTGAGGTAGTGGCCATGACTGATTATGAGCGGAAGCAGGGGAATTGGAATTTTGCAAGAAAAGGGAGAATTGGCATTAGCCCATAAGGGCTCTGATACCATGAAAAGATTTGAACAAGAGATAGATTAGTAATTCTCAAGATAATTTACATACATACTGCTCTCTGTATCATTTACACGAGAGTGATAGGTTTGTACAGCATGACAATTCCACATAATGAGGAATTGCCAATTACAGAGATATCAATCAACATTTGCCTTATGGAGGAAGATACGATTTGAGTGATAACATTTCCTTGTAGAGTTGGATGATTTGACAATCTGCATTGAAGTGGGATTTTCCACAATCAGCTGCTTTTCTATTTTATGTGAATCATCCCTTGCATGGCTTGCCTTTCCTGACTTATTTGGACAAGCTAGCATTGCTGCCACAACACGCATAGCTATGATTATGGTAATTTCCTTATCTGTAGCTTGACAACCAGTTTCATGATAAAAGCCATGATCAGTAGCAGAATCTGCAGCAGCTTCATCAAGAGCTGCACCTGCTGCAGCAGGGCTTACCTTAACATATAGGTGCACAAAAGGGCCACAGCTAGATTAGTGTTCTGAGCAAGCCGTTCATGTAAAGCGTTGAATGTCAATTAATTTTCAACATATGTATCTCGCACATTTTACAACCCATGCATGCATTATGACAATATGTCCAACGGTACCATGAGAAAAAAAAAAAAAAAAGGAATAATTGAAAAGGAAAACTCAACTGGATTATCATTCGACCATTGATATAATGTCGACTATGACCTTACTTTATACGGGCTTAATCCTATGGACACAGAGTTGTTTATATTTATGTTTGGCTTTGGATTTAATGGTTGTTTTATAACGAGTGTATCATGTACGGATGGAGCCATGGTTCTAGCTTTGTTAGTAACATGGGTTATCTGAGGTTAGACTTGGTCGGGCTGCTAATATGTGACAATATGTGGCAATATCTGGGGCGCCGATATTGAACTACAGGTCACTCGAGACAGCGCCAACCCTACCAAAAACGGTTTATAATAATATAACGATTATATATATATATATATATATATATATATATATATATATATATATATAAAATTGAGTTGGTGTCTAAAAACACCTCGGTTAACCAAGACACAGGCCGGTCGTTCAACTAGGCTTGTGGCAATAGCCTAGTCGATTCCTGGTCAACTAAGCTAAGTAATGGTTGAGAAATGAGCTGGCTCTGAAAATTGTTCGTAGAATGAGAGAAATTGTTAGCAGATAGATGGAGAGAGCATACATTTTCGGTCAGAAATGAGGATGTACTTTGGATGAAGCTATGGAGAGGTATATGATGCAGAATTGGCTTAGTGGGCTGCAAAGATGAACAGCAAGAAAGAACGGATAGGTATTTCTTGATCTTGATACGATCAAAGGATCTACAAAATCTTCTCTAAACGCTAGATACTCTCTAGGATTTGAAGGAAAATCATGAAAAAACTCAACTCTGAAACTTCTTATTGAACAAAACTCACATATATACCAAATATGCATTCTAGGGTTTATAAAGTATATATTTATAGGCTCCCAAACCCTAAACCTAAAAATAATATGAAATTTTATCGAACTATGATTCTACGATGCACATCTGGATGGGATATAACGCCATCCAGACGGTCACTGAAATCAAAGTCAAACTGTAAATAAACATAGGCGTCCGAACGGCCTCCGGTCTTCAAACGAGGCTCTTGGATTTAGGCTCATCTAGACGGTTGTAGACGAGGCTTCGTCGATCTACATCAGTATACTTATTTATAGTTGAAGGGGATGGCTATTTGCTTGCATACTGTTCAAGTTGAGAAGAAATTGCCAAAACTAAGCTGCGTTCTTTGTAAAAGTCAAAAATGGGTAAGCTAAAAATGTACTTCAACAACATGCACCTCATCAACTGGCCAATGAAGCCGAGATATGATCGCCAAACTATTGATAAATAAAGTTCTAAATTATTATGATGGAATATTATTAATTATTTTGAAGAGTGTTGACGATTTCAGCAGAGAAGCGGCTAATCAAGCCAAAAATATAGAAATGTGGCAAATGCTATTCAGTATTATTCAAAACATAAATTTAATTATTTAATTATTACTTTAACACTGAGTTCAAAGATATTTGTTGCACCCGGCTTACTTCTATGACTCTTACTCATTAATCATTATGTTTGTTTCTTGAAATTTTATTTGCCTATTTGAAAAAATAAATAAATAAATAAATAAACAAAAAACTTATATAGTGGATCTAATCTAACATGCAAAACTGAAATGAAAGAGAGATAAGCCTTCGCTTGTTTTTATAGAAAACTAATAATGAAATAAAAAGAGATAAAAGGAAATAGAGTAAATACAAAAATTTTAGGTAGTTTGGCCTATGACTTACATCCACACAATACATAAATTATAGGCTACATTTTTCTTCACTGCAAAAAAAAAAAAGAAAAAAAAAAAAGGCCAAAATAGTACCACGTGGAATGTGACATTTTTAGCCCAAAAAATGTCACTATTGATGTAGTGACGTTTGCATAGCGATATTTTCAAAATGCCCTTAAACATAGTGACTCGATTTAAAATTGGAAACATTTGAACAGTGAAAATATTGCTACAAGGCGACATTTAAGCCCAAATATAACCTTTTGGAATGTGACATTGTCACTATTCACATGTCACCTTTTAGAAGGCGACGTGTGAACAGTGCGAGTCACCCTTTTGAAAGGTGACACTTTGCACTGTTCAAATGTCGCTACTCTTTAAAAACTATATATATAGGGGTGGCTGCCAGTTGGTAGCCACCCACTTCACAAGTTGCCTACGAGACACTCCAGAGGTGGCCGAGCCACCAGCGTCCACTGCAAAAAAATAATAAATAATAAATAATAAATAAATAAAGATATGAGGAATTGAAGGGTGGTTGATCACCCCTCAATTATCATCTTTTTTTTTTTTTTTGGTAATTCTTTTCTCCAAATATGCCCATGTCATTCGCACCATTTTATGTACATTTTAATGCCGACATCCAATGAATACGCCCAATGTGAATGAAATATTTTGACAGGGAAAAGTGTAAATGGTAGTTTGAGGGTGTTTTGCGAATGATAGTTTATGGGCATTTCAAGTTTCAAAATAGGCATGTGTATGGCACGTTACAAATTTCATCAATTTTTCACACCACAAGCTAACAAAATGGTCCTTTTGCAATTGATTGGTAGTTGAAGGAGATCATGTGTCACAAATGGTAGTTTGGGGCGAAAGTGTGAAAAAGTTGTAAGTTCATGAGGTAATTTTCCCAAAAAGAAACTTTTAAGGTTTCCTTGTTTCCGTTGCCAATGAAACAAGTACCCATTTAGTAAAAAAAAAATTAAAAGCTCTTTTAAAGGTTTAAAGGCGTAAAATGCACTTTTGACAAAAGTTTAAAAGTGAAGTTTTTGCCAAAAAGTACTTTTTGAACTTAAAAGCTCTATTTCTCAAACGTAATCCCAAACAGACTCTTAGAATGATATATTAAAAATCAATTTAACTTTGAAAAAAAATGGGTTCACGTCATATGTAATTATATATATATATATATATATATATATATATATATATATATATATATATATATATATGTGTGTGTGTGTGTGTGTGTGTGATTTTGTTTAAATTTCAAATGCAATATGCGGTTTTATTAAGAACATATAAATTTAATAGGAAAAGTATTTAATCCATTCAACATTATCTTCATCAAAGTATGTTTATTAATGTGTTTTGGGGTATTGTGTTTGTTTTGGTTTAAAAAAATGTTTTGATGTGTCATAAAAAATAAAATAGCTTGCCTTTTGAATTGTTTGTAGGGACCATTTAGATTTGCGATTTAAAAAAGCTCGATTAAAAATAACAACTTTAAAATGTGCAATTTAAAAATGTGATTTTTAAAAAATCAGTTAAGCGTTTGACAAAATCGCAGTTTAGTGTTTAAAATTGTGCGTTTTAAGAAAAGTACCTAATTACCTGCGATTTGAAAACGAGAAATTTTCTACATTTTTAAATCATAATTTTTTTAAAAACGCAATCTCAAAAAATTCATTTTCTGCAATTTAGTTTAAAAGCGCATTTTTTGTCTATGAAATCCCAATGTCAAATACATCCTTAATGTCTTTAACTTGAGACAAAAAAAAAATTAATTAAAAAAATTAAAAAAATTAATTAACAAACATGGCCTAATTACCTGGCCTTGGGATTGGTCCACTTCCACAAAGACTAAATGGAGCATCTCATTGAATTTGAACATGTACTCCGTTTATTTCAATGTAAAATATTTTCAGGGAAGTAATTTTACAGGAAAATAATTTACAATGAAAACATTTTCCGGCATTTGTTGTGCGCACGGAAAATCGAAAATATCTTTTATATTCACAACATCAAAATACTAATATACAATTATTAAAAAAATAAAATATAAAAATACCCGCTCAGGAGTTGATCAGGACCCGCCCAAAACTTGACTAGGAGTTGCCCGAGAGCTGCACGGGACTTGACCGGGACCCGACCAGATGGGTCCCAACGAGGTCCCGGTCAAGTCCCGGGAGGATCCTTGTCAAGTCCCGAGCGGGTCCCGGTTAGGTCTCGACAAGGTCTCGGGCGAGTCCCTGTCAAGTCCCGGGCGGGTCCAGTCAAGTCCTGACGAGGTCTCGGACAAGTCCCAGTCAAGTCCCGGGCGGGTCCTGGTCAGGTCCCGGATGGGTCTCGCTCAAGTCCTAGGTAGGTGCCATGCAGGTCCCAGGCGGGTCCCGATCAGGTCCAGGTGGAGTCTCGGGCAAGTCCCAAGCGGGTCCCAATCAAGTCCCAGGTGGGTCCCGGTCAGGTCTCGACGAGGTCCTGGGTGAGTCTCGGGTAGGTCCTGAGCGGGTCTCGGTTAGGTCTCGACGAGGTCCCGGTCAAGTCCCAAGAAGGTCCCGAGTAGGTCCAGGTCAAGTCCCAGGCGGGTCCCGGTCAAGTCCCAGGTGAGTCCCGATCATGGCCCAAGCGGGTGCCGTGCAGGTCTCGGGCTGGTCCCGGTCAAGTCCCAAGTGGGTCCTGAGCGGGTCTTGGTATGGTCCACCAATTTTAAAATGAGATGCTCAAAGTCGGAAAATGATTTACGGTTTTGAAAACCGTAAACAATTTTCCTAAAATTAAAGAAGAATTTTCGGTTAAAGGGAAAATATTTTTCATTGATTATTATTTTACGTCGCGCCAAACATCCATAAATACGTAAAACATTTTCCGTAAATCATTTTACAACGAAACAAACGGAGCCTAAGTAGTTAAGGCATATTTGGCAATGGATACCCCTAGATCCATTAAGATCATGTATTATCCATTACATTGTTTGTTTTTCTTACTTTTTATTTCATTTCTTGGGAGACGTAGGGGGTTTTTCATCTTGTTTTACTGGCCAAATATACTAGTGTATTAATTTGTTTTTTCTTTCCTAAAATGTTGATATAGTTAGCAGATCGATGAAGCCTCGAACTCTGAGATAGAAAAAAATAAATAAAAAATCATATTCCAATTATCTAGAACATGAACCAAAGAAAAGTCAAGCAGGTGATTGTATATGATTATTCATAAATAGGACGGCTATAAAACTCTACTGAACAGAAAAATATACACATTAATTAATTTCAACTCTACTGACAATATGGCACCAAACCCTTTTGTCAGCCATTGATATATAGAATGGTCGTTGTGATTATCCAGTTGAATTTTCTTTTTCAATTATTCCTATTTTTTTAGATGAACAACTTGCTTAGAGAAGAAGTAATGAGAGATTAATTTACAAGAGTAATACACAGAAAATATATATATTTTTTCGGCTTGATTGACAACCTTTCCGTTGAAATCATCAAAACTCTTCAGAATAACATAATGATTTCCAACTTTCTTTATCAATATTTTTGGCGATCATGTCATCTTCCATTTTTTAACTTTTCCGAAGAATGGAGCTCAGTTTTGACGATTTCCTGTCAACTTGAACAGTATGTAAGGAAACAGCCAACCCATTTAAACTATAAGTAACTGCTGCGTACATTTCCTCATTTCAATCCTACGCAAAATGTCTTCCATCTCTATCTATCTCCTAACATTTGCTGTCCTTCTCCAAACCATTTTCGGAGCCAGCTCATATCTCAACCATCTGTTCAAGCTCTGACAACTACACCATCAATGACCCTTATGACCATCAATGACCCTTATGAATCAAGCCTAAGAAAGCTCTTGGGCAATCTTTACTACCAAACCCCTCCTCAGGGCTTTGGTCTTGGCTCAGTGGGTCAGGATCCCTACAAAGCTTATGGTATTGCTCTTTGTCGTGGTGACGTTGAAGCCACAGGCTGCAGGACTTGTGTCAATGAGGCCAGCAGCGAAATTCACAAACGCTGCCCATATAATAAAGGTGCGATTATATGGTACGATAATTGTCTTGTGAAGTACGTCAACACTGATTTCCTTGGCAAAATTGACGATCAAAACAAGTTTTATATGTACAACTTGCGAAATGTTAGCGAGCCTACAACATTCAACCAAAAAACAAGGGAGTTGTTGAGCCTACTGGCTAAAGATGCATCTGAGACTCCAAAACTGTATGCAGCTGGAGAGCTAGAGCTCGAAAAATCAAAGAAGCTCTATGGCTTGGCCCAATGCACTAGGGACCTTTCTGGAAGTGATTGTTTTAAGTGTCATGATGGAATAATTGGTGAACTTCCTCGTTGCTGTGATGGGAGAGAAGGTGGAAGAGTTGTTGGAGGGAGTTGCAACATAAGATATGAGATTTATCCTTTTGTCACTGCTTAGTTCATCTATATATTATAAACAAAAATAAAGTCTTTGTAAGAACACGTTTATGATTCTCCGTTTTGGAGGCTTGTACGTACGTAGTATCACCTGCTTTGTATATGTTGCATGTTTTGATCATCAACATATGTTGTGGAATAAATATTCATTTTGTTTCGTAATAGGATTCACTGTCCACATGTGGGAATACATTCATTAGTTTAACCCATTATTGAGAGATTGTGTTTAGGCCTTTATTCTACTCACAAAATAAAAATAAAAAGAGGAAAATGTTGAGAAATGATCCCATATTACCACAAGACAAAATGAATGGGGACCACACTACTTACCCTATGATAATGACCAGAAAACAAAAAAAAAAGAAAAAAAAAAATACTGGCCTGCACGTGAGGGAAGGTGTTGATGAATAATCTCACATTGCTTGTGAACAATACCTTGTACGTGTTTATAAGGGGTGGGCAGCCCTCTCCTATTGAACCGGTTTTATAAAATGAGTTAAGCTCACGAATTTCTTCATGGTATCAAAGCCTACCACAGGACAAATGAGACCCACACTACTTACCCCGTGATAAGGACCAGGAAAAATACCGGTTTGCATGTGAGGGAGGGTGTTGAGGAATGATCTCATATTGCCTGTGGATAAGATCTTGGGCATGTTTATAAGAAATGGGCAACCTTCTTTTATTGAACCGGTTTTATGAGATAAGTTAGGCCCATAAATTTCTGAATTTCTTCTGAAAATACACTTACTCCAATTAATTGACACCTCAGTCGCACTTACCCTCATATTACCATTTGTCATACTTTACCATGTTAAACTATCACCGGTTGAAAATGGCTCCTCCACCAGTTGTTAACCTCAAAATGGACAAAAAATAGTGCACCCCTCATCAGGGACGGAACTAGAACTTATGGTGTGGGGAGACGGATTTTTTTTTTTTTTTAGTTGGAGAGATGGACAGACTTATATAAAAACAAAAACACATAGATACATATAATCTCTTTATATGCGTGTTTGTGC
>NC_081542.1:37326350-37341846 GCF_901000735.1 Corylus avellana
AACCTATTGAAAGATTCAAAGAATCCATCCGTTGTACAAATCACAAAACATATCCAACTTAATTTGAAAGCATCCAATGTATCCGTTTAATTAATGAAAGACAACAATGGATATCCAATTTAAATCAAAAGATGCAATGTATCCGTCAGATGAAACACAATGAATATCCAACGGTTTCACAATTTATAAACAACAATCAATCACAATTTTCTCACATAATTGAATTGAAATGAACATATTACATTAAAAGTCGTAATTGTACGAACAAAACATAAAGATGTGCAAACAAATCAATGGTAAGGATTCATCTTCGACCTTAGTTGAAGATTTAGCTTCTCATGATAACAAAATCATAAAGAAACTAAATGATTTCATTAAAATTAAAGAACTTACAAAAGAATTCGAGCTCAAAGTGACAAAATGCCCAGAAAACACGAAAACGACAAAGCACAACGCCCCTGGCATGCCTCCATCCGTTTACAATGAAAAAAAAATGATATTTATAATGTTACTTTAGGGTTTTAGCACTGCCAAGACAGACGAGTGCGCTTTAGCCACACTAGGTGTAACATCCCCAGCCCGTTAAGGCTGAGTTTGCCACTTTTCTTCTTTTACAACAAAAGTTCTTGCAAAGATCTATAATGTCTATCAGAGTACTTGATTTTAAAGGATACGATAAATGTATAAAACATTATTCAAGAGATTTTATTACAAGCGAAATTAGAAAACATTAAATTTTAGTTGCGGAATATCATATTATTACAATCACTGATATGAAAAGACTTTGAAAATTAATACTTATTCCCATCCCCATTCCGGCCTCCTATTCCAGCGTCCTTTCTACCTGAAAACAAGAAATAAAACTGAATGAACCCAAAATGGGCCCAGCAAGTAAAATCCACAACCATAAATAGTTTTACTCATTGTTCTCAGTTTTTGAAAATTGTTTTCACAAATAAATATACATCCAGCCATAATAATACATGTATGTACGGTTGCATCTTCCGTAACATATACATACTATTACATCTAGTAATAGATCATCGTCATAAATCATCGTTATAAATCATCATAGTATATCATCATTGTAAATCATATTATCATTTTCTCATATTAGGGCCCATGTACACTGTTACCCCTGTGTATGAGGGTTGCGGGTCCTTGTGACCATGGCACTGAACTGTGGCCTCAGTCATGCCCGACCGTCAATTAACTCTTTTCTTGGTGCACTCAACGGTCATGTTGATGGAATACCACCTTCTGGCATAGCCTCCTTCAGTGGTTTCGCCTCCATCCGAGTATCGGTACCGAACTCCTCTCATCTTTACTTATCTTGGGGCCAAAAATATTCTCCTCCATACATGTGCCCTCATTTCATAACATTTAACTCATTTCTTGTACTTTTCTTTGTACTTCTTTTGATGTATCTTAGGGCAACATGTAGGAGGGTTTATCATTATTCTTCTTTCTTATAATCATCATCATTTCTCAACTTTCTTTTCTTATAATGGAAACTTTTCCAAATATAAACTTGTTGTGCTTAGAAATCATTTAAAGAAATAGAAACTTTCTAAATAATTCTTTTAGAAATCTTTCATGCATGCAACATATCTCCATGACAGGTAAATAAAATAATCATTTACAGTTTGATACAAGAATGAATAAATATCATGACATGAAGTACTTTTAGAAGGAGTAGTGAATTTACTTACCTCTAGACTGAAGCTATGAGCAGTCTTTAAACTGCTAATTAATCATCTTGAAAAAAAACATCTTGTTGTTCCACTCTGTTTATTCACAACTAAATTAATAACAATTCACGAAAATCAATTAACTCCAGTCTACTCCTTTAGAGAAGTTAACCCATTAAAATAGAGAATCAACTCCCAATACTAATTCAAAATTCTCAAGAGTGAAACCACCCAATATCATCATGATTAAATCAAAAAGGTTCTCATCTAAGGCCTATTACTCAACTTAAAATCAAATACCCATAGCTAAAGGAAGAAGAATTTTACCTTTGAAGAACCTATCTTTGTTATTCTGCGAATTTCTCTTTTGGTCATCCTTTAAATCTCTGTTTCTCCCCCTCAGCATCTCACCCGCTTTGTTTTTCTCATGCTACTCTGTCCATCTCTCACTCTATTGCAACATTCTTTCTCCCTCTGTCTTCTCCTTTTTACATCCGTAAAACTCCCTCTCTCTATCTTCTTGTTTCTTCTTCTCCGTTAAGTAATAAGAAATGAGAGTAGGTGAAGTCAAGAAAATGAAAAGGAAAGTCCAAACCGTGTGGTAAGAGAAGGAAGGAAGAAGAATGTTAGGAGCAATGAGTGGTAATAAGTGGCATTGGGGAAAGTGGGGGAGGAGAGGGGTTAGTGTGCTGGTAGTAAAATAAGAAAGGAAGAAAGAAGGAAGAAAAGAAAGTGGGTAGGGCCTCATGAAAAGAGAGAGAAAGTATAGTACAAAGCATTAGTCAATAATTCAAAGTAGGAGAATAAGTGGGTGTGGGGCTGCTGTGAAGAAAAATGGGGAAATGAGAAGAAAAAAAATAAGAATTAGGTGGGTTGGTCGGCAAAGATGTGGGGAAAAATAGTAAAAAAAATAATAATAAAAGAAAAGAGAAAGATAAGGTGATTATGAGCAAGTATTGTAGGTTAACTCGCATTTTAAAAATAATTTGTCTATTGTTCTCATTTAATCAATCACCAACTATTAAAATCATACTCCAAATTCTATAAATCGATCATCAATTATCATTTCTCTTAAATCACCCAATAAAATAATCAGATATAATCTCGAATCAATATCATATAATCTAATAAATTCCTCAAGAATAAATGCCATTACCTAATCATCATCAAATAAATATATCTAAAATAAGACTTTTAAAATCTGGGGCACTACCCTAGGTGCGCTCGATCACACTCGAGCATGCACTTTTTCCATTTTCGATGCAGACATGTGCGCACCGATGGCTAGATGATGGGCACGGGTGCGCTCGAGCACACTACCATTTGGAATTAGCCAACTCTTGTGAAACATGACTTTGTATATCTTTGAGTTAGCTTTCCAATGACACTAAGATTGCTTCAATACGAGCTCTACAACTCTAGATATGGTCTTTTTAGTGGGACTCGCTGGATGTGATTCATCGCTCAATCCAAATTTGCTGCCAATGCTCCCTGAAGTATCTTAAGCCCTATAATTAATGGAATGAGTTGCATTTTTCCCTTTAAAGGCACAATTTTCCCTTAGCAAACATAAATTAACCCAAAATACTAAAAACAAAGAACTAACACAAAGATTAGAAAATAATAAAGCTAAAAGATTAGCAAACATAAATTAAGGGGCCCAACTATGCAATATTTGCCGCTCAACAAATACCCCCAAACTTACATTTAGCTAGTCCCTTAGCAAAACAAAATCAAAGCAAGAAACATAAGTCTGCTGTCGTGGGAGAGACAATTGCATTTAGCATATGCAACAAGCCTTTTAAACCCCTAGGCATCCCTCGTGGACGAGTGAAGTCTCGTGAAGGTTTAACAGGAATGATACCTACAAATATTTTTTAAGCACTATTTTACTGACAAACATGAACTTCCACACAAACACATGGTTCTCACTCATGAGCATAATAACAAAATGAACACCACAATCACATCATCAGGACATCCAAAAATCATTCAACTCATAGATGGAAATTTAGGACAACACATGCTCCAATAAGTGCAACGTGAGATTAACATAGACTCATGAGGCTTCAATCTACTCAACGTTTTTGTTTACCTTAAAATTCATATGAATTCTATCAGATAAGAACAACCAAGGCTTGAGTCAAGATATGCATTTTTGTGTGTGTGTGTGTGTGTGTGTGTGTGTGTGTGTAGGCTATTCAATGCTCAGCTCCCTTAAGCTTTCTAATTCACCTATGTAGCGAGTGTTGGACCAATGGCTCCCAAACTAGATGGTTTTAGGGCACTAAATGTAGAAACATCCCTAAAGGCTTAATTACTCAAGTCAAAAAGGCTACGAAGCCAAATTAGCCATACAACCAACCAAGTTGAGTTTCTCATCTTTTACGTGAACACTCAATGCTTAATGAGGCAACAAGTCCGGTTAATCAATAAGAAACTCGAACTGATTTTTTTTTTAATTTTAATTTTAATTTTCCAGCCAAGGTTTCATCAACGATGCATCCTATAAATCTCAAAATACACACTATTCAATTCAAATCTCATACCTCACAGATTCTATGCTAATGTGCTTGTGATGATCAAGTCAAACATGTGAAGTCTCTCTAATCCAAAAATGAGTCAAAAAACTTAGATTCCTAAAGATGATGATGGGTTCAAGATGTTAAACAAGTAATGCAATTCAAACCAAGGTAACAGTGTCACTCATGTTCAATCAACAACATAGCAATTTTTTTTTTTAACAGATAAAAACAAACAAATAACACAAACAAACAAACAAACAAACAGTGTGTTTGTCCAGACCCCCAAACTTAAATGACACATTATCCCAATGTGGCAAAAGATACAATACCGTTGGATGAGGAACCAGAGTGTGCAAAGGCTAGTGCATCCCCCAAACTTGAACACCAAAATACCTGTCAACATAACTAACAGCAATATTTTCTAAGAGAAACACGCATCACAAGATTAATTGCTGTTAGAAATAAAAAGAAAATGACATAAAATAAAATCAAAAGAAGAAATAAAGAAAATGTGCAGAAATTAAAATGGGGAAGAAATTTTACAGTACTTTCCCCGATCATTTGGATGTCCAACCAATTCCTTCCACCCTTTTTTCCTTAGAATTTGATGCCCCTCTGGAGGAATGTTTCGCCATCTTATGTAGCCAACTTGCTTGCTCCGAAAGATTTCCTTAGGACGCCTATTCCAAGATTTGCTTCCTTGTGTCCATGATTCCTTGAAGATCTTGACATAAGATGGCTCTTCGAGACATTGAAAAGATGAAGTTTGTGGTTCATGTTGTGTCTCAAGAGGGATTGTGATGAAGGAATGAGCTTCAGTTCTCACTTCCTTATCATTTGACAGATTTGGGGGCTCAATTTGCTCCCAGTGCTCAACTTGCTCCTCTTCTTCCTCCTCGTGGTTATTAACATTGAGAGGCTCAGCTGCTAATGAAGATGGGATATGGATTGATATCTCAGTGGTTTTCCTATTCTCAATTCGCATCTCAGGAGTGGGATCCAATAAGGGCCCAGCTTGCTCATATATCATATCAAGGTCCAGATCAAATTCAAATTGAGCAAAGCACTCTCCCAAAGGATCCTCCAGACTTGTCTCATTAGAAGTGTCAGTATGCTTAAGTAGCTTGTCCAGGTCTAGGTCACCTCCAAATTGATCAAAGCACCCTCCCAAAGGGTCCTTAAGACTGGGCTCCCTAACAATATCCTCAACAATTTCCTCATTCCTAAGTGTAGTGGTAGCCTAGACATTCTCAAGATAAGAATTACTGGTGTCATCCTCATCAATCATGTATTGCCCTCTCGCTATCTCTTGACTTTGAAGCTCTTCTTCCTCGTTGTCATCCTCTATGCTCTCATTGTCCCAATATTGAGTCATTGAGTCCAGTTGTTGTTCAGATGGATGTTCATTATTACTTTGGTCAATCCATTTTTCCATTGCTGCGGTAGCTTAAGTGTCGGCATCTTTGAGCTCTTGCATGGATTGTCACAGTTCTTGTATGCTTTGATGGCTGTTTCCCTTAACGCATTGAGAGCGTTTTCCAACGAAGATTGTTGAGGAGGATAACTGGAAGATGAAGGGGTAGAAAATTGGTTGTCGAACTACGGATATTCAGGATTGTGCAGTTTGTCAACTTGGGGAGTGTAATTTCTCGTAGCATGAGCTTACCAGGAGAAATGAGAATGGTTGCTCTAGTTTGGGTTATAAAAATTAGAATCTGATTCAAACCCCGGACTGGAGAAAGAAGTGTTCATTTGCTCATAAGAAAAATTGGCAAATTGCCCATAGGATGGACAATTTCCAATCTAATGATTAGGATTGGAGCCATATGAATATGGTCTATGTGGGTAAAAATTGTGAGAGTAGTTAGTAGGAGTTGGTGTCCTACAATTAGGAAAAACATTAAAATTACCAAACAGAAAATTCATGCTTCCCCCTCACTCTTTAAAACAAAACACACCTCCACATGAAACAGTAACAATTTTTTTAAAAAAATAAAATAAACAAAAATAAACAAAAATACCAAAAACTAAAAACAAAAACTCACAAAATGGACCAAACACAAGTTTGGCAGAATTTTAGGTGTTGGCCCGTTTTGATGCAATTTGCGGAGGTGCGCTTAAGCGTAGGCTAGATCAAGCGCAGGTGCGCTGATCCGTCAGTGATGTTGCCTATTGCTGGACTGCTGAAGCTGGCTGCACAGATGTGCTTGAGCGCAGATGCGCATAGGATCCTTACTGCGATAGGCTCAAGTGCGCTCGAGTGTACTGACATGCGCTTGAGCGTCTTAGCAGGGACTGGGCAACTCCGATCTGCGAACAAGAAAAACAAAAAAAAACAAAAAAACAAAAACAAAAACAAAAAACAAAACAAAAAAAAACCTCTCATTTTTTTTTTTTTTTTTTTAGGGGGAGTTAGATAAGCAAAAAAATATATATTAAAAAAATGCAAAAAGAAAAATAAAACAAAAGAGCTAATTATAACTAGTAAAAAGATAAAATCAATTTTCAAAAACAAACAATTCCCCGGCAACGGCGCTAAAACTTGATGTGCAAATTTAAAATTACTGGCAAGCGCACGAGTAGTATGCAATATAGCATGTGCAAATGCGAGGTCGATCCACGGGGAATTGTGTTACAAAAATAAATTTCTATCTTAACCTAGTTCCAAAATGTTTGTGAATTTGAAATTGAAAACAAAACAAATAAAATTAATCAAAAGATAAATGCTAAGGGTGTGTTTGCCAAAAAGGCTTAAAAAATGAAGTGGACTAGAACTGTAGCAAATTTGATTGATGTGAGATAAAAAAGTAAATGTTTTGTAAAAAAAAGTGAAAAATTTTATTTTGTAGTGATTTTTTTATTTGAATAATAATAAAAAGTGATTGATGTGATGTAAAAAATAAGAATATTGGGGTTGATTTTGAAAAGAATTTTTTGGGTTTTTGGGTCCAGTCCAGCCTAAGGTTTCAAAATTCGCACTCACCAAATCAAAACACACATCATTATGTTTGTTCATACATCCGAATTTCAATAAAATCCTATGAATGTTCTAATGTTCATAAAATTAACCTATTGAAAGATTCAATAAATTCGTCCATTGTACAAATCACAAAACATATCCAACTTAAATCAAAAGTATCCAATGTATCTGTTTGATTAACGAAAGACAATGGATATCCAATTTAAATCAAAAGATGCAATGTATCCGTCGGATGAAACATAATCGATATCCAACGTTTTCGTAAGTTATAAACAACAATCAATCACAATTTTCTCACATAATTAAATTGAAATGCACATACATTACATTAAAGGTCGAAATTGTACAATCAATACCTAAAGATGTGCAAACAAATCAATAGTGAGGCTTCATCATCAACCTTAGTTGAAGATTATCTTTTTATGATAACAAAATCATAAAGAAACTAAATGAATTCATTAAAATTAAAGAACGTGCAAAAAGTGACAAAATGCCCAGAAAACATGAAAACGACAAAGAACGGCGCCCCTGGCGCGCCTCTGTCTATTTACAATGAAAAAAGAATGATATTTATAATATTATTTTAGGATTTCAGTGCTACCAGGTCAGACGAATGCGCTCGAGCGCACACTAGGTCCGCTTGATTGCACTCGAGCTTAAACTTTTTCCACTTTCGATGCAGGCGTGTGCGCGCTGATGGCTAGATGATGGGGGTGGGTGCGTTTGATCGCACTAAATGTGCGCTCGAGCGCACTACCATTCGGAATTATCCAACTCTTATGAACCATGACTTTGTAGATCTTTGAGTTAGCTTTCCAATGACATCAAGATCGCTTCAATCTGAGCTCTACAACTCTAGATATGGCCTCTATAGTGAGGCTTGTTGGGTGCAAAGCATCGCTCGATCCAAATTTGTTGCCAATGCTCCCTGAAGTGTCTTAAGCCCCATAGTTAAAGGAATGAATTGCATTTTTCCCTTTAAAGACGCATTTTTCCCTTAGCAACCTACAAAATACTAAAAAAAAAAAAAAAAAAAGTAACACAAAACATCATAAAATAATAAAGCTAAAGGCTTAGCAAACATAAATTAAGGGGCCCAAATATACAATATTTGGCGCTTAACAATATGTAAGTAATTAGTTATGGATGTGTGTTATTGCACTAATTAACTAACTATTTTGTAATGTTGTATGTAATTGATCAATTGATGAGTTATGTAAATGTTTTGATTTTATGGAATTCATATACATAATTTGCCTACCCATTGTGCATACCCATTGTGCATACTCATTGTGTATACATGGTTCAAATTGACAAAATATGTACATAATTTGCATACCAATTAGGTGACGTGTGAATAGTGCAAACGTTACTACCCTTTAAAAAATTATAAAAAAATAATAATTTTACAAAAAAAAAAAAAAAAATTATAATGTGTGTGTGTGTAAATGTTTTCAAATAAAATTTAAATAAAAAAATTAGAGGCACAGAGCAGTTTGCAGCAATTTCAGAAGAGCCCCGTCCGACGAGAAGAGTGTCCGTCTGGACGGATAGTGTAGTGCTGCAAGTCAGTACTTCAACCCAACAGCTCCGTTCGTTGGCCGTACACAGGCTGTTCGGACGAGATGGCTGAACAAGAACGTCTGAACCCATTCGGCCAAACTAGTGAACAAATTTGTTCACTGAAAACAAAAACAAAAAACAAAAACAAAAACAAAAACAAAACAAAAAAAACCCCACTTCAGACGTGAACTAGTGAACAAATTTGTTTACACAAACTTAAAAAAAATAAAAAATAAAAAGAAACCCACTTCAGCCATGAACCAACTCAACCACAACCCTCAAGAATACTGCAACTGAAATAACCCCCAAAATCAAATACCCATTTGAAATCAACTGAAAATCAAGAATTAAAGGCTAAAGGGATGAGTTTTACCTTTGATAAACCCAGTAGATCCATCCGGCCAACACCCACCATTTCACTTCTCTGAAACTCTCACTCTCTCTCTCTCTAATCCGTTCTTTCGCTCTCTCTCTCTCAACACTTAACAGAGAAGAAGAAAGGGAAAGAAGGAATAGGGGAAGAAGGAAGAGGGAACGAAGGAAAAAGGAACAACAAAGAGATGGATCTCTTTCTCTATCTGGCTTGTTCTCTTTGGCTCTCTATTTTGGAGGAAAGGTGAGAAAATAAGAGGGGAAGCAGGGGAGGCGTGAGAAAAAGGGAGAAAGAATAAAGAAGAAAGAAAAAAAGGGAAAATTTTTTAAAATTCAAATTTTGAAATTAATGACGTGTGAACAGTAACACGGCGCCAACTTATCAATAGTGCGACATCCTCAAACATGGATGACGTGGTACTGTTCAAATGACACCCTCTAACTAGGAAAACGTCACCATTTTGTGACGTTATTACTGTTCACACATCACCAATATTGGGTTTTGTTTTGAATGGTTGGGGGATGTAAGTTGGTTGCATTGGCTATGAGGTATCTCCCTATCATACCATATCATCAAAAAAGGTCAATATAGCCCCGTATGGAAAAGATTAAAATTGTCAAATATCAAACAATGTTAGTATATTATGTAAAAAGTCACCTCCATGTCAGTGTTTGGCTTTGTCTCCTTAACTTTGTTAAGCTATATCTTCCTATTTGGTTGGATGCAACTCCTAGCGTTGTGGCCTTGCTGATTGCAGTTTCCACATTGTACATCATACCCCTTTCAAATGACCTTAACACTTTCATCAGGTTTATTTTCATCAAGTCCTCTTCTTCTCACCTTCGACCTACCTCGTTATTTTTTGGGTAAAGGTGGCATTGTGGGTTTCACATCATTGTCAATGGCCCAATGTTTAGGGCTATGCATCAGCTCAATACTATATGCATATGACTTCTTATATGTATCTATCATGTACCTCTTACTAATATAAGTCTCTGGAACTCCCCTATTTGCATAAATTGCTCAACAGGTATGAGGGCATGAAATCCCATTCAATTGCCACCTACCACATCCACAGGTTCTGGTATTCAGATTGACAACCCCCATAGCCTCATGACTGTGATCAACCTCAAATGTCAGGTTGTTACTCCATTGGGAAATCTATTCCTAGCATCTTACTTGTTCCTATCTAACTTTCTAACAATTTTAGGGCAAATAATATTCGTTGAAGTTGTTGCACCAGCCCTTATTTGGTTGATCCTATTCATTAATTGATGCCTTATCATCTCCATGCAAGTACGAATTGGCTGGTCTCTAGCTTCAATGACCCATGCATTGAAAGTATCTGATGTATTATTTAGAAGGATGTTACTACAACTATATGCACTAAAACCATGTCTTGACCACATCTTTGGGTCCACCTTTTCGATGTAGTAATAGGCTACAGTATCCATTCCTTTTATCACAGACAAGTAATACTTAAACTAATTTTCAAATGATGTTCGATCTGCACCCCACAATGCATCCTTGTATGCCTTGCCCTTGTAACCCTTGCTCTTGAAGTTTGCATGTAAATGTCTAACACAGAATATGTGCTCTAGACCAGGCATCAAATACTCCATTGCATCCAGCAGCCCGTGTGTAACAAGAAAATAATTTAACACGTGTTAGTCAAATGTTAGGCAAATGTTAAATATTCATGCAAATAGGTTATTAGATATTATTTTTGTTAGTTGAACATAAATAGCCATTTGTGCTCCCTTGAATACCCAATATCCTCCAACATGTTGTCTAAAAATCATATCTAAGTGGCTCTAATATCAGTCTCGCATATAGCATATGCTAATGGGAATATATTATCATTCGTATCTCGGGCAATGGCAGTAGATAGCTGCCCACCATGACTACCTTTCAAAAAGCACATGTCCACACATATCATTGGCCTATATCCATCCAAAAAACCCAGCTTACAAGCAGTTAGGGTAACATACATCCTTTGGAAGAATATCCCATCTCTTTGTATACAAGTAGAGCTACTGGGATTCCACTTACGTATTGCATTACTACACTCTCTTGTCAATTTGTACTACCCATCATGTGTTCCTATTAGCAAATTCAACGCCATTCTTTTGGCACAGTGGCAACTCAGCAAAGATAGCTCCACATTGTAATCCCTTCAAACTATTTCTTTCAAAGCACTAGCCTTCCAACAAGGTTGATCTCGAAAGCTTTCAATGTATTGGTGTGCTTCACACTTGATTGTTGCTATTTTGTTTTGGTAATGGCTTCCACAGTTATGAACATCAATTAATGTCTTTATTTGAAAGTATTTCCTATCATTCGTCCATGATGCATATACTCTCAAACCATATTGTTTCTTACAAAAGGCTGATACACGTTTTTTCTCATTATGCATATAGGTGTAAACGAAGGAATTTTGTACTACATACACCTGTAGCGCCTCTTTAAACTGAGATTGGATGTAAACTTCAAAACCCACTTGTATTTCAACCTCTCTTTAAGGTCATGCCATTCTTTCCATTCCGGATACTTCCTTCTATTGCCTTTGGGTGATCCTTTAGCATCCTCTTCACTTTATAAGCTACACAGTTTAGGACTTTCAACACCCTTTTCATTAGGCCATTCAAATTTACCCTTTCCATGATAAGTGCCGAATGTTGCACATTCAAGCCCCTTAACTCGAATAGATTAATTCCTAACTTTGTTATTTGTTTATTTTTCTTTTGTTTTTGTGTTTCAGGATTTTATATGACAGATGCAAGAATTCTACTGGAAATTGGGCTTAAAGGACACTTTGGAAGCATACTATCAGCCATGGGATCGAGCACACCAACAGAAAGGCTCGAGCGCACCTACGCTCGATCACCACACCATCTAGGCTTGACCGCACTTCCCTTGGGCTCGAGCGCACTCGGGCGTACAGCACACGGCAATAGTCCTTTTCCACCTTGAATTGGGTTTTTAGTCTCCTACTTGGACTATGAGACTGACCTACAATTTTCCTAGCGTTTCTAGGGCTTCTAGGGTTCTCCTAATTCCTATAAATAGGCCTCTAAACATTGAAGAAAGAAACATTGCTACCTAGAGAAAAAATTCAGCAAATACTTCTTGTAGGCTTATGTTGTGCAAATTTTATTATACTCGCAAATGCACGAATTGTTTGTAGAAAAAGGATTTTCAAGTGCGATGTCGAACCTACAGGGAATTGTGTTTTTGAAAGCAAATTTAAATTTAAATCAATTGAACCCTAACCTAGTTCCAATTTTTTGAGAGATTGTTGAGTGAAAGAAAAATCAAAAGCATATGCAAATTAAAGTGAAAGTAATTATTGACAGAGCACTAGGATTTCAGAATCTGTACTGACAAATTCATAGCAACATAATTCCATGATCTATAATATTTTCCAAAGTTCTCACACATAAATCTTAGGTTTGTTTTGCTATTGCTTCATAGAATTAATCAAAACATCCCATGTATCCATTCATTACCCAAATCACAAAATCCAAATCACAAGAAGATATCAAATATTTATCAAAACATCAATTATATCCAGAGAATAAATCACAAGGGAAATCCAAATTTTTTACAAAGAAAACCAAGCAATCAATTGTATTGAACTATCTCAAATCATCAAGTTTATGATTAAATCACAAAAGATATCCAAGAATCATTTAATCCAATTGATTTGAGGTAAAACAATAGGGCAATTAGATCATTAAATTGGGAAATACTACATACATGAAACGAAGTTGCTAATCATAAGTGAGGCTTTATCCTCAACCTTAGTTGAGGGTTTAGCCTCTCATGGTATTGAAATACAAAACAAATTGATGGAATTCATAATGAAAATTGAGTACTTATAAGTATGAAATCACAAACTTGAGATCCAAAAGCTAGGAAACCCTAAAACTCTCTTCTTTCTCCTCTAAAATCTCGTAATTCGCAGCCTCTCTCAATTAATCTGAGATCTGTTCTATTTATAGGCTAAAACTATGGTTTACAAGTTGTTTTAGAATTAAAATTGCAGCCAAGTCAGAAAAGTGTGCTCGATCGCACACTTGTTGGCTTGAGCGCTCTCGAGCACATAAGTTCCCCACTACCGCATAAGCATGCTTGCGCACTGGAATTTGAATTGGGCGCTCCTATGCTGAGCTCAAGTGTAGATGCGCTTGAGCGTATAGATGTGCGCTCAATCGTAGGTCCGTTGGCTGCTTTTCTCCAAAATCTACAACTTTCACTTAAAACCCGCAGCTTTCCCATAGCAACCTATAAAACACTAAAAGCACATAACTAACCCAGAACATCATATTATAACACAGCTAAAAGACTAACAAAGGTAAATTAAGGGGACCAAATGTACAATATTTGGCACACATCAGCTTAGAAGAGTCATGAGCGGCTACAACCCTTCATGGGGTATTGATGTAATCCTATCCAAGCACAATGGTTTGATTATATCTTAATTTATAGAATTTCAGTTTATGCATGTTGGTTGTAAAATTTAGAGAATTGCTACAATTTAACATTGTTCTTCTTAAATTCCAAAATCAATATTGGTAAAATTCTTATCTTGTCTTAGAAAGCTTTTTGCCTTTATTGAACTCAAATCATTCTTATTTTCTTTGATTATGGGGATAATCGTTATACAACAATTTTAATTGACATATGATCAAGAGAATTAGATAGGTCATGCTTAGGGAAGATGGATTATACTACACCCTAGTTTAGTATAATTTAGATAGACAGTCTGTGCCAACCGAAGATGGGCTATATTATTCCCTTGATTGTATGTATCCTATTAAAAAATTAGATAATCCATACCAAGGGAAGACGGGTCATACCGTATCTTAGTGGTTAGGTGAACTGTCCATGCCAATCGAAGATTGATTATACTCGTTCCTTAATATAGTAATTTCTTGTTTATTTATAGGAAAAATCTACTTTATCCCCTAAAGTTTCAGGCAATTTGAACTTCAAAGTTTAAAAATTGGCAATGTACCCCTTTAATGTTTCAAAAATTTTCAATTTAAACCTTCCGTTACTAATTTCCATTAAATTGGACAAAAAAATTTAAAAAAAAGCCTAAGGATAATTTTGTAATTTCATGGATTTCCGTCCAATTTGACGGAAATTAGTAACATGAAGGTTTGAAACATTAGGTGGGTACACTGCCAATTTTTAAACTTTGGGGTTTAAATTGAAAAACACCTGAAACTTCAAGGGGGTAAAGTAGATTTTTCTCTTATTTATAACATGCATAGACTGAATTTCTTGATTAAATATGATTAACTATTGTTATGTGGATAGAGGTGAAGTCAATACCCTACTCTCTCTGTCTTATATTTCAATTCTCTTTTACTTTTATGCACTTTAGTTACAAAACAAATCAACAAGCTCTTTCCTTAAGTTACTTTTAATATTGAAGAACTTGATAACAATTCCTTCCAGTCCTTGAGATTCGACATCCTCAATATAGCCCTATCCTACAGGGATTCGTACTATTGCGAGTGGTATTTTATTATTGATATATTTTTGCCTTAAAAACACCACATCAAATGTCATCCTCTTTTTTAGATGATGGTGCTACACCCTATGGCTGGAACCACTTGGATGCAACCTCCCTAGCCGCCCGTAGAACTTCTTCACATTTTATAAAATAAATGCCCTCCGCCTCTCCATCAGTCACTTCAAAATTACCTAATGGAAGTTGAATCTCTTCTCCATCATCTTCTTTAGGGTTGGGCAAAAACCCGCCCAACCCGCAAACCCGCCCCGCCCCGCCCCGCCCAACCCCACATAGGTATAAAACATAAAAAACCCTAACCCTAACATATTTTTCTAGCTAGCGCCGTTTCTTACTTTCTCCTCTCTCTCGTCTCTCACGCTTCTATCTTCTCTCTTGCTCTCTCTCCATCTCTCATCTCCTTCTCTCTTCGTCTACGCCGCCGCTTGACATCCTCCGGCCATGGGCTACTGCGCCGCTCCCACCTCGAGACCAGGATCCAGGTTTTTTTCTCTCTCTCAAGAGATCTCAAGTTTTTAGTCTAGATTTCAAATTATTTTTCTCCCTCGTCCAGATTTAATTCCAAGTTCTTTGGTTTAGGTTTGATTCAAGGGTTCTGATGTAGGTTGTGTAACTTGGGTTTGTTTAGGAGGAGAAGAAATTTGCAGAAGAGATGAAACGAAAAAGAGAGAAAGAAAGAAGACGAGCCGGCGGAGGAAAGAAAGGAGAGGATCTGAGGAAGAGAGAACCCAACCCGCACAACCCGTAAAACCCGCCCCGATCTACCCCGCCCCGCAACACCCGAACCCACGCGGATTTTCTTGCTTGTGCTCGGGTGGC
>NC_081542.1:37341946-37408114 GCF_901000735.1 Corylus avellana
TAAAAAAAAAAAAAAAAAAAGTAACACAAAACATCATAAAATAATAAAGCTAAAGGCTTAGCAAACATAAATTAAGGGGCCCAAATATACAATATTTGGCGCTTAACAATATGTAAGTAATTAGTTATGGATGTGTGTTATTGCACTAATTAACTAACTATTTTGTAATGTTGTATGTAATTGATCAATTGATGAGTTATGTAAATGTTTTGATTTTATGGAATTCATATACATAATTTGCCTACCCATTGTGCATACCCATTGTGCATACTCATTGTGTATACATGGTTCAAATTGACAAAATATGTACATAATTTGCATACCAATTAGGTGACGTGTGAATAGTGCAAACGTTACTACCCTTTAAAAAATTATAAAAAAATAATAATTTTACAAAAAAAAAAAAAAATTATAATGTGTGTGTGTGTGTGTGTGTGTGTAAATGTTTTCAAATAAAATTTAAATAAAAAAAAAAATAGAGGCACAGAGCAGTTTGCAGCAATTTCAGAAGAGCCCCGTCCGACGAGAAGAGTGTTCGTCTGAACGGATAGTGTAGTGCTGCAAGTCAGTACTTCAACCCGAAAGCTCCGTTCGCAGGCCGTACACAGGTTGTCCGGACGAGATGGCTGAACAAGAACGTCTGAACCCATTCGGCCAAACTAGTGAACAAATTTGTTCACTGAAAAAAAAAAAAAAAAAAAAAAAAAACAAAAAACAAAAAAAAAACAAAAAAAAAAAAACAAAATCAAAAAACAAAAACAAAAAACAAAAAAAACCCACTTCAGAAGTGAACTAGTGAACAAATTTGTTTACACAAACTTAAAAAAAAATAAAAAATAAAAAGAAACCCATTTCAGCCATGAACCAACTCAACCACAACCCTCAAGAATACTCCAACTAAAATAACCCTCAAAATCAAATACCCATTTGAAATCAACTGAAAATCAAGAATTAAAGGCTAAAGGGCATGAGTTTTACCTTTGATAAACCCAATAGATCCATCCGGCCAACACCCACCATTTCACTTCTCTGAAACTCTCACTATCTCTCTCTAATCCGTTCTTTCGCTCTCTCTCTCTCTCTCTCAACTCTTAACAGAGAAGAAGAAAGGGAAGAAGGAACAGGGGAAGAAGGAAGAGGGAACGAAGGAAAAAGGAACAACAAAGAGATGGATCTCTTTCTCTATCAGGCTTGTTCTCTTTGGCTCTCTGTTCTGGAGGGAAGGTGAGAAAATAAGAGGGGAAGCAGGGGAGGCGTGAGAAAAAGGGAGAAAGAAGAAAGAAAAAAAGGGAAAATTTTTTAAAATTCAAATTTTGAAATTAATGACTTGTGAACAGTAACACGGCGCCAACTTATCAATAGTGCGACATCCTCAAACATGGATGACGTGGTACTGTTCAAATGACACCCTCTAACTTGGAAAACGTCACCATTTTGTGACGTTATTACTGTTCACACGTCACCAATATTGGATTTTTTTTTTAATGGTTGGGGGATGTTAGTTGGTTGCATTGGCTGTGAGGTATCTCCCTATCATACTATATCATCAAAAAAGGTCAATATAGCCCCGTATGGAAAAGATTAAAATTGTCAAATATCAAACAATGTTAGTATATTATGTAAAAAGTCACCTCCATGTCAGTGTTCGGCTTTGTCTCCTTAACTTTCTTAAGCTATATCTTCCTATTTGGTTGGATGCAACTCCTAGCATTGTGGCCTTGCTGATTGCAGTTTCCACATTGTACGTCCTACCCCTTTCAAATGACCTTAACACTTTCATCAGGTTTATTTTCATCAGGTCCTCTTCTTCTCACCTTCGACCTACCTCGTTATTTTTTGGGTAAAGGTGGCATTGTGGGTTCCACATCATTGTCAATGGCCCAATCTTTAGGGCTATGCATCAGCTCAATACTATATGCATATGACTTCTTATATGTATCTATCATGTACCTCTTACTAATATAAGTCTCTAGAACTCCCCTATTTGCATAAATTGCTCAACAGGTATGAGGGCATGAAATCCTATTCAATTGCCACCTACCACATCCACAGGTTCTGGTATTCAGATTGACAACCCTCATAGCCTCATGACTGTGATCAACCTCAAATGTTAAGTTGTTACTCCATTGGGAAATCTATTCCTAGCATCTTACTTGTTCCTATCTAACTTTCTAACAATTTTAGGGCAAATAATATTCGTTGAAGTTGCTGCACCAGCCCTTATTTGGTTGATCCTATTCATTAGTTGATGCCTTATCATCTCCATGCAAGTACGAATTGGCTGGTCTCTAGCTTCAATGACCCATGCATTGAAAGTATCTGATGTATTATTTAGAAGGATGTTACTACAACTATATGCACTAAAGCCATGTCTTGACCACATCTTTGGGTCCACCTTTTCGATGTAGTAATAGGCTATAGTATCCATTCCTTTTATCACAGACAAGTAATACTTAAACTGATTTTCAAATGATGTTCGAGCTGCACCCCACAATGCATCCTTGTATACCTTGCCCTTGTAACCCTTGCTCTTGAAGTTTGCATGTAAATGTCTAACACAGAATATGTGCTCTAGACCAGGCATCAAATACTCCATTGCATCCAGCAGCCCGTGTGTAACAAGAAAATAATTTAACACGTGTTAGTCAAATGTTAGGCAAATGTTAAATATTCATGCAAATAGGTTATTAGATATTATTTTTGTTAGTCGGACATAAATAGCCATGTGTGCTCCCTTAAATACCCAATATCCTCCAACATGTTGTCTAAAAATCATATCTAAGTGGCTCTAGTATCAGTCTCGCATATAGCATATGCTAATGGGAATATATTATCATTCGCATCTCGGGCAATGGCAGTAGATAGCTGCCCACCATGACTACCTTTCAAAAAGCACATGTCCACACATATCATTGGCCTATATCCATCCAAAAAACCCAGCTTACAAGCAGTTAGGGTAACATACATCCTTTGGAAGAATATCCCATCTCTTTGTATACAAGTAGACCTACTGGGATTCCACTTACGTATTGCATTACTACACTCTTTTGTCAATTTGTACTACCCATCATGTGTTCCTATTAGCAAATTCAACACCATTCTTATGGCACAGTGGCAACTCAGCAAAGATAGCTCCACATTGTAATCCCTTCAAACTATTTCTTTCAAAGCACGAGCCTTCCAACAAGGTTGATCTCGAAAGCTTTCAATGTATTGGTGTGCTTCGCACTTGATTGTTGCTATTTTGTTTTGGTAATGGCTTCCACAGTTATGAACATCAATTAATGTCTTTATTTGAAAGTATTTCCTATCATTCGTCCATGATGCATATACTCTCAAACCATATTGTTTCTTACAAAAGGCTGATACACGTTTTTTCTCATTATGCATATAGGTGTAAACGAAGGAATTTTGTACTACATACACCTGTAGCGCCTCTTTAAACTGAGATTGGATGTAAACTGCAAACCCCACTCGTATTTCAACCTCTCTTTAAGGTCATGCCATTCTTTCCATTCTGGATACTTCCTTCTATTGCCTTTGGGTGATCCTTTAGCATCCTCTTCACTTTATAAGCTACACAGTTTAGGACTTTCAACACCCTTTTCATTTGTCCGTTCAAATTTACCCTTTCCATGATAAGTGCCGAATGTTGCACATTCAAGCCCCTTAACTCGCATAGATTAATTCCTTAGCTTTGTTATTTGTTTATTTTTCTTTTGTTTTTGTGTTTCAGGATTTTATATGACAGATGCAAGAATTCTACTGGAAATTGGGCTTAAAGGACACTTTGGAAGCATATTATCAGCCATGGGATCGAGCACACCAACAGAAAGGCTCGAGCGCACCTACGCTCGAGCACCATACCATCTAGGCTCGACCGCACTTCCCTTGGGCTCGAGCGCACTCGGGCATACAGCACACGGCAATAGTCCTTTTCCACCTTGAATTGGGTTTTTAGTCTCCTACTTGGACTATGAGACTGACCTACAATTTTCCTAGCGTTTCTAGGGCTTCTAGGGTTCTCCTAATCCCTATAAATAGGCCTCTAAACATTGAAGAAAGAAACATTGCTACCTAGAGAAAAAATTCAGCAAATACTTCTTGTAGGCTTATGTTGTGCAAATTTTATTATACTCACAAATGCATGAATTGTTTGTAGAAAAAGGATTTTCAAGTGCGATGTCGAACCTACAGGGAATTGTGTTTTTGAAAGCAAATTTAAATCTAAATCAATTGAACCTTAACCTAGTTCCAATTTTTTGAGAGATTGTTGAGTGAAAGAAAAATCAAAAGCATATGCAAATTAAAGTGAAAGTAATTATTGACAAAGCACTAGGATTTCGGAATCTGCACTGACAAATTCATAGCAACATAATTCCATGATCTATAATATTTTCCAAAGTTCTCACACATAAATCTTAGGTTTGTTTTACTATTGCTTCATAGAATTAATCAAAACATCCCATGTATCCATTCATTACCCAAATCACAAAATCCAATATTAATTAAATCATCAACTGTATCCATAAATCACAAGAAGATATCAAATATTTATCAAAACATCAATTATATCCAGAGAATAAATCACAAGGGAAATCCAAATTTTTTACAAAGAAAACCAAGCAATCAATTGTATTGAACTATCTCAAATCATCAAGTGTATGATTAAATCACAAAAGATATCCAAGAATCATTCAATCCAATTGATTTGAGGTAAAACAATAGGGTAATTAGATCATTAAATTGGGAAACACTACATACATGAAACGAAGTTGTTAATCATAAGCGAGGCTTTATCCTCAACCTTAGTTGAGCGTTTAGCCTCTCATGGTATTGAAATACAAAACAAAATTGATGGAATTTATAATGAAAATTGAGTACTTATAAGTACGAAATCACAAACTTGAGATCCAAAAGCTAGAAAACCCTAAACCTCTCTTCTTTCTCCTCTAAAATCTCGTAATTCGCAGCCTCTCTCAATTAATCTGAGATCTGTTCTATTTATAGGCTAAAACTATGGTTTACAAGTTGTATTAGAATTAAAATTGCAGCCAAGTCAGAAAAGTGCGCTCGATCACACACTTGTTGGCTTGAGTGCTCTCGAGCACATAAGTTCCCCACTACCGCATAAGCATGCTTGCGCACTGGAATTTGAATTGGGCGCTCCTATGCTGAGCTCGAGCGTAGATGCCCTTGAGCGTATAGATGTGCGCTCAATCGTAGGTCCGTTGGCAGCTTTTCTCCAAAATATGCAACTTTCACTTAAAACCTGCAACTTTCCCATAGCAACCTATAAAACACTAAAAGCACATAACTAACCCAGAACATCATATTATAACACAACTAAAAGATTAACAAAGGTAAATTAAGGGGTCCAAATGTACAATATTTGGCACACATCAGCTTAGAAGAGTCATGAGCGGCTACAACCCTTCATGGGGTATTGATTTAACCCTATCCAAGCACAATGGTTTGATTGTATTTTAATTTATAGAATTTCAGTTTATGCATGTGGGTTGTAAAATTTAGAGGATTGCTACAATTTAACATTGTTCTTCTTAAATTCCAAAATCAATATTGGTAAAATTCTTATCTTGTCTTAGAAAGCTTTTTGCCTTTATTGAACTCAAATCATTCTTATTTTCTTTGATTATGGGGATAATGGTTATACAACAATTTTAATTGACATATGATCAAGAGAATTAGATAGGTCATGCTTAGGGAAGATGGATTATACTACACCCTAGTTTAGTGTAATTTAGGTAGACAGTCTGTGCCAACCGAACATGGGCTATATTATTCCCTTGATTGTATGTATCCTATTAAAGAATTAGATAATCCATACCTAGGAAAGACGGGTCATACCGTATCTTAGTGGTTAGGTGAACGGTCCGTGCCAATCAAAGATTAATTATACTTGTTCCTTAATATGGTAATTTCTTTTTTATTTATAGGGAAAATCTACTTTACCCCCTAAAGTTTAAGGCAATTTGAACTCCAAAGTTTAAAAATTGGCAATGTACCCCCCTAATGTTTCAAAAATTTTCAATTTAAACCTTCCGTTACTAATTTCCATTAAATTGGACAAAATTTTTTTAAAAAAAGCCTAAAGATAATTTTGTAATTTCATGGATTTCCGTCCAATTTGACGGAAATTAGTAACATGAAGGTTTAAATTGAAAATTTTTGAAACATTAGGGGGTACATTGCCAATTTTTAAACTTTGGGGTTTAAATTGAAAAACACCTGAAACTTCAAGGGGATAAAGTAGATTTTTCTCTTATTTATAACATTGATAGACTGAATTTCTTGATTAAATATGATTAACTATTGTTATGTGGATAGAGGTGAAGTCAATACCCTACTCTCTCTGTCTTATATTTCAATTCTCTTTTACTTTTATGCACTTTAGTTACAAAACAAATCAACAAGCTCTTTCCTTAAGTTACTTTTAATATTGAAGAACTTGATAACAATTCCTTCCAGTCCTTGAGATTCGACATCCTCAATATAGCCCTATCCTACAGGGATTCGTACTATTGCGAGTAGTATTTTATTATTGATATATTTTTGCCTTAAAAACACCACATCAAATGTCATCCTCCTTTTTAGATGATGGTGCTACACCCTATGGCTGGAACCACTTGGATGCAACCTCCCTAGCCGCCCGTAGAACTTCTTCACATTTTATAAAATAAATGCCCTCCTCCTCTCCATTAGTCACTTCAAAATTACCTAATGGAAGTTGAATCTCTTCTCCATCATCTTCTCCATGTAAGGGGAGTTACCTTTTGCACTACTTCATAGCCTACTTTTGCCTTGTGGACTACCTGGTTGTAGGATGCTTCTTCTATGACTGGTTCTCTTTGGCAGTATGCTACTTGGCAAATTACTGAATGGTAAGCTGCTATGGTGGCTGCTCTTCTGTTAGGACCTGTTCATATCCATAGCCATCTCCATGTCCATATTCATCTCCATAATTTGCATACCCATCTCCATCTCCATCTCCAACTTCAGCTTCAACTCCATCACAATTTTGATCACCAACTCCATCTTTTTTTTCACAAACTCCATCTCCTTCTTCTTCTCCAACTCTATCTCTTTTTGTTTCACCAACTCCAACTCCATCTCCTTCCTCTTCTCCAACTCCATCTTTTTTTTTTTTTTTTTTTTTCTCCAACTCCAACTATAGCGTCATTATCATGATTTTCCACCTTCATTTGAGTAGCAGACAGTTATTTGTGGTATTACCTCAATTGGGACAAGTTCATCATGAAGTACAAATACATGCAAGTTTTTAGACTCATGCTCAACCACCCTAAACATCTATGAGACGTGATTACCCCTTGTAAGTCCACAAATAGCTTCATAACTCTCATCATCAACCTTGTAGTAGGTAATAGGCACCTTGTTATACTGATAACCAAGGTACACTTCTAGTATGTTTGTTGTTAGTTTATTTTTGTTGGCACATTCGGTTTGCATGTAATCTGATGAAAATGAGCATTTTGTCCGTACAACCAGAAGCAGTGTCTGGACAGCATTTCCAGAGAGCTCAACTTGGTTTCTTTGAAGACCTGTCCAGACAGCCAAAAGCAATGTCCAAACAACATTTCCAGAAAGCTAAACTTGGTTTCTTTGAAGACCTGTCCGGACAGCCAAGAGCAGTGTCTGGGTAGCATTTCCAGAAAGCCAAATTTGGTTTCTTCAAAGACCTGTTCGGATAGCTATAAGCAATGTCCGGGCAACATTTCCATAAAGCTAAATTTACATGGTCTATCCGGACCCAGCGCTTGGCTGTTCGAACATTAGGGGATTTACGCGTAGTGTAACCCTAGACGTGTCCGGACACATACTTATCCTTATCTGGACATGGCCGCTAAATTGTGTGCAAATTTATATTTAAACAATCTGTTTGCACATTATTAGGTATGTATTCAGAGAGCGAATAGTATGAGCTAAGAGAAAGATATAAAGATATCGAACTAGAGCGTTTGGATCTCTCTTAGAGTAAAGGTGAGAAATCTCATTCTTCGTTGATTAAATACTCGAAGCCAATCGGAGTTTCAGTGAAGGAAATCATATAGAAGAATTGTGCCAGATGTTCTAGAAAGGACTATTATGGTAGAAGTCAACTGGGTCGCTTGTCTTATGCAAGAAAGTGTCAATTGCAAAGGTTTTGTAAGTGTGAACTTCTTGTAATCCTTAGTCTTTTATACTTGAGTGATTTTCTCGGTTTGGCTGCCCCGGAGAGCTTTTACATTTAAAGAGTTCTCTAAATAGTTTCCTCTTCGTAACCAAATTTCTATATTCTTTATTGTTTATTGCATATCTATAGTTGGTTGATTATTATCTGTTAGGTTAGATCTATTTCCGCATACATTGTGTGAAACACCTATACAATCAGAATAGGTGTTAATTGGAGTCAATTAGGTTTTGTCAATTGGTATCAGAGCAAGTTCACTCTGTGAATGAATTATTTCCCAAGTGTGATCCGAGACTCCTTTTCAAATATATCATAATGTTGCACCTAACTCTCTTTCCATCTTTGATGGAACAAATTATACACTTTGGAAAATTCATATGAGAGCATACTTTAAATCCATTAACATTTGGCATATTGTTGAAGCTGGATGGACTCGTCCAGACAGAGCAATAGCCAAATGGACAATGGAGGAAAAGAATGCAACTACGGCTAATGACAAAGCTTTAAATGCCATTTTCATATATGTCTCCAATGAGGAATTTTCAAGAATTTCTAGATGTGAGATAGCTAAGGAAGCCTAGGAAACTTTAGAAATCATACATGAAGGAACTAAGGTTGTAAGAACTTCAAAACATCAAATGTTGGTTTCTCGGTTTGAAGAGAATAGAATGCAGGAAGATGAAACATTTGATGAATTCAACTCAAAGCTTAGTGTCATTAGAAACTCTACTATCAATTTAGGAAAGAAAATGGATGATGCTAAAGTTGTGAAGAAAATCTTGAGGTCGTTAGCTGAGAGATTTATACCTCAAATTGCTGCTATCCAACAGAGCAAAGACTTAGATACAATGAGAGTAGAAGAACTTGTAGGTTCACTTCAAACTTTTGAGCTAATTCTACCCAACCAAAAGAAAACCAAAATATTGCTCTTAAGGAAAAAAATGTTCAGGTCAATTCTTGTTTTCGTCTAATGAGGATACTAGAGATGATGAAGAATTTGCCATGTTTGCTAAAAAAATTAGAAAATTCTTCAAACCCGTGAATGGGAATTTTAGAAATTGAGACTCAAAAGTATCTATGAAACCTAGAGGTGAGGTTAGAGGTAACCCACGAGAAAACAAAGAGATCGATCAGAGGGATAAGTTTACTAGTGGACGCAAGTGTCATGAATGTGGGGGTCTAGGTCACATTCGAATTGAATATGCTAATTTGAAAAGGTCCAAAGGTAAAGCTTTTAATGTCACTCAAAGTGATGAGTTGGATGACAAGAAATCTGAAGAGGAAGTTGAAGGAGAAGTGAATTATCTAGCTTTTACTGCATCCTATGATAATGATTATAAAACAATTACTCACCTCATATGCTAAACAATCCTGAAAATGAATCTGATGATGAGGTGGATTTACAAATTGCTTATAATGACTTGTTTGTGGAATGTGATAAATTGAACAAGCAGAACAGGAGAAATTTAAAAAGTCTGAAAAAAGCTAAACCTGAGAAAGAAAGGTTAATGAAGTCTATGGATGAATGTCTAACTATTTGAAACACCTTGACTTCTAAAAACCACATGCTAATTGCTAAAGTTAAATCACTAGAAAAGGATCTGAATGATTCTAATAATCATTTAAAGAAATTTTTAAGTGATAAATTGAATCAAATGTTAGGAAACCAAAAACATTCATACGACAGGACTGGATTGGGTTTTAATAAACTTGCTGCTTCATCTTCTTCAAATGTTGTTTCCACTTCTAAGATTATGTTTGTGAAACCTAAATGAACAATGTGGTGATTGAGAACTCTTGTTTACCAAAAGAAAATTCGGAAGATGTGACCAAGAAGAGTATGTTAAAATTCAAGGTCCTCGTAAGGACAAACTTCAATTCTAAGTTTATCCCTACGTGTTATCATTGTGGTGTCAAAGGTCATACTGGTCCAAACTGTTTTCAAATTAGGGCTAAACAACCATGGTCTCAACAGAATATCCCTAGAAAAGATGAACCTGGAATTGGGAATCAACTAAAGGCTTTAACTGCTCAAGTGAAACTCATTAGTGAGAATTTAGCTGCTTCGTCAAATTCTGCTGATATAAATGATATGTCTAATTTGACTAATAATTATGCGAAAACAACTCCTCAAAAGGAACAGATCTGGGTTAAAAAGAAAGATCATTTGTGCATAGTTGTTCATACTGCCTTAAGTGTGCTTAACTCGTGTTTGTGGTTTCTGGATAGTGGTTGCTCCAAGCATATGACAGGTGACAAGTCTCTATTCAAAGAACTTAAAGAAGGCAGAAGAGGTGGAAGCATCACTTATGGAGATGGCAGCAAATCAAAGGTGATCGATCAAGGAATAGTAAAAATTCCCAGTGGTCTTACTCCTCAAGAAGTGTTGTATGTTGAAGGACTCAAAGCAAATCTATTCAGTGTTAGCCAATTTTGTGATTATGATCTAGTGGTTCAATTCTCTAAGAAAGAATGTAGTATATTCGACTCTCAAGGAAAATGGTTGATGGGAAGAGAACGCACTGCTGACAACTGCTATTGTCTCTCCACAAACTCTCAGATCATTTGCAACAAGGCAACCCTGGACACTGGAGAACTGTGGCATCAACAATTGGGGCATCTGAATTTTCATGATTTGGTCAAAGTCTCAAAGACGGAAGCCATAGCTGATTTACCCAAGATCCATCAGGTTGATAAAGGAAAGTGTGGACCATGTCAATTGGGAAAACAAACTAGAACTCTACACAAAAAGACTACAGGCATTTTTACCTCTAGAAACTTAGAGCTTCTTCACATGGACGACCTCATGGAGCCTACTAGTTTGGGAGGCAAGAAATATATTCTGGTAGTTGTGGATGATTTCTCTTAGTATACATGGGTAATATTGTTGAGAGAGAAATCAGAGGCATTTAAACAAGCTCAGATCTTGTTCAAGAAGATCCAAAATGAACAAGATCGACTGTCTAATCAAACGAATCCGTAGTGATCATGGCAAAGAATTTGAGAATTCTAGTTTTGAAGATTTTTATGCTCAACATGGAATCCAACAAGAATTCTCATCTCCTATAACACCTCAACAAAATGGAGTGGTCGAACGGAAAAATCGAGTCATTCAGGAAATGGCTAGAGTCATGATACATGCTAAAAATATGGCCCAACATTTTTGGGGGGCAGCAGTCCATACGGCATGTCATATTATCAATCGAGTATTTCTCAGACTAGCAACTATCAAGACACCATATGAACTATGGCGAGGCAAGAAGCCCACTGTCAAATACTTTCGAGTGTTCAGAAGTACGTGCTACATTCTTCATGACAGGGAGAACTTGGGGAAGTTTGATGCAAAAAGTGATATAGGGATTTTTCTTGGGTATTCCACCACAAGTTGAGCTAGTCGGGTGTATAACTCAAGAACCAAGATAGTGATGGAATCAGTCAATGTTGTCATAGATGATGAAACTACTGCTGATCATCTTGAGGAAGAAGAATCTCATGTTGAGGGGGAGCAAGCTGGTATTTCTGATAAGACTCATGAACCCACTATCCCGAATATTCCTGCAGTCAGTCCGACATTACCTCCAGTTGCAGAAGATGAAAACATGACTCGGTCACCAGTCCCAAACATGGTATCTCACGTACCATCCTCCAGAGTTAAACTTAATCACCCTAGAGAAAATTTACTCGGAAATGTCGATGAAGGTCTACGACTGCAAAACAGGGTGGTTAATCAAGTCTATTATTCCTGTTATCTTTCTCAGCTTAAGCCAAAGAAAGTTAATGAGGCATTAGAGGATGAGAGTTGGGTTGCTGCTATGCATGATGAACTAAATCAATTTGTTCGGAATGATGTGTGGACTTTGGTTCCAAGGCCAAAAGATCATAATATTATCGGTACAAAATGGATATTCAAGAATAAATCCGATGAGCATGGTACAGTAGTACGAAACAAAGCTAGATTGGTAGCTCAGGGATACACTCATGTTGAAAGAGTGGACTTTGATGAGACGTTTGCACCAATAGCTAGATTGGAATCCATCAAAATTTTGTTGAATATATCATGTCATCTCCAGCTAAAATTGTATCAAATGGACGTCAAGAGTGCGTTCCTCAATGGCATTCTTCAAGAAGAAGTGTATGTAGCACAGCCAAAGGGATTTCAGGATCCTCAATATCCGAAACATGTCTACAAGCTAAAGAAGGCACTCTATGGCTTAAAACAAGCTCCGAGAGCATGGTATGAGTGTCTGACGACATATCTTCTTGCACATGGTTTCATCCGAGGACAAGTTGACCGTACTCTATTCATCCGTGGAAAAGGAAGTCACAAACTCATTGCCTAGATATATGTTGATGACATTATTTTAGGCTTTACAGTCGACTCACATGCTCATCAATTCTCTAAGGAACTGAAACAAGAGTTCGAAATGAGTATGATTGGTGAGTTGACATACTTTCTAGGCTTTCAAGTCCAGCAATCCACAAAAGGTATTTTTGTGTCCCAACCAAAGTACACCAAAGATTTTGTGAAAAGATTCGGTTTGGATGGAAAAAGTCATGCTCGCACACCCATGAGCACGAGTGTTAAGCTAAGTGCAAACATGCCTGGGAAATCTATTGAACAATCTTTGTACAGAAGCATGATAGGTTGTCTTCTCTATCTTACAGCTAGTCGGCCCGATATATCTTTTAGTGTGGGTGTACGTGCTAGATTTCAAGCTAATCCCAAGGAATCCCATATGACAGTTGTTAAACGGATCCTCACATATGTAAATGGCACTGTCAATTTTGGCATTTGTTTTTCTAACAATACAAATCTTGAGCTTGTAGGTTATTCGGATGCTAACTGGGCCGGAAATGCGGATGATCGAAAGAGTACATCTGGTGATTGTTTTTATGTGGGTACAAACTTGGTCACCTAGATGAGTAAGAAACAAAATTCTATCTCTCTTTCCATTGCTGAGGCGGAATATATAGCTGCTGGGAGCTGTTGCACACAGCTAATCTGGATGAAGCAACTTCTTGCTGATTATGGATTTGCTCAAGGGATGATGATTGTCTACCGTGATAATACTAGTGCCATCAATATCTACAAGAATCTGGTTCAACATTCACGGCCGAAGCATATTGACATTCGTCATCATTTCATCCGTGACTTGGTGGAAACCCAGGTGGTATCTCTTGAATTTATCCCTACTGAACATCAATTAGCTGACCTGTTTACGAAACCCCCCTAAATGCATCTAGGTTTGAGTATTGTAGAAATGATGTATGCGATCTTTCATGATCGTCTGCACATGACATGCCTAGAATCTATGCATATGTGTGTTTTCTTTGGTATTCTAGGGCATTTTTTGTTTTTGTTTTTTTTTTTTTTTTCCCCCTATTTTGTGTCTTTTGTGTGAATTTTTTTTCCCTTGTTTCCTTGTTCGATGTTCATTGTCTCGTGTAGTGGTTCTAAATGAATATCCTACATATGTGTGGGGTCAACACTTCTGCAATTTATATCTGATGATTCATATGTTTATGATCTGCCTTGTTCTTCTAGATATTGTTGAATGAGTAAGAGTCATTTTTTCTAATGATCGAATTTGTGCACTCTATGCTCCTATTAAGTTTGTATTTTTGATATGTTTTTTTGGGAGTTCGGATAAGACATTTTTGTTAAAAAAGATAGGTAATGTCAGTTCAATCAACTTGACCAACTCGTTAGTTGAACCTAGCTCCTAAACATTCCGGCATTTTCTCCTATGTGTTAAAAGCATAATTATAAAAAAAATAATAATAATAATAATAATAATAATAAAAAAAAAAAAAAGAGTACAATATGATAAAAGCAAAAAATGTGATCAATGACTTATGCTTGCTTCAATATGTCCATATAGAAAGAATCAATGATTAAATCATTGCGGAAACAGAAGGTCACTAAAGGACATGGTGAAAAGCTAATGATTTGTCTCAAGGGGAGTGTATCGGATGAGGGAGTCTAGATCCTAGCATTATAAGGTTTGACTATGGATTGATTCAGATTGTTTGTCATTCCTATACAAAGTGTCTATCTATGTTTTTCCTTCAAACTGATAAAATCTTATTTAATTGGAGTTTTCACACACTATACCTTTCGCATGATTTTTTCTGAGTTCTTGCTTACTTTATTGGATTTGAGAAACAAGGTGCTTCATACATGTGTTGAATCTCTGTTGTTTGAGTAGTATGTTGATAACTCCGGTTTGCTAAGGTGTTCATAAGGATGTGCATGAGGTGTTGGATATCTCTACAAGTTTTTTTGTTATTGTTTGTTGTGTGTTAAAAAAAATTAAAAACAAAATATTTATTTTAAAATTTTTTATTTTTTTCTAATTGCTATGTGTATTTTTTAATAAATAAAAAATTGCGTTTATTTTTTTGTTTCAGTTTGAGGGGGAACACGTGGCATGTCCGGACACATCACTTACTTGTAGGGACATGCGTGTTCTCATTAGCCCCTTCGAAAGTCTTAAACCACAAAATCCATTTTTTTTCTTTCTCTCCTCACTCTCTCGGCCACTATTTCTTCTTCTTAAAAGTTTTTCGTGCATCTTTCATTTGTGTGGTTCAAGCTTCCATTTTCAAACATTTCTCTTTCCTTGTTCTCCTAAGGTATGCTCTCTAAATCTCAAATTTGTCTTATTTCACATATTGTTGAGAATCAAATCCTAGGGTTTGAAAGTTGGTTTGAATTGTGAAAATCCAAATTTGTGGGTTTTTGTTTGGTTTTCTTGATTATCATATGGTTGTGGATTGTTTTCTCTATGTATTTAAGCATGAGTTTTTTTCATTTTTCTTGAGCTCCTTTTTCCATGTCTAACTTTTTGTGCATACCATGTGTTCGATAAAATGCCTAAATGAAGTATTGCACCTATTTGTCAATTTTCCTCTTGAAATGCTTCATCTATGAGTATGTTTATGCTTTAGGTATTGTTTATGGTGTATGTACACATGTTTTGTTTGTTCTAGTTCAAGTAACTCTTGTTCTTGTTTGGCATTTAATTCTTTTTTTGGGATTTGATGACAATCCGTGAGGAGATATGTATTATTTTTTTTCTTTGTGAGTGCAGAACATTGTGTATCCAATTTCGGAATCCACACCTAGGAGGAAGCGCACTCGCAAAGAAAAAGCTATTTTACAAGACAAAATTCTGACTCGCAATATTGTGATTGAGCGTGGAGTGGAGCAAAATGATCTTCTTGTTGAACCTGTCTGGTTCATCTATGATATATTCCACGACAACCAATGGAAATCATTCTTCGTACCTGTGAGTGCATACACTAGGTTAGTTCGGGAATTTTATTACAACATCGAGGCTATTGATTTGGTTTGTGAACCATCGTTCAAGACCAAGGTTTCAGGGAAAATTCTCACTATCACTCCAAGTTTGATAAGTGAAGTCACTGGGATTCCCTTAACAAATGACAAGCCACTTCCTTTTCTGGAGACCAAGCCACAACCATCTAAAGTTGACATTATGGCAGTTCTTAATCCTGGTGGGGAGCTCGAGTGGGACAGCAACAAGACCAAAATTCCTATTGGATATGTGCGGGGTCCAGAGCGGCTATTAACTTGGATTGTGCTTCAAAATATCTGGCCTATCTCTCACAACAATCATGTGCCCCTTGACCGAGCTATCATGATATACCGCATTATTCGGCGTGTTCAATTTTGCTTATGTACTCATATGGTGCAGACAATGCTTGAGCTTCATGAGGACCATTCTATTGCATTACCATATGGTGGCCTCATAACTAAGATATTGAAAGCCACACTGCCTAAAATTGCTGCAACTGAACATGTGGAAATTCCTGAAGGATATTTTGGCAAAGGAACAGTGATGAAATCAAATGCTCAAATTCAAAGGTTCCAACCTCAAGGAGAACCTGCTCCTCCAGTTATTCCTAACCCACAAACCACATCTTCCTCAGGGTCATCAGATGTGTCAAGTCAATTGAACACAATCATTGAATTACTCCAATCTCAAGGCCAAAGCATCGAATCTATCAAGAAACGACTTGCGGATCTGGAGTAAGATCTGAAGCACATCAGGAACAGTAAATGACAAGACTGCTCTTTGACATTTAGTGCTTGGAAGACAATTTTTTTTTTTTTTGTTGTTACTAGTTTTGTTTGCTTTGCCTATTTTAAACAGTACTCTTATAGGGTTTATGGGTTGTTTATTTGTTGAACTTATGTTGTGCTTCCTTGTGTCCTTTCTGTGACAAAAAGGGAGAGTTTAAGTCTGTCTAAACCCTATTATCATATTGTCAAAATTGAAGTTGAATTTGTTTGGAACTAAAGACGCCCAATTTTTTCCCTGTAATCCCTTTTTGCCCTTTCCCAAAAAAAAAAAAAAAAAACACGCTTCGTATTCAAAATTTATAATACAGTCCTTACGTTTTAATTAATTTTTAATTTTCAATTTAAATGATCATTTTTTATTCGAAGCACATAAATTTCCTTTTCTTCTTTCTTTTTTTTTTTTTTTTTTTCCTTAAACCAGCCCATAATTTTCGTAGTGATGCTAGAGATATATCACTCATTATTAGATTACTAACCAAAGTGCTAAATGGAATTTAAAAATCACGTAAAAACCATAATATATTTTTTTTTTTTTGTAAGTTAGTTCATGATGATTGATTAGTTATCCGTTGAATAAATTTAAGTTCACAGTTTCGTTTCACACTATTTTTTAGCTCTGCTTTGATCTGGCCCAAGCCCATACCATATACTTGGGCTACCACAGAGTCAACACGACTGGGCTATCTGATATACTTGATTCTTGAAATTTGATGAATTATAAAAGTAAAGCTAATATGTATCAGTCAAGGTAATTATATATATATATAATCTAATCATGTTTTTTTTTTAATTTAAAATTATTTTGAATTATTTTTCCTTGGGGAATATTTGGGAAAGCTAGTTGCACGATGTATTTTCACGTGCAACCCCTGTAATTTTACACAAATGCTACTTTTACATGGTCGGTGATCTTTGAGACATTCAATTTGTTGCCTTCCTTGATCCTCAATTGACAATCAAAATTCCCAACATGTCGTCTTAACTAAAAGCCTAAATTAATATGGATCTTGAAATATTTGAATCTTTGAAGAATTCTTCTCGATTTTCGCAAAAGTTTTTGCATATTTGGATACATTGATTTTTTTTTTTTTTAATAAACCCTAATGACTAATAAGTACTGGTTCAAACGAATGAAAGTTGAGTATGTAACATTACTCATTTTGAACATATAGTACATAACATAAGACTAATTTTACAAACTAATTTTTCGTGTTAATATACTTGTCGGTACAAAACCACATTTTTTGGTGGTTTCAGTTCATTTGATGGGACAGGTTATTTATTCGACCCATTTTCAACTATTCTTAGGATGATGATGTTCCGTTTGTCTTTCATGTTTTTGTAATTTCCCCTTTCCTCCCTTCCCCGCATTGAATTAAAAAATAAATAAATAAATAAAAATAATAATAATAATTTTTAATGTAAACTTACAAAATATCTAGGGTCATAGATGATATAGCTCTTAATTAAGCCCTAAACTAGCGTCCACTTGTGTTAGTGCTAAGCTTAGTAAATGGAGGAGATTAATGAAGACATTTATGGTAATTCCAAATTGGACACACCTCCCAAAATTAATAGACAACATGACTACAATTAGGTACTTTGATTCATCCAATACATACAAAAATAATAATTTTAGTATTTCAATGAATATAATACGTAAAAAAAAAGACAGACCAAGTGTATATTCTCAGCCTCAAATTATAAAAAATAAAAAAATAGTAGAAAAAAGGACAGGCAAGTTTGCATAAATACAAATAATTTAAATAAATGACCTTTTATGTCATATGCCAAGCTTTGTAACCGAGGTAGTGCTACTGCACCTATTGGCCAAAAGAGACAAGCCACCCAAGTTCCACCACTTTCTGTTTTCAATAAATTGGAGGAATAATGTTATGGGCAATTGCAAATGACCTAATAAAGTGTTAAAGGTATATATATATATTACACATTACTTCCAAACCAATCAAGTGCTAATAAATAGTTTTACACCCCTCATTCAAAATAATAAAAAGACTAAACTATAATAAAAGAAATTACTATTTTCATTAAAATTGAAAAGAAAATCAAGTTTTTAATACACAATCATGATAGTGTAAGTGAAAATATACAATTAATTCATAATAAAATGAAATAATGCAGTGATTTACTTAATTATAAGCTAATATGTTGAATTTAAGCTTTGAATTTGACCACAAGAACAATATTAATTGCATGCTGCCATATAAAACATCAGTCAAAATACATAAACAATTACAAACAATGAATCCTCTCTCTCTCTGTCTCTCTCTCTCTGAGTCACAGCTGGTTCATTTTTTTTTTTTTTTTTAATATCTAAAAAGAAAAAACGACACAAAAAAATACACACACTCTCCTTGTGTGTCTGGAAACGACAAAGAATCTGGAACCTCCTCTGCTATAAAAAGAGGAGGTTGTAGAAAAGGACTTTTGAAGTTGTAGGTTTTCACAAAAGCACTTGAGAGAGAAAAAAAAAGTTCATAAATACAGCTGAGGCCACAACTCTCTAGGCTTTTACACACTCATAATTCTCTGCAGAGGGGGAGAGAGAGAGAGAGAGAGAGAGAGATGGTGAGAGAGTCGTGGTCTTCAGGCATGGAGGATGCAGGAGGGGTGGTGAACATGACGAACAACATGAACATGAAGCCTGCATGGCTTGAGGGGCTGATGGCTGAGACATTCTTTGGTGGCTGTGGGGTCCACGAGAATCGCAGGAAGAACGAGAAGAACGTTTTTTGCTTGCGCTGTTGTCTTAGTATTTGCCCCCACTGCCTCTCTTCTCACCGCTCTCACCCTCTTCTTCAGGTATAATTGCTTTGCTATGCCACCATGTCTGAATCATCAAATCCTTCCTAAATCATTTGATTTCTGCTAGTTTCCCTTTTCTGCTGTTCCAAACTGTTTTTTCAGCTCAATTCTTTAGTGGGTACTTGGGAATTCTTTGGTTTTGTTTTTTTCCATTGAGTTCTACCGTTCTTGAATTCTTCTGAAAATCAAATTCTAGTGCAGTTATGCTGTTTGGGTATCCAAAATCTTCTTATGATTGCTTTAAATTCTTAGAAAAATCTCTCTTTTACCTCAAACTTTGTTCTGGGTATATGTGGTGATTTTGGTTTTAGAGAATTGGCACAATTTCTCAAGATATCTGTCAATTGTCAGTATTTTCAGGTGATGCACCGTACAAGGGCTTCTTTCTTTCTTTCTTTCTTTCTTTCTTCCTCTTCTCTTTTTTTCTTTTGTAATTTTCTTTTCATACTTGCGACCCTTTTTTCTTACTAATTTAATTTATGGTTCTCTATAAGAAAACTACTATATCCTAAATTTTGTAAAAATCAAAGTTTCAGTTTGGTATCGAGACAAAAAAAAAAAAAAAAGAATTTACATTTTCAGAAGGTTTATGAACTTCTATAACACATTAATAAACCTTTCTTTAAGGAACCTATATATAAATAATAATGCTTACAGAATTCACCAAAATCTCTGTGCTTTATTATTAAAACACACACATTGAGATAAGATGTTCCCATACTAAATTGGATCTATACTGTTTGAGATCAGAAAAAGAAAATCTTGGTTGTTTTTTTTATATATATATATAATTAAATTTTTTTTTTTTTTTTTTTTTTTTGGCCAATTCTTGTGGATCCGTCCAAGATTGTCTTATGTTAGTGGTCTTGGTCAAATTATTTTATTTTATTTTATTTGATGTAGAAGGTATTCCAGAAATGGTTCACCATGTCTTCCTTGATTACCACTTTTTGGGTTTGGTTTCTTTCCCATTTATGGCAGATTTCTCATTTATCCTTATTTCCCTGCAAAGGTTCTTCAGCTGTTGCTTTCAATGAAAGCGAAAGTTTGACCCAGTTTTTCACATTTCATTGTCGTATTTAATTATCGTTCCCATAAAGAACCCCACTTCCCTCTAATGTTTTCTTTCTCACAAGCTTCATTTTTTTTTACCTCAATAAAGCTTGCTTAATTACCCCAAGATGCTGTAATTTCTTCTCTTTTTTTTTTTACTTGATTAATTAATTTTCTACTTAATTTAGGTAAATTGTGCTCCACTGTTATTGTTGACCAATTTAATTTACCTGCCATAAGATGATCGTGTTGTGGTTAATATCCAGGTGAGACGATATGTTTACCACGACGTCGTTCGATTGGGTGATCTTGAAAAGCTCATTGACTGCTCATCTATTCAGGTTTTGACAGTTTTTAAGAACTGAGGAAAATGGAATCATTTTGATTGTTTTTTTTTTTTTTTTTTTAATGCATAAAAAAAATAAATTAATTAAAGTATATATAATTTCCTTGTTTGGCAGCCGTATACCATAAACAGTGCCAAAGTGATATTCTTGAATCAAAGGCCACAGTCTAGGTCTTCCAAGGGCTCTGCCAACATATGCTTTACTTGTGACAGGATTCTCCAGGAGCCATTCAACTTCTGTTCACTCTCATGCAAGGTCCATTTCACTTCCCTCCTTCCTTAATTCTTTCCCTGTCTCATGTGTTTTATATTCTGTCTTACTGTTTTGCCCAACAACATATATAATCGAATACCCATGATTGGTCTCAAGTGTTTCATATTGTTTTCCAACAATATATATAGTCGTATACTCATGATTGGTCATATTTCTTTGCAATTCTAGGAAAAACTCTTTTATGCATTCCTAACTTCTTTACTTGGTTTGCATAATCATGGAAGAATTCCCATTTGGGGTTGGTAGCAAAAATTCTCAAATTGGTTTTTTATTTTTTTGGTTTTTGTTGTGCGAGTATATGTAAGGGAACATTGATGGTGTTTTGGGTTCGACTCGTGTCGAAGCATTAGTATATGACTATATAGATTAATTTTAACTCGACTTATTTAATTCAACGAGTCGGACCCTTAAACCCTAACCGTTAATTTTGTATTAGGCTCGTGTCAAAACTTACTAGTCCTAAATACCACGTGTCGATGTACCGAGACATGATAATTAATGGAATAATTTTGACACAAACCCTAACTTGTGAATGTATGTATATACGTATGTTGGGGTAACAATTCGTGTTTTAAGTGTTGAATTCAAAGCTATATAGGTTAATTCTAACTCAACCCATCAACCTTAAGTCGTTAATTTTATATCGGGTTAACGACCTAATTAAATGTCACATGTTGGGTTCACAATATATTGAGCCAGAGAAGACCCTTCAACTATAATCTGTTAAGTTTGTATCAGGTTATTGAGAATGTCAAAAATTGATATACGTGGATTAAATGTTTTTTTTTTTTAATTATTATTTCTATTTATTCTTTTAAACATTGTAAACGCAACAATTAATGCAGGTTGACCACATGGTGTACCGAGGAGAATATCTATCTGGCATTTTGTATCGGTATGATGAATCCGACTTTGCAATATCGGAATTTGAGGGATTGCGCATGGATGGGTCGTCGGAGATCATTGATGATGATGGCATCCTAGAAGATCAAGACCATCCATTGCAATACAGATCAGGTTCATCATGCTCCAATGAGGCCACCAGCAATTCTGTAATTCCACGTGAACCAGAGGTGGTGAAGAAGAAGAAGAAAGGTGGCTTCCTCCCCGGCATTGTTCTCTCTCTCAGCAGCAGGAGAAAGGGAGCTCCTCAGAGGGCTCCTCTTTCTTAAGATGTCTGGAAATTTCAAGAGATAGGGAATAAAATTTAATTATTAGTACCTACTAAAATGTAATAATTATATATTATTATTATTATTATTATTATTAGCAGCTTAAATTAACGTTGGTAATCATGTTTTACATTTATTATCCTATGTTTAATTAGTGTTTTGTTTTGTATTATTGAGTGTTGTCGTCGGAATGTGCATGGGGCAATTCCGTTACTCACCGTAGGTGGTTGAAGATGGTCCGACTCCGGCCGCCATCAATTTTGTATCCATGTAATGGATTTTGCCACTGTATATGCTATTTTATCTGACATAAAAAACCTTTTATGTTACATTATTTTCTTCTTTTTTATGTTAATAATATGTTTTTTGTTTTTCTTTTTCTTAAATATTTTGAGAATATATGTAAGTAAATATATTTTTTGGTGAGAACTTTATAATTTTTTTTTCCTTTTTATATTAATTCCTCTAACATGAACTACATCCCATAATGTCTAGCCTATTCTTTGTAGTATTTTGATAGTTTCTTTTTTAGATTGAATGGTTTTGATGCTGCTTTAATGATTTACAGCTCAAATTAAGTTAAACGAACTAGAATTTGATTAAATTCTTCTCAGGAAATATAAAATTATGATCATGTATATGTTTTCACAAGAAATATATAAACTTCAATCCAACTTGTTAATCTAAGAGTGAAAACTGAAATTCATTTAGGTTTCATGGACATAATTTAATTAGGTTGTTTCAGTAAGAACATAAAATGGAAATAGAACTTGGGCGATCATCATAAAATGAAATGGTTGATAATTTTTATATGATATATATAGGGGTACTGGTAATTCGTGTTTGCATATCAAATACGAATGGTGTCGAGGCATAAATATACAGCTATATAAGTTAATCTTAATCCGATATATTTAAAAAAAATGGGTACGTAAGTCGTATTAAAAATAGTCAACTCTTATGTTACATGTTGGGTTTAGGTCGTGTTGAAACATAGATATAAAACTATATAAGTCAACCATAACTCGATTCATTTAATTAAACAGGTCATACTCCTCATAGCGAGGGGTGAAAAGACGGTTAGTAAAATTCACTAACTACTAACCGCTTTTTAAAATAAAATTAAAAAAAAAAAAAAAAAAAACGTCGTTTCTATGGAAATACAATAATATCATACTATATAAAACATCGTTTCATGTATATATATAGCGGTTACCATCTAAGCAGTTAGCAATTTTTTTTAATTATCTTAAAAAACGGTTAGCGGTTGGCGGGTGATTAATAATCGCCCCTGCCTTTTTACTTATACCTCTCAATTCTAACTTACTAATTTTATGCTGAATTCATGTCAAATTTATAAGTCGGGTTAAAAATTATTAACGTTACACGTCTCCCAAAAATAAGTGGGTGGTAAATTCAAACTTGGAAATGAGATTTAATAATTGGAAGACAGAAAAAGTAAGGAAAATGTGAAGCAATAATTAGATGCTTGGTTTCAATAAAAAAATATAAAAAATAAATAAAATAAAAAATAAAAAATAAAAAACAGAAATTGATGTCGTTGGGAGGAGGAACGAGGATTCACGGGAAAGGTTAAGCTAAATTAGTAGGGGGAAAATAAAATGTTGATATTTTGTAAATGTTTTTTTAGCCCTAATCAAGAACCGGCCTACTTTACACGTAGTGAAGGCAACATAGGTATAGCATGCACTGCACTGCGCAACCCATGCGAGATGGGTACGGCTCCCTAACACACGACACTGTTGTTTACGACAAACGCCATAGTGTCCACCGGACAAAACGTGGCACGTCGACGCACATACGCTGCTCCTTGTCCCTACTTCTATTTTCTCATCCGTAAACTTTTGTTTCTTCTGTGTGTGTTAATTTTTTTTTTTTTTTTTTTTTTTTTGGAGTTTATTAGAGATTAGTCAAGTTTCACTGCTTATTTATTAGTCCTTAATTAGGTTTTGATGAAATACTTAAGTTTTCGATTTTTGAAAAAAAAATTTGGAGAGGAGGAAGACCGAGCAGACTTCCACTTCTACTTCCTACTCTTACCCTTCCCCTCTCCTACTTCTTCTTCTTCTTCTTTTTTTTTTTTTTTTTTTTAAAGTGTTTTTCAACCATATCAGCAATTTCGACCTTTCCGCTATGCATTCATTTACCTTCCACCATGTTGTGTTGTTCATATCATCCTCAACTGCTGTTGCTGTTTGCTGGGTTTTTTTTTTTTTTTTTTTTAAGTAAGAGGTTTCTTCTCTCTAGATCTGCCCTCATAAGTGAGCATAAATAATTAGGTGTGGGGGGTTATCTCTCACGGCTGGTTTAAATTAATTTTGTTAGGAAATTTGGCTACTCATGTCTTAGATATAGTCTGCTCGGAACATATCTGCTCTTTAACTATATTTGTATATGAGTTAGTAGAAGATTGAAGTCATACATAACACTTGATTGTAATAATTTTTGTTTGTATCTATGACTTTGTAACCTCATAGCATATGGTTATAATTTTTGCATAGTTTTATGCTTTGTGCTGTAAGAGCTTTTTGCTCTATTATGTAAGAATTTTATACTCGTGATTTTTAATTAATGAAAATATGAAATCCTCACATTTTCATTCCAAGAAAAAAGTTTTCAATTTTAGCAGTTAAGTCAAGTCCTGGTTTTATTTTAAATAGGTGTGTCGGTCATTTCATTAGATATGAAACTCTCGTTTGCCGTGTCATGTGATATACTTACATTAAATTATAAATTAAAAAGTTAATTTATGGTATATTTGTAATTTTAAGTAATTGAGCTTTGGCATGTATAATTGGCACATAATGTGTCAAACAAGAGATACGTGGCAAACAAAAAAAAATCTAACAACTTAATTGTCGAAATAAAAAAAAAAAAAAAAAAAACCCAAAAGACTAAATTAAAATGGCTGAAAATCTTAAGATTGGATTTGATTTTTCCCAAGTTGAGTGAGCAAATAGACATGGTAACACTAGTACCGTGGTAGATGGCTGAAGCCTGAAGGCTTGTTAATTACAATAATGACCCTTCCTTCTCTTTGAAAATGACAGTCGATTTTCAAATTTCAAACTGAAATTGAAATGAAAAAAAAAAGTTCCATATCTATTGTTTGTTTGTCTTGTTTTTTCAATTTTTTTATTTTTTATTTTTGGTAGTTGTTCATGACATAATGTATATTTGGGGTTTAACAATTAATTTCCTTTTAACTAATTAAAAATTAATCCTAGTTGTTAAATTCAAAAACCAATAGCAAATATATATATATATATATGGATTTTAACATGCATGTGCATGCCTTTTACCGAGTTTTGGCAAGATTCCAATGACAAAAGTTTGTAGTACCAAGAAATTTGGTCAGCAAATATGATTTATTTGAAAAATTACATAAAATTTGTTGCTTAATATTATTTTATTAATCAGACAAAAAAAAATATCTTGGGAAATTATTTTTAAACAAAAAAGATAATTGTGATGCTTTTACAAAAACAAGTGAAGATAAAGTTGATTTCAGTGATAATAGGTTCCACTTGTTGGGAAGTAAAGTAGACTCAACTCAAATCTTAGATTCTAAATTTTACAAATTCATGCAATTATGAATATTTGGTGTGTTTGAAATAATAATAATAATAATAAACTTAAATTTGCATGTATAAGTTTTGCCTGAAATGTTATTTAAAACAACTCCGATAAGGTTCTCACTCGATAGTGGTCAAAGAGAAAGAGACCATATTCTAGATTTTTTTTTTAAAAAAAAAAAAATGAAGTGATTTTTAAAATTACAATTTGATGAAAATTTAATAGTAATTAATTATAAACATAATGGTGATTTTAGGATACTAAAAAATAAAAATTACAACACATTTCTTGTATTTTTTTCAACGGTTTAAATTTAATTCTACTCTATGTCTTTCTTTTAGAAAATATAAATTGTAAAAAATAGCGAACATAGAGGACAAAAATGAAATAGTGGATAGGGTCAGTAAAGACTGAGATGCTAACCGCTAAAGTCGAGGATTTCAATTTTTTTTTTTTTTTTTTATGAGCTAAAGGGCAGAAAGGGGTAACCAGTGTAATTTTTTCTCTTGGGCGTGACCATCGAGGTTCCCACCTACTGTGGAATGTTTGGTTTGAGCCATAGTTACTGCCAAGGAAGGCACTCCTGTCACCACAGCCCCACCAAAGTGCAAGTTGGTAAAGTCTTTTCTTAGTAGAATCTAGTTCGCGAACTACTACTGCAAGCGGGTTCGAACCCGTGACCACTAAGAAGAAAGAATGGAGAAAATTGAATCTTATTCCCAACTGCTTTACCAATTCAACTATCTCCTTGGTGGTAAGGATTTCAATTAGAGACGTGCTATTTCTCCATCTTTCATTATTTTTTTTCTAATCAACATATAAATGTAAATCATTTTTTTTTTTTTTTACAAAGAAATAGTCTTTAATATATATATATATATATATATATATATATATATATATATAAAAGTGAGGCAGGTGAAAATTTAGGGGGTAGTATCAAATATGAATAGTCTCACATTTTGTTTTTTACTGGACAGAAGAAGGACAACGTACTGTGACGTGGTTAGGTGCACAAGATGACAAATGATAAACCCAAGGCTTTGTTGTGTTTCCTACGGTCCTACCCACATCCACATGCTTGCTGCGCTACCTATTTGCATTTCGAATCTTTTTTTAACGAAATTTTTCTGTCACCCTATCGTATCCCTGTCTCTCACCCCCGCCCACCTGTATTCTCTTGCCTTTTTCTCCACTTTCTATTTTTATTTTTATTTTTTTGAGAGATAGAAATTGAATTGAAGCAAATTCTCCTGCATAGGATTCTTAATTTCTACAACCACAAAACTACAACATGTTAGATTCGGCTTAGGATCCTATAAAAAAATTATTATTATTATTATTATTTCAGTCAAATTTGAAAAAAGTTAAGGAGTCTTTTGAATATCAAATATAAGACTAAAATAATTTAAATGGAGACAATTGCCTCCACTCAAAATAATACGGCTATACTCGTGCTCTTTAAGAGTAGTAGCAGCGACTTCATTATGGTTTTTCTTTAATTTGATAAACAAAATTACTTTTTACTTCCTTATCAAAATACATTTGACAATAGTTTCCTTTATCTTTGGATATAACATTAAAATATATATATTTTATAAAATACAAGTTTTCTATCTAATCTTACATTTTTTTCTTTTATAAAAAGCAAAAAGATGAGAGAGGAGATAGAAAAGATAAATATTTGTGTTAAAATATGAATAAAAGAGCTATAAGAATGCTTAAGGGAGCAATAAGGAACCTGCAGGATATATTTTGTCGTGAAATTTTTTTTATATATTGAATGAACTATTGGGTATCTGTTACTAGTGTATTATTACCTCATGAAGCGAAGGTTACTAATTCGAATCTCCCCTCTCTCCTCTTGTTTGAACATGTCAAAAAAATAAAAATAAAAAGTATAAATTGAATATGAATTGTGGTCTATATATATATAGAGAGAGAGAGAGAGAGAATACTTTTATACATCATTCATTTCTATTAATTTCAGATTTTGAAATAAGATAAGTGAAAATATAACATAATTTTTTAATTTTACTATGAGACCTCACTTATTAAAGATAAGATAATATAAATTAAATGATCAAATTAATCTCTTTCTACTTGTTTAAGCTTATTTTATTTTAGGGAAAAATTGAATTTAGTCCTTAGGTTTTCATTTGATTTAGATTTTTTACTTCAGTTTTCAATTTTAAGAATAAAGTCCTTAGATTTTGCCCAAATTTTAAATTGATCCCTCTATCACTTCACTGTCAAAGTTAAAGTTTTTTATCTGCTACGTGTAGCTCAATTGACACGTTAATGTCCATATCAACACTTAATATCAATGTTATATCATTATAAGCACCAAGTCATTCATAGAAAACAAAACAAAACAAAACAAAGCAAAAGACCCAACTCTAAAAATAAAAACCATCTTCTTCGTCACCCTAATCTTTTGGATTTATAAAAAATTGTTAACTTTGACACTGACATTGATATTGGGTTCTAACATGAACCCTAAACTGTTAAATGAGACACACCTGACAAACAAACTACTTTGATGTTAAAGTGATAGATGGACAAATTTAAAATTTAGACAAAATCTAAGGACTTTATTATTGAAATTGAAAACCTAAAAACTAAATTCAAATCATATGAAAACTTGAGGGCCAAATATGATTTATCAGTAGTTATCTGTCCTTTTCAGCTTTTGAAAGATTAAAAAGAAAGAAAGAGAGAGAGAGAGAGACATCATATCGTAAAACCTGGTCAATATCCGACCACCACAGCTTTCTACGAATGGAAGCACAGACATTATGGTGATAGGTGCGGAGTTTGGTTTCTTTAATTTAGACAAAGTTATTGGAGAAATATATATAATTAAAATTATGAAAGTTTTCGAGCTTGCTGGTGAGAAATGGTGTGTGGACTGTGGGTAGTGGGCAGCGCTGCATGCTGCCGGAGCTTCCATGATCTTTTTCATGCCTTTTAACAAATATATGCTCAAACTCGATAACTCAATCATGGCGTTATTGCTATGGATAATACGATGATATATTAATCATCAGATTCCTTGCATCCCTGGCTGGCCTCCATCTCTTCCAAAAGTGCAGACATGACAACTGAATGAACCAAAGCAGTACTGAATATTAGACTAGTCAAACAAAATATCAAAGTAAACATGGAAATATATACAAGAAAATGAAATCTTTTTTTTTTTTCTTTTCGTCTTATTGTGTCTGTCCATCAATATAAATACTTGTATAATTTCTCAATAAGGAAAGAGGGGAAAGCATAAAAAGAAAGACACATAATTTAGGTGGTTGGATAAAAGTTTTATCATAGAACATTTCACTTCTCATCATACAACTACAAGGCAAACCACCCGTTAGAGAGTTTTGATCTTGAACATTGAATGACTGAATAATCGTTACTATAGGCTAAATTGGAATATCGGGGCCTTTGGCCCGCATCAACTACTATGGCTAGAGCTTGGACATAACAATTATGGTTGGCATCGGCTACTATGGCCAAAACTTGATCAAGATACTTTTACGATGAAGCGTGTGTTTGATCTAGTGGTGACTCCAACTTAATTTAGTCACTCACTAAGAAAGAGTAATTTATTAATAAATAAATAATTGAGATTGAGATAAAAATATTTGATTTCTTTTAATAAAAAAAATTATGGGAACTCTGGAACTTGTTTTTGTTGAGAAAGGGTTGATTCTTGTTTGAGTAATATTAGAATATAAATTAAATAATTAAAATTTATCTCTTTTTATAAGTTTAAACTTTTAAAATAAATAATGATTTAACATAATATCAGAGGCAGAGGTCATGAGGCAAAACCATGACTCCACAATCTACTTCTCATTTCATATCGTGAAGTATTTTACATAATAAGTCTCATGTATTAAGAAAAGTTTAAAAATGCGTTAGAATAGAAATTAAATTATTAAACTTATTTATTGCTATTTGCTTTAAACGTTTATGATAAAGACTGGTCTAATATATATATATATATATATATATATATAGAGTGAGACTAGTCAAAGAAAAACGAAAGTAAACATGGAAATATATATAAACAAGAAAATGTACTTTTGTTTTCACATGTAATTGTACCCCATGAAAAGCAGTGATTCATGTGCATGCAAGACCAAGAGAAACATGTTAAGAGGCAATTGCACAGAAAAAGAAAAAAAAAATACCCTTCATATATATATATAGTGAAGGGTACTTTTTTTTTATAGTGAAGGGTACTACTCCTGCTTCTAATGATGAGTTATGTTATGCCACATGGTAGTTGATGTATGCCTCGCAACATGTGATCAGGGCAGCTAACCAGCTGCATATATTAAATAATAAATAATAGACTGGTTGGAGTCAGGTTGGTTCGCATGGCATGTCACATTCTATTCTGCTTCCATTGGTACAACCACCTATCAACCCTGCTCAGACACCATACCATCATTGCTTCAATGCTCGGGGTTCTTCCACGTGGCCATAACCATGCAGATCGAATATTTTCTTCACACCTGAGCAGCTCTCATCACTGATGATATATATATATATATATATATATATATATATATATATAGTTCATCGTCGCCCCCAACCTTCTGGTTCTTCTTTCAAATGATAAGGCGATGATTATAAAGCATAAGCCATGGCCATGGGATGTTAAAAAATAAACACACATACATGCATATATCCATACATATACGAAGCTGCCTTTTTTTAACTAGAAAGATAACTAAAGGAGATGAGTAAATTACACAACAAAAAGCCAAAAGATGTTTTCCTTTCTTCTCTTTGAAAATACAGTTATTTCCAATTCGAATGAGATAATAATAGTTAGAATATTAATTAAATAATTAAATTAATTATTTTTTATCAGTTTATTTTATATTTTAATTAAATATTTTATGTGTTAGGCTTCACTTATTAAGGAAGAGTTTAAGCCCATACGTGAGAATAAGTATTACGATATTAATTAAATGATTAAATTTATTATTTCTTATGAATTAACTTAAGCGTTTGAGATAAATAATAATTTAGCATACGTGTTAAACATAACATATTAAGGTAGAGTTTGAGTCCATAAGTAAATTCAAAAATATTAAAATATTAATTAAATAAATCATTTCTTATTAAAAAATGATAAAAATAAATAATTATCTCAATCATCTTCATGTTCAGAGAATTCTTGTAGTCAGGATTCTTGGTTAACCTTCTTTTCTAATCACCAAGCATACAAAACCAAAAAAAAAAAAAAAAAAAAATTGTATACATATTGGCTTGCTTTTTTAATTTTAAATTCTTTTGAGGTAAATCGGACAATCCACTGACCCCACTGTCATTTGTTGACTCAACTAGACCAATAAAGGTTGAATAAAAAATAATAATAATAATAATAATAATAAAAGAAGACCAATAAAAGTGAAGAGAGTTTTACGTTAGATTTGCGTCAAATAAGATTAGTTAAACAATTAACGTAAGAGTTTGGAGAAACTACCTTTTGTCCTTATAAACTATAATGTTTTGGTACTTTTTTTTCATGAACTATCAATCCGACCCTAATGAACTATCATTTTTTGTCCAAAACCCATATTCTGTCAGTCAAATGCTTACTCCGTCAATCAAACGCGTTAACTCAGATAATTTGCCTGTCACTTTGCCCTCATGAATTGTCACTTTGCCTTTGTAAACTACAATACGTTGTCACTTTGCTACATGAATTACAACGCATTGTCACTTTGACTATCTGAATTAACGCATTTAACTGACGGAATGAAGGTTTTGGGCACCAAATAGTAGTTTATGAAGGTCGAGTGTCACAGTTGATAGTTCATATGAGCAAAGTGAAAATACGTTGTACTTCGTGAGGACAAAATGTGGTTTCCCCTAAAAGTTTTCTTGGAATTCTACCCATCCCATTAATTGTCTCCCATTTTTGAACTAGGGTGGCATTGAAAAAGGCTAAATTCTTTTGCTGTCCCTCTTTTGTATGATTTTTTTTTTGGGAGAAATTTCACTTACCCAGCTGAATTGTCACTTATTTTTGCAATGTTACTCTTAAGGTTCAAAATCTTCCAATTTAGTGTATCTAATTTTTTTTTTTTTTTCAATGTTTCCCATTTGTTAGGATTTTCCGTTAAATCCCAACAAAATTTCCAAAATACCTGTTTTCTTTAGGAAAAATATTTAAAATATTTTGCAAAGATTGAACCACGAATATATTTGCAAATAATGTTAAATTCAGACCAACGCCTTAATCTATGAATTTTTTTTTTTGTTTTCCCTAAAACAAATTAGGGTATTTTGGGAAAAGTTAACGAAATGGTTGCATTGCAAACAATTGAAAGATGAATACATCAAATTGAGAGAAATTGAACTTTAAGAAAGACATTGCAAAAGTAATGATAATTCGAGAGGGAGGGGGGAAAATGAAGTTTTCCCAATTTATTTAAGAAACTAGTTATTAGATATAAGATCTCAGGTGGCATTACTTACTATGAGTCTAAAATTGTAGACAACAATATTAGTTAAATAATTAATATAAAAGTTCACTTTCTGCAATTTCACTATGAATTTGGAAAATCTTGTCATGAAAAAAAAAAGAAGAAGAAAGAATCATCTCTCCTAGCCTCCTGCATGAAGTGATGAGGAGGGGACAAATCAAGCCTAAATAATAAACAAAAGAAGTAAAAGGAACACAGCCCATGGGCCTATATCATGCGCTCCCATGCAGCACTTGCAGAAAGCATACATATCATGAATTGGATGGGATGGGATGGGATGGGATGGGATGAGTTTCAATGAGCATTCCAAGGTAAAATTAATTATTTTAAATCAAACAAATAAAAAAGTTTTTAGAGTTTCAAGGTGGAATAAGTTGGAGGAAATCTAAAAAGGAGGGGTCATAAAAATGATAACACTGTGATTGATTTGATCAGAAGTTGTTGTTTCATAATTTTGTCATCCACCTGGAAATAAATAAATAAGTACAAAATAAATAATAAAATAAAAAGGTAATCAATCAGCAAAGAGGCTCGTGACTGGTGATGCAGGTCACCGTACCCAATCAAAGTAGGGACCCTCTCTTTTGGAGTGCTGGAATTAGGGCTCACTTTGAAACTATACAATTGTGACTGGTAATTTGGCAGGATTCCACATTCAATAAAGACCCACTTTTCCAATTGGTCACAGTTTATTACCCAATTGGACATGCTGCTCCAAACCATCTACTTGGGACCCCAATTTGCTGTCCAGCTCACATGCATACTCTGTTTCTATAATGCAACTTCCTACTTTTCCTTAGCTAGTGTTTGGAGTCTTTTGCCCTCTATATATATTTGTCTACCTAGAAAGTGAAGAGAAAAAAAAAACCCTAAATCTTAATATTCTAAACAAACTAAGAACTAACCACTTAAAAAAAAGGGGGTGATTAACTTCTTTTTTTTTAAAAAAAAAAATGGGAGTTCAATTGAAACGCTAAGAAAACATTGAGGATTATTTTCCATTTTTTGACATGCGCCGAGAAATGGAATGACATGTTGACTAATTCTCGGCCTTTTTTAGTTAGTAAACCTTATCTTTCGAACACTCTTTCATTTTCACTCCTCATCGCCTCTCTCTTGCTCTCTCTTTCTCTCATCCTCAACACCGTCTTATGGTCAAAAGATGTTTATTTTTATGTTTGGCCTTAAATCCAATAATTGTTTTGTGACCGGCGCAACTATGTTTGATTGGTGGTCACTATAAACGGATGTTACAAGCAAAGTAGGCTACTCAAAGTTGGACTCGGTCAGACTGCTAGTGATGGACGGTATGCATCAATACTCGGGATATCAGTATTGTACTACATGTCCCTCAAAAGAGCACCAACCTTGCCCGGAATGGATTAATATCTGGAGTAGATCATATGGTATTGAATTATGACATAATTCTCTTATTACAACATATATTATATCTATATTGCATTCATGATGATTCTGTCAAAATGATGAACTATAACCTTACATTTTTACATGTGATTTATAAACATTTTTTTTCACCACTTATAACATGTATGCATATGTATTATTATTCACTAAGTCGTGAAACATGTACATTATTTTCAACTATGAAACATGTGTTGTTTTTTAAATAGATTAGTTGATGATGGATCTCAAGAGGCTCAGGTGCTTTTGAAGGATTTAGTTAGAATTATCTTTGAGGAGCTAAATTTTGTTTGGTTGAATGATAGATATGTAGGACGATAATGGAGACACATGAGATGATAGAGATTATTTATATGCTTTGCCTTCTTAAGTATAGGCTTTAAACTTGTTCTTATCATGACTTTCATATTCAGTTTGTAACCGTGTATTTGACTCAATGACTAGTTTTTGACCGTACTCTTGGATATTTCTCTACCTATAACAGTGGCTTAGTTTCACTTTGGTTATTCAATGACAGTAGGTTTTAATTTACAGTTATCTCTAGTTATTTCTGTTTATAAATGAAAAGTCTTTCGTTACCGATACTTTTCAAAGATAATGAGAATCATAGTCTTATTCCTTGCAAAATAGACTAAAAAACGAATCATGAAAATTAATTATTAATTAATTAATTACACTGGGTGTTGCAGTGGAGCTACATTTGGGTGGACCATCGCGCCATGTTTGCCCTGATAAAACTGTTGACACTAGGACGAACATCAGTGTCCTAGGACTCAGTTGAAGAAGACTATTTCTATGGCAGTACAACAGTGCCACATGTGTCAATTAGCCAAGGGACAAAAACAAAATATAGGCATCTATAGCCCACAGTCAATACGGAATGGCCCTAGGGAAGACCTTACAATGGACTTCATTTTTGGACTCTGAAAATCTGATTTATACCTTAATTTGCAATTAATTCTGTTTAATCAAGCAATCCACTATCAAATCAATAACCACAAATAATAATACCAAATCACAAGATAAATAAGTAACACACAAATTTTGTAATGAAGTAGAAATTATTTTGAAGAACTCTTCAATTGTAAAATCACTCAAAAAGTTGGCAAACTCAAAAGGCAGCCAATATAAAAGATTAACACTACATGAAGACCCAATCTCATAACCCCGGTAAACTTCTCGTTTACCTCCCATTGCAATGGCTCCAAAACCTCTCACCTTCTTCTATATGAATCACCTTTACGAACAAACTTTGATTAGGTAAAAACTCTGGTGGTTGCAAGCCTTTATGTGGTTTGAAAGGCTAACAATGATTAGGTAAAAACACGATCGACGTCTCCTCCACTAGGACAACAATTGAATGGCACGATTTTGTACCTAACGATGGATCGTTGCTTTTAAAACGACCGATTGGCGACAATTTTGCGTGCATTTGAAACTTGACTTTTTCAACACAAGCACATGGGAATGGGTCTATTTAAAGGGCTAGAATAGACCCTATATCCCTATTTCGCCGCTATTCTTATATTAGCCTCTAGAGAGAGAGCCTCCTTTGAATGTTGTACGCTTAAAGCTTGGAAAGCTCCCACCTTTGAGGTATAAAGCTTAACCTAGACCTAACTTATGTTTAAACTATATTTACGTATTAATCATATGCTAGTTGTCTTTCCTCTAATAATGTTTTAAAGTTAAGCCTTTTAAGTAAATAAGCTTAACCCTTAGATGAAAGATGTGAACATTAAAGATTAGCTTTCTTTTCAACCTTAAAGCAATGTTAAAATACCTATCTTTCAACACCGTAAAGCATTTTCATGGTTGTTTAACAAGGGAGATGTCTATGAAAAGAAAGTTGAGACCTTTAGAGTTTTCACTTGTGTTTGTGACTATGGTTGTCTTAAACGCTTATGCATGATGTTTGATATCTTGTAAGAATGTTGCAATCTCTAGGATTCTTGGGTAAGCGATAGGTTAGGTTTTGGTAGGAAGATATGGGGAAAGACACATTTTGGGCAGAACGATCGAGCAGTCTTAGGTAATGATTGAACAATCCCTTAGGAACAATCAATTGTTATAGGCATAAAGTGCATGATTAGGGTTTTAAATGCAATATTAGGGTTTTACTTAATGTTTTGACTAATATTAGAGTATGACTTGCATAGACAAAATGTTTGACATTTTGGTATGGCCAAAGTTGGATCTGAGCGTTCGAGGCAAGTAATCGCACATGGAAACGCCAAAATGATTTGTCATTAAAATGAAAATTTTGTCTCTAGACTATGTATGTTGATTCTCATGCCTTCCGTAAAATTATGTTGTAAGCCTAGCACTTGAAAAGACATTGTTTATCATGGACTAAACCATGTTTCTCAATTGGTTATTTATAAATTGTCATGTGTCGTACCATTATGGAAAAATGAGTTATATGTAGAACCTAGAGTACGTATACACCATTATATAAACTTGACATTATGGCGTGAGTTAATAGATTTAGAATGCCTTAGATCTATTGGTCATAGTGGTCAGCACAGTCAAGTACGGATTACAAACACAACTTGTAGCATTACTAGTAATGTGAAACACCTGGGTTAGATGGCGGTCAAAACCTATAGACATGTGAAAATTCATGGGCAATTTTTTATTTTTCCTAATTCATAAGGTGCAACATCATATATCTCTTTGATTTGGATGTTGCGTCTAGCATAATTAGTCCTAACTTTTATTTCTAAATTTATGATTATAATTATGACACAACAAAACGTGAGCATGACACCATTTTAGCTTTGGGAGTAGGGTGGGACTTGGGAAACATGAGAAAAGGAAAAGAAAAAGAAAAAAAGGAAGAAGAAGAAAGATTGATTCAAATCATTATTGAGATTTAGTTGTAAAAGCAATATACAAAAAGCAGTCCAATTAATGCCCTGCAATCTGAGTAGTGGGCTGGGGACATGGATGGGACTTGGGAGACATAGATGAAGGAAATCAAGAGATCGAGTGAGAGAAAGAAAAGAGAGTGTTGAGATTTGGTCATCACTCCTAACACCTGCCAGCCTTCCTTTTTCCAACATGGGGCAGCTTGATTGGGGGCAGAGCAGCTAGCACACATCTCTCTTCCTTCTTGGCGGCTTATTGTGTCACCACTCTCTCAACTTTGGCATCTAAAGGTCTCTTTCTTTGTCACCCCTTCCTCATTCATTATTTCTCTTTTTTTCATGTTCAGTCACCATCATAATGTGAGCTCAGTTTGGTCGTTATTGTAACACTTTCTGACATGAGATGCCTGCACTTCTATTCTGCATAACGGACTCAGATCTGCTGTAAATTTTTTTTCGCTATTCCCCCACTTCAATAACTTTGTTGTCAAATCCCATTCGGAGTGGTCGTAGCTACTCCAAAACCCGTCGGACTCTCAATAAGTCTTGTCGTAGTCACAACAACCTTTGATAGCACGATCATCTTAATGCACTTTTGGAGCGACTGCAACTCAACCATCTCCAAAATGCACCTGATGTGTGATTGTGACCGCTTCTTATGAATCTCGAGAGTGGCTCCAATCCACTCTCAGGTGGTTTAGACATAACTTTGATCGCCCTCTCGATCTAACCCATATTTTCAATGAGTTATTTGTATATTTGATTATAAAAAAGTTGTGGTGGATGCCAAGTAGTGAATTATATGTGAAACTTATAAATTTGAAGACAATGTGAACCCTGGTCTCATTGTTAGAAGAATTAGACAGATTTTTATGGACACATTCAAAGATTGCTTTTTCTTGGCTGTTATTAAATCAAAATCAAAATCAAAATTGACATGATGGCCCAACAAACAAAGTAGAGTGACAGGGGTAGCTAATCAGCTAAAGATAGACCAAAAAAGACCATTAATTTTTCTATCTTTTATTGTTTTTTTTTTTAATGACTGTATTCAATAATCGTCTGTGAGTAGAGAGGAATACATGGGGTCATTGTCACACTCCCTGTGTGGTCGAAGGTGGAGGTGGCAATGGACCCAATTTCAGATATTCCAGACCCTATCATTTGTCTCAATATGTTGACCCATCGGTCTGTGGCTCTCATACTCTATCCTACCTTTGACCCTACACAGTCTCTCTCTCTCTCTCTCTCTTTCTCTCTCTAGCAGGCTATAGGCCTGTTGGCATCTTTTAATTTTTATCACCCTATCGCTGGAGAATCTGGCGTCAACAAGAACATTAATGATAGCAGGAATAATGCAATAGTACCCTTATGGTTTTGCAAAATACAATTTGTTCCCCTTTCCTTTTTGTTTTCTTTAATTATGTCTAATTCTATTATCTTCTCATTAGAAATGCTAAAGATCTCGACACTTTTGTCTAAATTCTCTTACGTTAATTTAAGAAAAAGAAAAGAATCTAAACTTAGTTATTTCTTGAACGGACTAAATTATTTGGGAATGAAAATTTGGAAAAAAGTGTTTGCGACTTTAGAATTTCTCCTTCCCATTTCTTTCTTCATATTCCTTTTCTGAACCATTTCTTTCCTTTCTATTTATTTTTTTATTTTTGAAAAAGTTTACATATCTCTTTAAACTACTACCCCACTAATAATGTCTCCCAAACTTTCAATTGAGACGTTATCCCTCTCATCCTAAACTATCAAAAATTGTCAATGTCTCTCAATAACAAAAATACTCTTAATAAAAAAATTTGTTTTTTTTTTAAAAAAACATGGCTATGGAGATTTAAAATTTTTCTTTTTTTCTTAAAGAAAAAAAAATTAATTTAGGGAAAACATTGTCCCAATTTTTTTTTGTAGGGGAGAGGGGGGAAGAGGGACATTGTTAATTGAGTGATAGTTTAAATCGGGTATGTGAACTTTTTCCTTCTTTTTCAAGTTTGCTTATTGTTATAAATACAATAGACTTCATATGTAAGAGGGAGAGTTGATTTTGATTATGATGAGTTTATCAATGAGAAATACTCAGAAGATGAGTTTTCTTTTATGTTTTCCTTGAATTTGTGATAGACTTAAGGTTTTTAAGAAGAATTATTTCTTTCTTGTTGTTTATCTTTGCAACCCACGACGTCACACTGCATCACTTGACCACCCTCTATGGTCAGCTTGAGGGTGGTTCAAACAACCCCATGGCCATGAGGGGTTGGTTTGGCTACCCCCATGGCCATTGGTGGTGGGAATAGTATGGCCACCCCTATCAAAAAAAATAGTATGGCCACCCCTAAATGGGGATGGCCGAAACTAACCTATTGGCCAAATGGGAGTAGGAAATGGACAAGGGGTGGTTTTGGACACCTGCATTTGACCATTTAAGGGTGGCCCTAAGCCAAACCATAGGGAGTAGTCGAGCCATCCCGATTTTTTTTTTTTTTTTCATTTTTTTTAACTTTTTTTTTTAGGTTTCTTTTTTTTTTATTATTAGGTGTAAATAGTAAGTTGCATTAGCACCTCACAAATTTTAGGAAAAACACACTTTACTTCCAAGGAAATTTTGGGCTAACTATGTCACGTGCGACGTACGTGAAGTAATTTTTGTCCAAACAAATAGAAAAAAACTTAAAGGGCACAAAGTGTTATAGATCGATAGTTTATGAGGGGTTTAAATGTAACTTTTAAAACTTGGGAGGTAAACATGCCAAAGTGATGATTCTTTGGAGGAATAAACTGTATTTTCTCCTAATATCAACGCCAAGGTTCCTTACGACTTCGTTATAAAATAAAACTCACTCTACCTTGTCATAGGCCTTACTCATATCAAGTTTTAGGGCCATATAATCCACCTTCCCTTTCATACTATGCATGTCATTTGCAATTAATTAGAATGTTATTAGTAATGAGCCTACTAGATGTGAATGCACTTTGATTGTGTGAAATGAGGTGGGTTAGGACTATTTTTAGTCTATTGCTAGCACCTTAGGTAGGATCTTATAAAAAACATTACCTAAGATGATAGGCCTAAAATCCTACATTTTGAAAGGTTCTTTGACTTTTGGAATTATGGCAGGGGTGAAAAGGCAAGCGGTTAATAACTGCATGCTAACCGCTAACCGCACTAACCATTAACCGCTAACTGCACTAACCACTAACCGCTAACTTTCATTAGCTGCTCATTCATTTCTTTTGTGACACATGCCTCCAATGCTCACAAACATTCAACAATGGAGAACAGATTCAGAAAGTATTCTATGAATGCTTGGCTTACTTCATCTTGACTGGTGCATAAATGACCATTTTCATCCAAAATTTTACTAATATGATTTACTTCCCTCTTGTGGTTTGCACACATGAAACAATTGTATTCCTCTCACCACTCTTGAGCCAATTTTCCTTCCCTCTTTGTTTCCATTTCAATTCCTTTTCTTTTTTTTTTCTTTTTTTTATATTAATCATTGATTTCACCACTCTTTAGCCACTTTCAGGTTACCATGAATTTTCAAGAAAAATCCAACCATGCAATGGTTATCACAACATTGATGTTTTCAGAAGAATAATTTTGAATTTTCACCTCAGCATCTTCCTTCCATTTCCTTCCATAATAGAGCTACACTTCCACTTCTCTCAAAACATTCAACCGCAAACATTCCTTCAAATCCAATTTGTTTACTTTAGATAGTTAATCTGATGTTTCTGGATTTTAGTTTTTGTTGGAATCAAAATCCTAGGTTTCTTTTTCTTTACCATTTGGCAAAGGTCTTGAATTTTTCGATTGTCTGTCGTCTTCCCCAAACGCCGCTGCTGTGAAAGTGTCCGCTTTGTCTTTAGCGTTGCTAGTTGATCGTTTTGGATCATTGTGCATCGCTTAGCTTCATGTTTGATAGTGCCACAAAAAAAAAAAAAAAAAAAAAAAAAACTTCGAAAATTTTTCATATTGAAATTAAAGAAATCCAAACAGGCTTACCCTTCACAGTAAACATTCATTCTCTTGCTAACGGTTTTGAGAGATCAAGTGAAATTTTAAGCCTTAAATATTTTTCCATCTCCACACCATCTCCATTAACATCCACTTCCTCCACCTCCCCCACCGAAGACCCAATATTGGACCCAATCTCTTGCTCATGTAAACTAAACCCAAAGGTTGATTTGCACGAGTCATCATTCTTTTAACACTATCATAAAGAATGATGTACGCGCATGACAGCTTACAACAATTACTCTAAATTCTGAGAGGATCGTGAACTTAAATATAAAGTATAAGTCACTTTGATGTATCTATGAATGAGATCTTCATATGGTCAACATCTCTGTGTATTAAGTAATCGCATGTTGTATTGCGGGAACACCCTCTTTAAGAAGGAATCCAAATACTTTGTCAAGAACGAAGTGATAAAGAATATTCTCTTTATTTTAGATTTAACGGGAATGATTATTCCAAAACTCGGGCCTTATGGGGTCCTTCTCCCATTACTTGTCCATCTGGTTTTTATTATTATGTGATCTTTGTTGATGATCACTCATACTTCAAATGGTTCTATCCATGTGTTCAACACCATTAACAAGGTTGGTAAAACCTTTTTGACACAATAAAAATTAAATAAATCTTCATTTTCCCTCGCAAAGAAAAAGGGGGGGAAATCAGCATTGTCATCATCATTTCAACCACAATCTTTAAATAAATTCTAAGTCTCCCTTGTCCATCCAGTTTAATAACAGCAAGTCAGAAACCTTCGGTAAAACCCCCCAAAAAATGAATATTGGTTAGAACAGTTCTTCAACAAACTGCCCAGCCCATGGGATGAAATGTGTAGAAAAAACTACCCAGAATGTCTTAAGAAAATAAACAAATCAGATTATTTACCTATGCAAATTCACAAGTATCAAGCTTCTGATCTGAACTACTGACTAGTAAAACCCACATCCAGTTGGAAGAAAACTATTAAATCATATATTCAAGAGAAAGGTAAAAAAATACTACCATGAGAGGGTTGTGATTGTTCATTACCACAGTTTTGTAAAGTAGCATTGGAATTTACAGGTGGCATGTAAAATCACCAATGGTAAAATTTGAACAAGTGCTTTTGTTTTGAAAAGGTGATTGCTATCAAACTCATGAGAGAATATGTAGCACCATGGCAAATTAAAGATTACTAAAACAAAACTGTTGGATCACCTTATTGTTGAGGAATTTTGTGTCCCCTTCAATCTTGGGGGGTGCTTTGCTTGTCATTACTGGCTTAAAACTGTATTGCAAAAATAACCTAAATTTATATTGTAATGAGTAAAACTGTAAATTAGCAAAATATAGTATGAAGAAAATTACATGAGTTGAACACCGCACCAGGAACCCTCATCTTAGAACAACATTCAGCTTGCTCTGCACCTGCTCTCTGACATTCCACTGCACACAACAATTAAAAAAATAAAAAATAAAAAATTGAGTTTAACAAACTCAAGAAAAGGAAATTTCTGCAAAATCTTATCATATGAAATACCTGCAACTCATTAATTTCCTCATCAGTGAGTGAACGTTCCATGGATCGATATGCAATCCTATAACAATGACTGGTCATTCCTTTCTTGTTGGTGAAATTGTCTATCAATTGCACCTGAGAATCATAAACATAATTTAGTATTAGACATGCTTCAGAGCAATTTGAACTTCAATGCAGCAACCAGAATAGAACTACAGGCAAACACTCGGTAAGTACAAAACAACCAATCCTCACATCAAGATTTATCCCACTTAAAACTTCCATGGTCAATCTTTCAACAGAGATGAGCCCAAAGAACCTTAGAAGAAGGTGATGATACTAAAATGGGGGAATGGAAAGAGCAAAAGTGCAGTTACAGATGCAAATATGCATAATATCTTTTCTGAGTGGCAAGTTTGGAATCAAACTTAAGGCAATATATCTTAGGTTCTGTCTTCTAATATATCACCTTTGATCATGAATACAATCTTTTTTTGTAACGACTCATTAAATATTCTGTCAAAAGAATTACAATGGAAAACACAAACATCTTTTTGTAACGACTCGTTAAATATTCTGTCAAAAGAATTACAATGGAAAACACAAACATCCATGTCTTACATAAATGTGACAGTGAACATGTTTAATTAAATATATAAGAGTGAAGAGTAAAGCACAATACTTCCTCCTACAAACTTAAACCAACCCTAACCCAAACCCCCCCGGTGGGGGGAAAAGAAAAAAAGAACCTACAAAGTTCTCTTTGAAGATTTCAATGTGGGATGATGGAAAGGACCTGCGGCAATAGAGATAATTTGGAAGAGTAACAGACACCAACTTTACAAAAGATTTTGGGACAAAGCAAAAATGGAGTAGGACATTCCTTGTGGGATCGGTAGTATCCTTTCCATTAAATATAAAGACACCCGGATAGAATTTATATTGATAGATATCCAGAACTAATCACTTAACTGACAGTAAACTCCTAATATATTACATTTAGGAAAGAAAGATGATTGAAAATTCGAAAAAGGGTTGGATTGGCAAAGTTTTGAGAAGTGTTTTGGGTTTTGAAAAGTGTAAAATTGAGAATTGCTTTGGTGGGGACTACATTTGAAAAAAGTGTTATATGCGGGGTCCACAAAAGAAAATTTGTTTAAAAGTTTAAAAAATTGAAGAGTGATTCCCAAAATAACAGGAAAAAAAAAAAAAATCATTGGAGTTTACACTCCATGATGGTATAACCGCTGGCAACAAACATAGTGGCCACATAAGACGGTCTTGGCGACCAAGGCGAGGCCACCAAACGGTCTTGGTAGCAACTGTGACGCCACCAAACAACCTGGGCGGCCAACACAAGGCCGCCAGATGACCATGGCAGCCATCACATGGACACTAGATTGATTTGGTGGCCTTGTACAAATTTGGCGGCCACCACGAGTCAGGATGACAGTGGCCGTTGGACATATCAGCGGCCACCAAGTTCAGGCAGCCTCCTACCTAAAAAAAAAATGTACATAGAAAGTCTCCACACCTGGAAAAAAAATGTAAAGTTATTTTTTACAAGTGTTTTGTGTTTTAAAATGAGTTTTGTAGTTTGTTTTGAAAAGTGTAGTGGTAGGGGTCACATCTGAAAATTTGTTTGGATAACTAATATTTAAAAAGAGTTTTCAACATTTAAGCGAAAATCGTTTCTGAAAATTTTGCCAAAGCCACCCATAGGTCTTGATTGTAAATATTGAAGATAATAGTCAAAAGATGTCGGTTGTGTTGCCAATGGAAGTAGGCATTGATCAAGATGGAAGCCACCAGGGGTTAAAGCTAACCCACTTGTGTTGATAATAGCCAAACTTTGACAGCTGAACTAACAGGATCGATAGACAAAATCTGAACATCAACCTGGAACAAAACCACCGAAGAACCTTCCAAAGAGCTCTCATCTCTCTCTCTCTTCCCCTCTAGTGATTTCCCTCTCTTGAGTGCATGATTCTTCCTTGTGAGTACCAACCCTGGGGCTGCCGACCAAGTAAAAAAGGCGCCCTCAAAAGAACCTTAGTCCGCCAAACACTGTTCTAAGGGAAACGTAAGCCATCATTGCAAACCAAGACATTGTAAAAGGATCTAACAACGAACAAACCTCTTTTGGGGGGAACCTAACAAAACTTGTGTTTACCTTCCCGTCTTATTCTAACTTAATACAAAACCCTCAAGAAAGAGGCAAAGTCATCCACCTCTCAATCATAAACCCATGTAGCAAAGTTTACATTCCAATGAGTAGAACCACCTGAGAACTCCAAGTGTGCCGCAACAAAAGCATCTTTCAAACACGCAATGCCAAATAAATCTGGAAAGGCATCCTTACGAGCCATATCCCCACACCACATATCATGCCCTTGGTGCCATTTCCCACCTCAAACCCGGTATGGCTAGAGAACACCCCCCAACCCCTTCTAATATTCTTCCATAAACCCACCTCATATGTCCCAAGAGGCTCATTAGAACAATACCCTCCCCAAGAACCGCCAAACGGCATTAGATTCCTCTTGGAGGTTGTTTTGTTAGACCATTCTATGCTAACAAGGGTAGAGTGTTGAAACCTATTGAATAGAAGAAAGTTGAATCATTTATTGAAAGTTAACTAAAACAAGGAAAGTGCCAACAAGCTTTGGGTCAAATGGCATCTCCAGCCCCCATAAGTATTTTGGGAGTGTGGGGGGCCGGGGTGTGGTGGCGGGGGGGTGGCGGCAAGGTAAGGTGTTAAGATCCCCTTGGATGCGTGTGTAAGTTTACTAAGAGAAAAGGATTATTAAAAATAAAAACACTAAAACCAGGACAGTTTAGAACCCTTTTTTTCTGATGAATATTGGACAGTTTAGAACCATTAGCCAAGCTTCAGAACAGCAAGCAGTCAGAATTTCAATCTTAGCAATCACTTAATGACCCCTTCTAGCAAATTGCGTAGTCTAAGCATGATTAGTACTTGGAGTCCACAACATTCTATCTGCCTCCTCAAGATAAGTCCTAAGAGTATAACCAATTGAAGAAAGAGTCTAAAGATTCCAGCTCTCAGCGAGTAGTCACGTTTTGAAGTGAAGAACTATTATAGAATATTACAGGCTGGAGAGACTTGCTCTTTTCCTTGGAAAAGTGTTTGGAAGGTCAAGGCTCCGCCTTGTAAAGCTTTCTCTATATGAACAGCAGCTTTGAGTAGAATCCTCATGGTTGAAAATCTTACAAGGCATGGTTTTATGATGTCTCCTTTGCAAAAAGGGTAAGGAGACCACAATCATCTACTCATACACTACGAGTACACCAATGGTCTTTGGTACATGACTCTCAGCTTATTCAAAGTTTCATGGACTATGCCTAGAAACATCCTAGAGTTCTTACATTGTTGGAAGAATCAAGGGTGTGGACATACCAAAGAGGCTATCTAAAAAGTTAATCCTTCTTTCTTAATGTGAAACATTTGGAGAGAAAGGAAACGATGCCACTTTGAGACCCCTATACTTTCTTTAAAATTCACTTTTCTAAGATCCCTCTTAGATTGGTTGTCATCTATGTTCCTTCTTCCTCCTTTCCAAGTCTTTTAGACCTTGTAAACTTTTTAGATTTTTTTTTTTTTTTGATAAGTAATGTTACATATCAAAAGCACAAAGGGGCGCAACCTTAGTACACAGAAAGTATACAAGAGAATGCTGAAAAAGAAAAAAATTAAAAAAGCCCTAAACCTGCAGAACAGGCTCTAGTCCTGCCTATACCCCGACTAGAACCACTGCCTTCAGCATCAAAATTAATGGAGCATTCCAAATTTTTAAGCTCCCTCTACCCCTAAGTTTAGAAGCAGAAGCCTCATCTTCAAGAAACTAACCCTTATCAATGACAGAAAAAAGATCCATGAGTCTTTTCTCGTCACCCCCAAAAGACAACCCCAAAATAGGAGCGGCTCCCATCGCGCTAAGCACAAACTCGGAATAGCCCTCAACCCCCACCTCTCCATTCTCTCCACCTTTAATGTGGTTCTCTCTCTTGTATACATTTTGTGTACAAGGGGTTGTGCCAATTTTTCTTTTCAATAAATTATTACCTATCAAAAACAAAGTTACAAATAAAAAATGTTTTATTTTGTTTTTCATAAAATGCTAACATACAAATCCATCTCTTGTAAGGAGCAATCAGGTAAAAACGATACACAATTACATGCATACATACATTAAAAAATTAATTAATTAATTCCTGCAACATAATAACTCGTAAAAAATATCAGAAAAATGTTTCATTTAAGTCCCTTCATTTATGCGCAGGCACAGCGTCCCCCTAAATCAGCAATTCACAATGGATAAAGTGACCATGCATAACAGGCTACATGAATAAATGGATCAATCCAGAGAATAAATATACGAGTCCACAGTTCTAGAAACATTTCACTAGGAATGAAATTTACCTCCTCAGCAAGATCTCCAGCAATTCCTCTGACAATTTCACATAAATTGTTCTCAGTGAATGATTCACTGATCCAAAAACTTATATCCTTGTAACAAGGAGGAAACTGCAAAAGAATACAATAATTTCAAACAAGTGTTTACAAGTAGCAGGTAGATGCCTAGAACCTAGTTAATAGGTATGTATAGAAGTTGATACTGCAAAGACAACCTTAAACAAAGGAGCACATCCAATCCTTAAAAGATGAATGAAAATAGAAATATTGAAAATAAAAAACTGTAACAATTTTTTTGTTCCCTGTTTTTCTTTCGGCCGCAGAAAGAAGTTAAATTTCATTTGACGAAAGAATTCATGTGCACGGCATGCACAAAAGCATGACAACAAACCAACAGTGTAATATTTTTCCTCTTAAAAATGAGACTTCTGCCCAACATTTTCAATTAAATTTCAAAGGAAAAAAAAAATAATGTCAATGATACCTTCGAAAATGGCTTGAATTTGACTCCCAGCTGGCCCTTGGAAAACTGTATACAAAAGCTCTAAATTAGATAATCAGGTCCCACTCGATTTTATGGATACTAAGTATGTAATCAGATACTCAAATTGTAAATACGACTTTAATTCACAATCAAATAGCACACACAAGGAAGAAAACAAAACACTTTCATTTAATGGATTCAGGAATGACCTGCGAGGTAAATCGCTCATCAGTTGACCAGAAAAGCCTAATATCTGGTATGTCAAATAGAACCATTGCTAACCGCTCCAATCCAAGGCCAAAAGCCCAGGCAACATTATTCACTTTGCCACTTCTCTTTAATATTTCTTGCTCCATCACACCACAACCCAAAACCTCCAGCCATTTCTCCTGACATGATTTTGGGCATTGAATAATGGATTACATTCAGTGCTTCAAAAAGAATTGAAGAATCTATAACATATAGACAAGGATATAAGAAATTATATACAAAAAATAGCGATTGGTTGCAGAATACATTTTGTGAATGCAAAATTAGCTTGCAACTCAACAAGTTTTTTATAATTAATCGAGATATCATTAAAAGCATAAGGCGCCCCATGTATACAGGAAGTATACAAGAGAAACCATCTAACTAGTAGGGACAAAAAAAAAAAAAATCAAAATCACTAATCAACAAAGGAGAAACATATGCAATTGTCCAAAGACACAAAGTGTTGAAAAATAAAGACTTGATCCCTTCCAAAGTCCTCAAAACACCTATCATTCCTTTCCTTATGCAGCTTCCAACTCAATAAGTATAGCTTAGACATAGAGCCTACCCAATTTGATTGGGAATAAAAGTTAGTTCAAATGAATTGAGAATATATATATATATATAGCTTTAAAACATGCTAGTGTCATGTTAGAGAAAAGTCTCAATGCCACCTTCATTGCCCTCATTCCAAAGAAAATTGGGCCATTGAACTTATGGACTTTCGCCCTATCAGTCTTGTGAGTGGAGTTTACAAGATTATTGCTAAAGTCCTTGCCAATAGGTTGAAAAGGGTCGTCAAGAAGATTATTTTGAAGCCCCCGAGTGCTTTTGTCAGATGTAGGAAAATCCTTGATTCTATGCTCATTGCTAAAGAATGTCTAGATAGTAGGATAAGATCTGGTAAGCCTGGGGTGCTCTGTAAGCTGGATATTGATAATGCCTACGATCTTGTCAATTGAGAGTTCTTACTTTACTTGTTGAGGAGGTGAGGTTTTGGGGAGAAATTGTGTTCTTTGATAACGCATTGTATTTCCTCATTGTTTTGGTGAATAACACTCCATCCGGTTTCTTCGGTAGCTCTCGTGGTCTAAGACAGAGAGACCCTTTGTCACCTTTTCTCTTTGTTATTATTATGGACACCTTAAGTAGAATGATTTCTACACCTGTTGATGGGGGTTTTCTTTCAAGCTTTTCTGTGGGTTCTAGAGAAGTTAACATCTCACACCTCTTGTTTGCAGATGATACTTTGGTTTGCTATGGGGCCAAGCTAACCGCCTTTGCTGTTAGCGTGCTTTATTTTTATGCTTCGAAGTTGTCTCCGAATTGAAGATTAATTTGACTAAATTGAAATTGGTTCTACTGGGTAATGTTGAGAATGTGGATGTGTTGGCTGGCATTCTAGGCTGTGAGATTTCTTCTTTGCCTATGAAGTAACTTGATCTCTGTTGGAGGCCTATTTTTAGGCCAAGTCTATTTGAGACTCTTTTTTTTTTTTTTTTTCGATAACGAGAAACCCTTCCAAAATAGGGCCACTTCGTGTACCCACCCATGTCGACTAAACCTTGGACCCGTGTAAAGCAATGATTGGATAGTTGAAAAATAATGTACTTGTCCAAGGGAGCAAGATGACCCTCATCAAGAACACCCTTTCCAATTTGCCTAAGTATTTCATGTCTCTTTTCCCTCTCCCTATGAGTGTTGCAAATTGTAGGGGTGTAAGCGAGCAAAGCCGCTCGCGAGCGAACTCGAGATCTACTCATATAAGCTCGACTCGATTATTAAATGAGCCATTCGTGAACACAAATCCTGACTCGAATATTAAACGAAAAGCTCGACTCAACACGTATATATACACACACACACACACATATATATTAATTTATATGTATATTAATAACAATATGTTATAAAATATATTATGTATTATATCATCTATAATTCCTTCATTCAATGTATTTACATTGAGAAAGAGGAAGAGTGTCCCACCATGTATAATTGTTCATATGATTTTTAATATTAAATGTGAATGATTTATTTATTTTTTTGTTTCTAATAGTTGCTCGTGATTTTTTTGCTCCACTAATGAGTTATTTTCTAATTCATGGAAGAGTATCCCACACTGAATGAGTATCTCCATGCCAAAAGGATCCAACCTCCTCCCACGCGTTCATCTCCATGCCAAGAATCCAAGTCCAACCTCCAACCTCCCACAGGGTCAAAGTGCCCAACACAGGTCAAAGTCCCACTTTCCCTTGTGATGTTTGTCCAGCCTTTTCATAAAACACAACACAGACTTTTGTCCCACATCGGTAAACCAAGCTCACTCCCACCCTTACCTATCTATAAAAAGGAAGCACATAGAGCATTTGAGACACAAGAGCTTGGCGTGCCCTTGCTGCAGTAGCAAGTTAGGTGCAAGCCAATAGTTAACAAACTGCATACACAAGCACAAGCCGGCATTTTCAGCCGTTTCAGTGAAAAAAAAAAATTGTAAAAAAAATTATTTAATATTTGAGCTGATTGCCGAGCCAGATCGGCTCGGTTCGTTTAACATGCGAGTTGAGCTCGAGCACACTTTTTCAACTTGTCCTTGAACTCGGCTCGAGCTCAAGCTCGAATAAAATTTAAATAAGCCAAGCTCGAACAAGCAAAGCTCGCTCAAGCTCCGCTTGTTTACACCCCTAGCAAATTATATAAAAAACCTTCAACAAGATTTCTTAATGTGGGGGGAGGCAAAGAGTTCAAATTTCACCTAGTAAGTTGGTCCAAGGTCTGCTCTCTGATCCTTAAGGGAAGATTGGGAGTTCAGAACCTACAAGGGTTCAACCGTGATCTCTTGGGCTATGCACATGAGAGAGAAGCTTGGTGGAGAGTTGTTGCGGGCACTAAATTTGGCAGTACGTGGGGTGGGTGGTGTTCAAATGAGCCTATATGGGCTTATAGGGTAGGATTATGGAAGAATATTATAAGAGGTCGAGAGAAGTTTTCTAGTCATACTAGATTTGAGGTGGGAGTTGGCTCCAAGCTTAGATCCTGGCACGACTTGTGATGTAGGGATAAGCACACTGGAACATTGTATTATAAATTAAACACAATGCAATGTCCTCCTAATGCTTACTTATTCTGAAACATATATGGAGTGCAAAGGATCGAAGCAACACCAGATTGTACAAAATGCAGAATGTACTTTGTTGAATACAACATATTGTAACTGGCTTCTTTAGTCGAAGTCAATACGATATTACGGATCTCACATTAATAACATTGTGCCACATGAAATGAGCAAGCTAACTTTTATTAGGACGAAAAGAAAGGAAAAATTGCTGAAATCATAATAGAACCACTAGCTACATATCCATAATCAGCAAAAATGGACATTTTTGCTACAACGTGAACACATCTTCTGAATCCTGAGCTAGGCAAAGGGCATGGCTATATATATGTTTGTAAGTTATTGCGTATAACACATGTCTATATGTCAATGAGACTGCACGTATCTGCTTTCGGCTGCTGCTAGAAAGCATGCACCCACAACCATTCACACTTTATAAGTAATATTCATTACATATAATTGTGATAATTTGTTTATAATATTGTACATTAAACCATAAGAAAGAGGTGTACACACATGCAATAGCAACTTAATTATAAGGACCTAAATAGCATTGGAATGCATCAGAGACTATTTTTGGATATCAAATCTGGAGAAAGAAACTTGTATCATTCAAGCAACTTAAACTACCATTGCTAATGTAACTTTTAGCTTTATTAGCATTTTCACAAGTTTCAGATTCCATATCAATGCTTGACTCTTAACTTTTGAACACAAGGGAATCAGATAGGCCACTGAATAAAAAAAGAGTTTATGTTACTCTCTTTTTATGAATTTTAAATTTCCTGCATTTTTTAACCTAAAATTAAATATTTTCTCACAACGACCAAACAGAAGGAAGAGGCAAAACGAGAGGACCAGAGTTCTTCAGAATAGGTGGTATAATTTTAAAGAAAGGCAGAAAAAATGCACTGCTAAATAAAATATAGGGGAAACTTTGGAAAATCCCCCTAAACTTCCACTCGTTTTGACATTACCTCCCAAAAGTTTATTTTTAAACTTTCAATTAAGGGTATGGAACTTTCAATTTCTTTCCATTACCCCCTTCCATTAGGATTTTCCATTAATTTGTTATCAAAATGCCCAAAATACCCCTATGTTTTAATAAAAAAATTTGTAAAGAATTTTTTTATATATATAAAAAAAGGCTGAATCTTTACAATTTTTTTATAATAAAAATGGGTATTTTGGAAATTTTGATAAAGTTTAACAAAAAATTATAATGGAATGGGGTAATTGAAAGTTCGATATCCTTAATTGAGAGCTTTTGAACTTCGGAGGGGTACTTTCAAAACAAGTGGAAGTTCAAAGGGGGTTTGTGAAGTTTTCCCTAAAATATATATCCCAAGACAATGGCATACCTGAAAATATATCTCAAGTTCGAATGATGGATTGGTGAATGGGAAATAAGTATCAATCCAGCGCATTTCGACAGCACCTGATAATTTTAGCGAAATTTCACTCAGTGTGTTCAAAAAGTAGTATATCCTACAAGGTAAGCATAAAGCCTAAGAGCATCCCCATTGAGCTCTTTAAATTTGGCTTTTCTTTAAAAATTTGAAAAAAACTCTCAAAAATAGTCATTTAACAAGCTCTCTACTCTATTTCAAATTTAACTTCGATTAACAGTACCAAGTGCCAAAAAGTGAAAGTTATTTTGTCTTTTAATCTTATATATTCATTTTCCTTCTCTCTCATATACCAAAAACAAAAAAAATAGTTAAAAAATAAAAAAATAATAATATTTAACTAAAGTAGAAGAAGATATAGAGAGTTTGATATTTCGTTCATTTTAAAAGCGACTCTTCAAATTTTAAAAAAGTGAGTTTTTCTCTTCAAGATTAACTTTTATCTGAAGAGCTCAATATAGATGCTCTTTTTTTTTTTTTGATAAGTAAAATGATATATCAAAAGCGCAGAGGGGCGCATTTAAGACATCTTAAAGAACAAAAATTAAGACATCTTATCATAACTTTAAGAATTTAAATACTTCTAACTAAAATTGAGTGATATGTGTTATTTTGGAAATAGCAAATTTGTCCCAACCTTTAACTCCAAAGAACAAACTTACGCTGGTTTTTTTTTTTTTTTTTTCCCACCTAAAATTAACTGCTTTTTTCCTTTCAAATTCATTCTTTGTTTTCCCAACTCAGCATCTTTTCTGGTTACTAGATTATACACTGTGGAAGCAAGTGATTCTAACATGTGCGCATTTGCTCAACAATGTGTTCACTCTAAGTTTACCAAATAGGTGACGTGCCAATCCCTCAAGACATTTCTTCAAGTCCTCAGCTGCATAAGATGTAGAATCTATGCCAGATGCCTCCCAATCATCTGGTGAAAACACACGAACACCTTCCATCTAAATATTCACAAGACAAATTCATTAAATAAAATGAAGATGAAACCACAAGATACAATTCTGACAGTCAGAATCAGATATTAGAAACCTGATGAAACACAGGGTAATGAGTTGAGTCTATGGAATCCCTACGGTACACATCTCCTGTTACAAGGAAATGAGTGTGTTCTTTTCTCAATAGCTCCGCCTGATGAGCACTTGTATGACACCTCAAAACAGTTTGAGAGTCAATGTAGTATGTATCATTATAACTCCTGCTTACATGATCAGCAGGAACCAAGACATCATCAAAATTCTGCAAGAATTACGCTTACCATTACGAAATAGACAAAACAAAACCCAGAAAACAAAAAGTTCAAAACTATCACAATAAACATGTATCTATAATCATAATTTAAAAGAGGATAGGAAGAGAGAGAGAGAGAGAGAGAGAGAATAGAAGTATAAGATCATGAGAAACAGAAGTAAACATATTGAACTCTTATAATTTGAATTGTGTCCAATTAAAATTAAAGGCCAGGTGATTCTGATGAATTCATCAAAACCCTTAACAACAGGATCAAGAGCTTCATTTTGAAAGTTATGGTCCTGATAGTTATCTTTTGGAAACCAGAAGTCCAATCTTGTAGGCAACCAGAAGTTTTCTGAAGCTAATCTCATCCTTTTTCAACACACAAGTGGCATACAAACAGTATAATCTATAGTTACGATATATAGTTGCAAATGCAACAAGAATCTCGAGTAGTCATATGAGCAACACTAGTTAAACAGAGAAAGACATTATAAACATGCAATTGGGAATGAATGGTTATACGAATTCGCATATATACCTGTTTTACAGATACAATTGGGCAGAGATCATCAAATTTATCAAACTTATTTGAATAACTGGTGTCAAAGTACTCAAATATTGCATTCTTCAGAATCCCAAGCGGGTGCTGATCCCTCCTATGAAGTTGCATTCCAAGTCTCGAAAAAATTATATCCGGAACATTGTTTGTAGGATCATCCCTCACCACATCTACAAATCCAGTATCCCAATATATGAAAACTAGGTGAATTTATGCGCACTTAACTAAAACAGTATACTGGCAGATGTAAAAATCCAACAGGTTCGAGAATTGTTTGCACTTGAGTAATGGTTTTCTGGCCATTCATACATGCCCCACAATCCTCAAAACTGAAAGCCTAAGCACAGTATAAAGCCAAAATGATTTAAAGTTGAAGTCTAATTTGTGAAGAACTTGCATTTCCAAAATAGTATTCAGGCAAGCAACCCACAGAAATTCGGTCTCACAAAAACCCAGACTAACATAACAGTAACAAAATTTTGCATTTGACATTTTATAGGCATAATATTGTTAAATGCCTTTACAACCAAGAATCCGGAATTACACATTAAAGCAGTCAAAGAAATTTAGAAAACCCAGCGTATAAATCTTAAATTCATGGACACCCACAACAGTAAATCAAACAGAAACGGAAAAATTCAACCGCTCAAAGCTGCACGGGAATGCCCAACAGTACGACAAGGAAACTTAAACCAATCAAAATAATCAAAATGCACACCAAGTACGTAAACTACAATCGTACAGCATAACCATAACAGAAAAATGGGAAAGTACAACTGGACTACAAGAGAGAGAGACAGACAGATAGAGAGAGGGAATTCAAAAACCAGACCAGCCATTGAAAAATCTGCAAATGTACAGAATACCCATTATAGTTTAAGCGAAAAGGTTTTGAATTTTGGACCAAACCCGATGGTAAGATTGCAAACTTGGTACAAAAATTTCAATGCCAAAGCAATCTAAAACAGTATAATAAACTAAAATAAAAGACCGGACCAATTCAGATTATAAAATCATGAACTTTTTTTTTTTGAAAAGGAATAAGTTACCTTCTCGAGCAATCTTGACGCCACCCAGTTCGAGCACTGAAGCCACCGGTTGTCTCCATTTCTTGCGGCAAAGATTATCAGAAGAAGAAGAAGAAGAAGAAGAGGAAGGGACGCAAAAGGTGAACCTTCTGAGGCCATTTCTGGAGAGAAAGAGTGAGGTTCTGGAGAAGAGAGTGGCCTGAGCAAGTGACATGGCCATTGTTATGCTCTTACTGAAAAAGGGTCTGATAATAATCTTATCGACTATTTCTTGGCAGCGTTTGAAAACCCGAACCTTCGCTCCACCGTAAAAGCTCCGGGGGTCTGGATTAGGCGTGTCAATTTTTTTTTTTATTATTATTTTTTAATAATTTTGTGTTGGCGTAGGTTTTATGCATCCCGTAAAAGGGAAATTATTCTCTCGGTCTCTAACTTTTACCGCTTGGGTTATGAGGAGTGCTTTAGGGGGTGTTTGGCAAATGGGATAGCCTAACACTGTAGTTGATGTAGATTGATGTAAAAAAAAAGTAAGAATGCTTGGTATAAAAAAAAAAAAAAATATGAAAAAGTTTTGTTTTGTAGTGATTTTTTTATTTGAATAATAATAAAAAGTGAATGATTTGATATTAAAAGTAAAAAAATTAGAATGTTTTGATGTTGATTTTTTTGGGAAATTGTGATAAACAGTGTTTGGGCCAACCCCATCCCCATTACCAAACAAAGCCTAATCTGTTGACCAAACGTTTCTTAAAACGTTATTAGTTTGAGAAATAAAGTTTTTGAACAAAAGTTTCATTTTTATGATATTGTTAAAAGTGTTTTTTTAGCCATTTTTAGTATTTTTAAACTCTTAAAAGTATTTTTAGACCTCTCAAATGCAATTCCAAATAAGCTCTTAGAACATTATCAAGTCATCACCTCGTTTTCAAAAAGTATGGTGTATGGTACTTGGGGTTGTCTAATTATGAGAGTTAATACCTAATGAGGTGTGATACAGCCACAACTTAAACCTAACTTTTGTCTAACTTTTAGACCAAATTTCTCTCTCTCTAGTTTAAGGCTCTCTCTCCTTCACAAGCAGTTTTTTTTAAAAAAAAAAAAAAAAAAAACTTAAGAGAAAAGTTAGACCAAAGTTGGATTTAAGTTTTGTCTTTAAGTTTTGTCTTTATCATTTTCCTTCTTGTTTTGTCTAAAAACTTAATGGTATGCCACATCAAGACCTCTCAGAGGCTGACAAGTGTTCCACATGCCACATCAACATTATTTAAAAATAAATTTAAAAAGTTGGGATATTGGACAAAAAAAGGCCCAAAATAAATTCTAATGCATTTAGTGATCTATAGGTGCTTGATGAACAATCGATCGGTCCTGACAATGATCAATCGGTGAAGGCCAAAAAAACAGGATTTAGGTTTTTAATTGTAATTAGGGTTTGTGTTTTAAAAGAGGGGCTAATATTAAAATATGAATTTGCATAAATAAGGAACTTGACTTTTCGGGTAGTTTGAACTTGAATCTAGTGTACGAAATAAGTAATCACCCATGAGAATGCCAAAAAGATATATTTGCTGAGAATAAACATTTTTATTGATATAAAATGTGTTTTTTTGACAATACATGATTTCCATTGAACATGTGTTGTGAGCCCTAATATTTTTTTAGAAATAATTGATTCAAATATTCATATTCAATGTGTTATCCATGAAATAAATTATGTTCACATAATTGGAATTTATTATAGTTATGTTGTGTGCTGCTGGAAAAAAGGATGGAGAATTTGGAGTATGTGCATACTATTATACGAACTTGACCTTATGACCCATGTTAATTTTAATGTTATCTACTAATCTTTAGAGGGTTACCATGACAGGCACACCAACCCATGAATGTAGGTCAAACTTGTGGCATCGCTAGTTGTATGAGATATCTACCTGGTCGAGCGACAAGAGGGTGGCTAACTATTATACCTTACCAAGACATCAGCATTGAACCATATGTCTCATAGGAGGCTCAAACCTCACTATGAAAGGGTTATGGTTTTAGATGTGTCACTCTAAGTTAATTAATTTAGAGGCACTATTGGTGACACTCCGGGTTAATTAGTTAATTAATTGTTGGGGATGTTACATAATCAACTAGTCAGCGTTCATCCTGACCATGGGTATTGCGATTTTCAATGGTAGAATCGCACAACCCCATACATAAAAGGCGTAATAGTGTAATAGGTCATAAGTTGTGTGAAAAGAAAAGCTTTTACTTATCCAGAAATCATGATTTATGTCAAGTTTGATGAAAGAAATTTATTTATGAAATCCTTTTATGAGCATATGTTTTATTGAGAAAGATTAATAAATAAAAAAATGCTTTGCGTTCAACAAGAAAAGTTTATGATATATCATCCTAATTTTCCTGACTCTTTTCTTAACATATTTTCTAACCAACTGTTTTTAAATCAGTTGTGGATGTTACTTGCTAAACCTTTTACTAACTCTTTTGGGGAAATATTGCATTCGCAATGTTATGTCTAATTCAATGTACTTGACCTTCTGCTTTTGTAAAATATTTTCTTGTGTTATGCGTGATAGTGGTTTATAAGTGTCGTGGGTTCCTAATAAGTAACATTTCCACTTTTGAAGCTTTAGAAATGAGAATTAACATGGCCCCCTAGAGCTGGGGGTATTATATTATGCGTTTAACATGTTTGATAAAATGTCGCATTGGTGGTATTGTGGTGTTCTTGTTAAGAACAATTTACCCAATTCAAGTACGATCACTTTGTGAGATAGGTGGGTTATTTTTTTATTAAAATGTGAACTTTGTGGTGTTGTTCTTCATATTTTGCACCCTGTGCCTGTTGTTCAACCTATTCAAGCCCATCTGATCAATTCCACCAGCCTAAGAAACAGCAGCATATTTGACAAGATACTCAATACTATGGTTCTTCCTTCTTTCTATCCCCATTGCCTATCTCCATTGCACATTGTGCTTGTTGTTCAACCTTTTCAATCCCATCTGATCAATCCCACCGGCCAAAATAAACAGTAGCATATTTGGCAATCTATTACAGAGTTACTTCACGTTTTTAGAAGCATTATTTAAAAGCTACCATTAGATCACACAAATTTCTAATATGCCAAATTATATATTTTTCCATTCCACCTCTGTTTTTTAAGCCAAAAAATTCAATTTCTATCAGTTCTATAACGCCTAGAGTATACAGTCGCCAACACATCATTTTCCTATCCTCTTGTTTAAGAAAAAAAAAAAAAAAAATTCATGAATGCTGTAAATTAGTAAAAAATACTGTCAACATGGATTTTCAGACAACTTTTTCGTTTCTACAAAAAATAAAATAAAAACATTAAGAAATAGAGTATAACAGAACTATATACAACCTTTTTTTACCTAGTTGTAGTTGAAAACAACACATTCAGATTTGAGTAAACCAATTGCAGTAATTATACATATCACCCTTTTACACTGGATATGTAATGTGGATGTTTCAAAAGTAAAATTGAAAAATTCAAAGGAAAAAAATAAAGCACTATGCTAATTAATTTGTCACAAGATGTCGTTTTATTTTGTTTTCTCCCCTTGGTTCCATACTACAATACCTGCAATTCACAACATTCTATGGATGCAAATAATTCCCATGACCAGTGTATGTCCTGTTTTCTCATCTAATGAAATTCTTGTACAGAATTCTACGGGCATAACAAAAGCAAACTACAACTAGTGCCTCATGGAACCAAAAAGGCAAGTGAACCTGATCACGAACAACCTTACCATCAATTTCTTGAATTTTTCTTTTAAACGTTTCAAAGCCATCAAATTACACATCATTTGTCAACCGTCCCCTCTTCAGAATCTTCAATCCTGCCAGGAACACAACACAAAAATTAAGGCCAAAATTAAAAATTTTACAATAAAAGCTAAGATAGCATGGATGCTTCCTCTGAACATGAAAAAGCATCCCATTCAACTCATGTTCATATGACTTCCACATTTGTGCACTAGAAGTCAAAAACAAACTTTGAATAACACATAGTTGATCAAAATTATATTAAAGTATACAAGAGTTTAGCCTCACCCAAAAAAAAAAAAAAAACCTCTAGAAGTTCTGGGTCAAAGAAAAAAAACCACTACATAAGGCCATTTACAGATACAAAAAAGCATAGATATCATGGATGATATATAGACAAGTAATTGGAAGATCTTTTTATGATATCCTTTAAGCATAAGCACCACTTGTACAAGTAAAACACCACCAACATACATTAGATTCAAGATATTCCATGATAAACTCTACTACAACTAATCTGATTTATTAGTAAATCAAGGATTCAAAAACAAAGTTGAAACCACGTATATTATCAATCACATCGAGACAACCTTTTTTTTTTCTTTTTATTTGGACATGCATCTGAAAGAATTTGAGTCAACCATTTTGGGCTTGACGCCAACTTATGCAAGGCATGGTTTTAAAAGAACGCCAGCATGTTCACCACATTCACAAATACACAAAGGCATAAAGATGATGTCCTGTAGATCAGTAAAGAATTACTTGTAGAGTTCCTCCATAGTATTCTTCAACCGAATAACATCAGCACCAATTACTTCAGCAGCCTTTTTCCCATTATTGAAAAAATGGAACGTTGGCTGAAAAAAAAAAAAAAAAAAAAAGCTTAGTAACACTAGTATTATATATACATATTAATGTTTCTAGTATGAACACTTTAAATGTTACACCACTACATATCTTTTTATTGGATCAATATTACGTTAAACCCACCAATAGATTATATGTCCTCCCCATGCTTGTTTTGCATGCCAAATCTCAGTTCATAATCATATAGCAGTTCACCATCCAAACAACAAATTTTTTTTGTTATTTTTTTCTAATATTTTAAGGAAAGTTATAATTTTGAAAATTTTAGATATGATTCAATTGTGGGTTTGGCAAATATAGATCCAATGAAAAGTCAGAGTGGTGTGACATTAGTAGTGTTAGATCAGGTAAAACATGAACCTACATTACATAATGCACTCACACATGCAGAACGCATGAAAGACACTCATGCACGTGCACAGACACAGGAAGGTCAAAATATCAATAATTAGCTTTACAGCTGGTCCTGCTTAATCTTGGTAGTAGAAAATGGGAAACACAATATGCACAACTAACCATCCAATAGGAACTGAAGTCATCATTGTCAACTGTTGAAATATAGACAACAAAATCAATTGATAATCCTGATTCATTTAATATAATATTTTGAGTTCTCATGAAAATCAAAACAGGCTAACTTTTCTAACTTGTGAGTGAGATCCTAATCACATTCCCTGAAACGTTAATGAAAATCTTCGATTTTTTGCAAATAATTCTTAATGTGCCTATAATTCCTGCCAGGACAATAAAAACAATTACATAGTTTATCTTTTCCTTTTCCGTAAGCAATTACATAGTGGGCTGTTCCATTACATGTATAAGCACTTCCTCAAATATGAAAAGGGTTGTGCGATTTGCCCTTTCCAAATAATCTCTCAGACTCCAAGCACTGATTTCAAATAATTCAAATAATAAGCTTAACAGTTTCTTGTGCCGAGCTCTGTTGCTGACAGTAATGAAGGAGATGAAACATAAGGCACATGTAGCACTATATCACAGAAATATAATAAAATCCACCATTACAGGATGAAAACAAAGATGAATACATAGACATGGTAAGACATTTGATTCTGGAGCACATATGGACATAAGAAAACAAAAACAGAAAAGGATCAAGTTGTTTACCACAGAGGCAATGTTTAACTTGCTCAAAACGCTTCCAAGGCCTTCCTGCATATAAAAGAACCGAAGTAGTCTGCCAATTTTAGTGCATACCATAACCCAGAAATAACTTTAACTCTTCAGTGAGGAAGCCACATTTTGAATGATAATCAATGAAAAAGATAAAACGCAAGATGACACAGTCAAGCAAAGCATGATGCAATAGAATTGCTTTGTCAAGTATTCTAGCAGAAGGTAATTTTTAAGTGAAAGCTTCCATGCATAACTCAGCTGACAAGACACGCCAATTGAATTTTGGTGAGCAGCTCTCTATCAATGACATTGTTCCCCGGTGTTCATTACAAGTTTCAACAGAATTAAAAGGAATTTAGAAGCATAAAACTATGCAGTATAAGTAACAATTTTTCTCATTCTTACCCACTCCCAAGAATGTATTCACCATTTTACAAAGAAAGCTTTATCTAGCATACTTCATTTCTTGTCAGCATCATAGATTATTGAACTCTACTCATCAACATTCTTCATTCTTACCAATATGCACATGAAAACATTTACATCTCCACCAGGAAATATACTATTTTCTATCCCCTTGAGGTGTAAGGTGAAAGGGGATAAGAGTATCAAGTTAACTCAACAGTGTCAGATCCGGTAAAACTTGTTATTCTCTCTTCCTTTCACCTCACTTTCGTCCTTCATTCATCAAGAAAAACAAAAAGAGAAAACAAAGATTTATTTAAGGCCAGAAATTTTCCAGAAAATTGATACTTGTAAATAATATAGCATCACTTCCTACTAACTGGGTGGCTTCTCTTGTATACTTCATATGTACATAGAGGCGTCTTACGTTTTTAATGATATCTCAATTAATTGTCAAATATATATATATATATACACACTACAAAAATGGTAGTTCTAACATCTTTTTAGCACTATTTTTTTTTTCTTCTGAATCAATCCTAGTCCCAAACTGCATTACAATCTAACTCACTCGACCTCAAAATAGTGTGAAATTGGTAGGACATTCATTTAAGGACACATCACACAAGAGTGTACCATGTGAACTGCTCTAACAAGCACAAATCTAGAATAATTTTTAAGAGCGTTATAATTTATAATGCTACCTGCATCATAGCTCCTTTCATGACTTCTACTATATTTCCTTATAATATCACACAAATTGGGAGTCTTTGCAGGTGCCATTGCCTCCCTAGGGCCCCTTTGTTAGGCCACTGATGTCCAGTATGGGCATATTAATTAGAAACAAGAGATGAAGAGCTTCATGTAGGATAAATGGCTCTTGTATGAAATCTGATGCAGCGGCGGCAGAAATAAAACCCATATCCACAAATATAAAATTACAGGAATACCCTTGACTTTTTTTTTTTTTTTTTTTCAACAAAAAAGAAAAAGAAAAAAAGAACTAAAATAAAGCTGGCTTCCTGCATCAGAGCTCCTTTCATGTAACCAAGAGACATTTGGCAAGTGCTACATGCACACCTTCCCTCACACCACCTCTCTATCTTATGATTTACATCGTAAGTAACTTTGTTCAATTCTATTGTTATTTATATGAAGGGTTTCTTTTTTTTTTTTTTTTTTTATTTGGCACCGGGTATCGAGAGCTTCGCTCCGACTAATCCCAGGGGTGCACAGGCCCTCGGCAAGGAGTTTCCCGCAAGTCCACCTCGGTTAATTCAAGGGACAAACCCCCAATCTGATGGCTCCAAGAAGCGGTTTGCACTCAGTAGGTTTCGAACCTAAGACCTTGAGAAGCATACTCAAAGTCCCAGGTTGTCCAACCACGGAGCCAACCCCTTGGGGTTTATGAAGGGTTTCTTTAGAACGAGAGTTGATATTTTGAAGTTGAAAGGTGAAAGTTGATGTCAAGATGCAAATTAACCTAACTAGAACATATCCAATATTCCTTGACACCTTTAGAGCATCTCCAGCAATGATGGTCATTTTAGCTATTCAAAATACAAATTTTTGTATTTTAACTACTAGTTTTTTATTACAATTTTCAACAGAAACATCTATTCAACTCTCTATTTTCTTTAAATATTGTTTTTATTGTTTTGTATCCTTACTTTGAAGGGGAGAGAGAGAGAGAGAGAGAGAGAGAGAGCAATAGGGAGAGAGAAAAAAGAATAAAAAAAGCTTACAAGGTGCTACAATGAACTATCAAATATGAAAGTTCCTCATAGCAAACTTTAGCAAAACTTCTATTTTGAAGTATCTGCTGGAAGAAAAAAAAAAAAAAGAAGAAGAAGAAGCTCATAATAGCTATATTTAACTATAAAAGGTCATTTAGAGCATCTATTGGAGATGCTCTTACACCATCATTCCCTTCCTATTACATGGTTCGCCTTGCTAACAATGTTTTTTTCAATTGAACTAGCATTTATGTTGTTGGGACGTGAGCTTGTGGCCCTTGAGGCCCACCTTCAGTGGGGATTCTTTGAGCCCCAAAACCCATCAAGCGATTGAGGATTCAGGATGAAATAGGACCAGAATCGAGAGCTGATACAACCAACAGCTCGCAAATCACAGAGCGTGACACGGAACTGGTCGCTTGTTCTTCTCTGATGTAGGACATGTGTGTCCCCACCCCCAAGAATAAATAGTTTACTTTTAATCCTTTCCCTACTAGGAGTATATTTACTTTTCCTATTAGAATTATGTTTACTTTCCCTACTAGGATTATGTTTACTTTCCTACTAAGATTAGATTTACTTTCTCTACTAGAAGTAGGTTTACTTTTTCTCCAAGGATTTCTCTTCTATAAATAGGCTTGCCTATTATGTAAAACTCAATCAATTGAATTATTATAAAATCAGAGAATTCTCTCTCAAATACTCTGCGGAGTTTTATCCTTATTTTAGCCTGCGGGCTTGTTTTATCTTTTTGGGTAGAAGACGAAGACGCTTCTCCTTGCAGAATCAAAGACGCTGCTCTTTGATTAGTTACCTTAGTCTTCCGCTACGTCAGTTGGTATCAAAGCAGGCTTTATCCTGATCATGACCAATCAGCGCAACGGTGACGATTCCTTTAACGATGCTGCTCGTGACAGGGAGGCTCCTTGGAGAGCCGAATTCCAAGAGCTCCAGCAGATCCAGCAAACGATGCAACAGGAGATGCGCCAGATGCGGGAGATGATAGAGCGCATGCACATAGGTCCTAATCGTAATCACAGGGACAATGATGCCCATGATGACGATGGGATCCGAGTAAGGCCTATTCCTCATCAACCACTTGCACCCATAAACCGACCACCGGCCTATGACGATCCTAGTGACGATGAAGACTTCGCTGAAGGAGTATTCGGACGGGACATTGAGGTAGATCGAAGGGGAGAATTACGTAGAGGAGTCGGTCGTGGTGGCACAGGCTTCAGAGGTTATGAGCGCGGTAGAGCTGGCCATATGGGGAATGTCTATGACGGCGCTGGCTACCGGGATGCATATGGAGAGCAACCCAGACGTCAGGATCTTGGTAGGGAGGAATCCCACGAATACCGAATGAAGATTGATCTCCCATCATTCAACGGGCATCTTCAAATCGAAGATTTCTTAGATTGGGTGATGGAAGTAGAGAGGTTCTTTGATTATATGAGTATTCGCGAGGATCGCAAGGTGAAGTTAGTGGCATACAAGTTCAAGGGAGGAGCTTCTGCTTGGTGGGAAAAATTACAGATTTCCCGAGCCTGACAAGGGAAGGGACCTGTAACTTCATGGTTGAAGATGAAGCGGCTACTCAAAGCACGTTTTTTACCACCGGACTTTGAGCAACGGCTATTCCAACAATACCAAGAGTGTCGACAAGGAGGTCGGACCATCCAGGCGTATGTTGATGATTTCTATCGCCTATCTGCTCGGAATGATCTCATGGAGACAGAGGATCAACAAGTTGCAAGGTTTATTGGTGGACTGGGTGTGGCAATACAAGATAAGGTTTCTATGCATCCTGTCTTTACTTTGAATGAGGCAGTTAGTTTGGCAACCCGAGCAGAGAAGCAACTGGAGAGGCCTAAAGCAACAACCTGGGAGCGAAACCCGAGCGATTCGACGAGACCAACGCAGGGTCGAGGAAAACAACCTCTAGTCTCGACTGTCACACCAAGTCAACCAGTGACTTCCACGGGAAAAGGAGCCAGTAGCAGTTCAGGTACCTCGAGACAACCAGCCAACAATCCATACGCACGGCCCAGTCTAGACAGGTGTTTCAAATGCAACCAACCGGGACATAGGTCGCATCAATGTCCCCGAAGGCAGATGGTAAACTTGATCGAACCCGAGCCAGAGGAAGGGTCCGAGAATGGAAATATTGATACACCTGAGTATGAGGAAGAGGAGTTGGCTGACGCTGATGAGGGAATCCCACTTTCCCGATCCTTAGTAATTCAACGTTTACTCTTGACCCCAAGGCAAGAGGATCAATCTCAAAGGCACAAGATTTTTCGTACTCGCTGCACAGTCAACCAGAGGGTATGTGATGTGATAATTGATAGTGGTAGCGGGGAGAACGTAGTGTCTAAGGAGATGGTTTCGAAGTTGGGTTTGAAAACTGAGAAGCACCCTGCTCCATATAAGATCGGATGGATCAAGCGGGGAACCGAGACACTAGTAACCGAGAGATGTCGTTTCACATTTTCGATCGGTAAGCATTACTCGGATTCTATTTTGTGTGATGTTGTGGAGATGGATGCATGCCACTTAATCCTGGGAAGACCGTGGCAGTTTGACGTGAATGCCCAGCAGCAAGGAAGAGCCAATGTCTACACTATCTTTTGGAATGGTCGGAAGATAACATTTCGACCTTTACAGGAAGTCGAAAATTCTACTTATTCTAAGGGAAAGCCGGTCCTCCTATCCACTGGATCAGAATTTATAGAAGAAGTTAAGGAGGCCCGAGACATCATAGCATTGGTGACCAAGGGAACCCCGGGCTTCGTCTCACAAGAAGTTCCTGAGATAATGCGACCGATGTTAGAAGAATTCCAAGACATCATGCCTGAAGAGATGCCCGAAGGACTGCCGCCCATGAGAGATATCCAGCACTATATTGACTTAGTGCCGGGAGCAAGTCTCCCGAACTTGCCACATTATCGAATGAACCCAAAGGAGAATGCTATTTTGCAAGAGCAGGTAGAGGGGTTAATTAGGAAGGGACACTTGCGAGAGAGTATGAGTCCATGCGCAGTACCGGCCCTACTTGTACCGAAGAAAGATGGGAGTTGGCGAATGTGCGTGGATAGCCGGGCAATAAACAAGATCACGGTCAAGTATCGGTTTCCAATTCCCCGAAAAGGTGACATGTTTGATATGCTATCTGGGGCTAAGATTTTTTCGAAGATTGACTTGAGGAGTGGATATCACCAAATCCGTATACGACCGGGAGATGAATGGAAAACTGCGTTCAAGACTAAAGAGGGGCTTTATGAGTGGATGGTGATGCCTTTCGGCTTTTCGAATGCACCAAGCACTTTCATGCGACTCATGAATCAGGTACTGAAACCTTTTATCGGAAAATTTGTCGTTGTCTATTTCGATGATATTCTTATCTATAGTCGCAACCCGGTGGATCACATGGATCACGTGAGGAAAGTGTTGGAGGTTCTCCGTGAAAATAAGTTGTTCATCAACTTAAAGAAGTGTAGTTTCATGATGGATCAGTTACTCTTCCTCGGATTTGTAGTCGGTGCCGATGGAATCCGAGTGGATGAAGAGAAGGTGAGAGCAATCCGAGAATGGCCCACACCCAAGTCAGTGGGAGAAGTAAGAAGTTTCCATGGGTTAGCAAATTTCTATAGAAGGTTCGTTCGGAATTTCAGCAGTATTGTAGCACCGATCACCGAGTGTATGAAGAAAGGAAAATTCAATTGGGGTGAAGAAGCTGAGCGAAGTTTCTCAATCATCAAAGAAAAGCTATGCA
>NC_081542.1:37408214-37443367 GCF_901000735.1 Corylus avellana
GGCATAAAGATGATGTCCTGTAGATCAGTAAAGAATTACTTGTAGAGTTCCTCCATAGTATTCTTCAACCGAATAACATCAGCACCAATTACTTCAGCAGCCTTTTTCCCATTATTGAAAAAATGGAACGTTGGCTGAAAAAAAAAAAAAAAAAAAAAGCTTAGTAACACTAGTATTATATATACATATTAATGTTTCTAGTATGAACACTTTAAATGTTACACCACTACATATCTTTTTATTGGATCAATATTACGTTAAACCCACCAATAGATTATATGTCCTCCCCATGCTTGTTTTGCATGCCAAATCTCAGTTCATAATCATATAGCAGTTCACCATCCAAACAACAAATTTTTTTTGTTATTTTTTTCTAATATTTTAAGGAAAGTTATAATTTTGAAAATTTTAGATATGATTCAATTGTGGGTTTGGCAAATATAGATCCAATGAAAAGTCAGAGTGGTGTGACATTAGTAGTGTTAGATCAGGTAAAACATGAACCTACATTACATAATGCACTCACACATGCAGAACGCATGAAAGACACTCATGCACGTGCACAGACACAGGAAGGTCAAAATATCAATAATTAGCTTTACAGCTGGTCCTGCTTAATCTTGGTAGTAGAAAATGGGAAACACAATATGCACAACTAACCATCCAATAGGAACTGAAGTCATCATTGTCAACTGTTGAAATATAGACAACAAAATCAATTGATAATCCTGATTCATTTAATATAATATTTTGAGTTCTCATGAAAATCAAAACAGGCTAACTTTTCTAACTTGTGAGTGAGATCCTAATCACATTCCCTGAAACGTTAATGAAAATCTTCGATTTTTTGCAAATAATTCTTAATGTGCCTATAATTCCTGCCAGGACAATAAAAACAATTACATAGTTTATCTTTTCCTTTTCCGTAAGCAATTACATAGTGGGCTGTTCCATTACATGTATAAGCACTTCCTCAAATATGAAAAGGGTTGTGCGATTTGCCCTTTCCAAATAATCTCTCAGACTCCAAGCACTGATTTCAAATAATTCAAATAACAAGCTTAACAGTTTCTTGTGCCGAGCTCTATTGCTGACAGTAATGAAGGAGATGAAACATAAGGCACATGTAGCACTATATCACAGAAATATAATAAAATCCACCATTACAGGATGAAAACAAAGATGAATACATAGACATGGTAAGACATTTGATTCTGGAGCACATATGGACATAAGAAAACAAAAACAGAAAAGGATCAAGTTGTTTACCACAGAGGCAATGTTTAACTTGCTCAAAACGCTTCCAAGGCCTTCCTGCATATAAAAGAACCGAAGTAGTCTGCCAATTTTAGTGCATACCATAACCCAGAAATAACTTTAACTCTTCAGTGAGGAAGCCACATTTTGAATGATAATCAATGAAAAAGATAAAACGCAAGATGACACAGTCAAGCAAAGCATGATGCAATAGAATTGCTTTGTCAAGTATTCTAGCAGAAGGTAATTTTTAAGTGAAAGCTTCCATGCATAACTCAGCTGACAAGACACGCCAATTGAATTTTGGTGAGCAGCTCTCTATCAATGACATTGTTCCCCGGTGTTCATTACAAGTTTCAACAGAATTAAAAGGAATTTAGAAGCATAAAACTATGCAGTATAAGTAACAATTTTTCTCATTCTTACCCACTCCCAAGAATGTATTCACCATTTTACAAAGAAAGCTTTATCTAGCATACTTCATTTCTTGTCAGCATCATAGATTATTGAACTCTACTCATCAACATTCTTCATTCTTACCAATATGCACATGAAAACATTTACATCTCCACCAGGAAATATACTATTTTCTATCCCCTTGAGGTGTAAGGTGAAAGGGGATAAGAGTATCAAGTTAACTCAACAGTGTCAGATCCGGTAAAACTTGTTATTCTCTCTCCCTTTCACCTCACTTTCGTCCTTCATTCATCAAGAAAAACAAAAAGAGAAAACAAAGATTTATTTAAGGCCAGAAATTTTCCAGAAAATTGATACTTGTAAATAATATAGCATCACTTCCTACTAACTGGGTGGCTTCTCTTGTATACTTCATATGTACATAGAGGCGCCTTACGTTTTTAATGATATCTCAATTAATTGTCAAATATATATATATATATATATATATATATATATACACACTACAAAGATGGTAGTTCTAACATCTTTTTAGCACTATTTTTTTTTTTTCTTCTGAATCAATCCTAGTCCCAAACTGCATTACAATCTAACTCACTCGACCTCAAAATAGTGTGAAATTGGTAGGACATTCATTTAAGGACACATCACACAAGAGTGTACCATGTGAACTGCTCTAACAAGCACAAATCTAGAATAATTTTTAAGAGCGTTATAATTTATAATGCTACCTGCATCATAGCTCCTTTCATGACTTCTACTATATTTCCTTATAATATCACACAAATTAGGAGTCTTTGCAGGTGCCATTGCCTCCCTAGGGCCCCTTTGTTAGGCCACTGATGTCCAGTATGGGCATGTTAATTAGAAACAAGAGATGAAGAGCTTCATGTAGGATAAATGGCTCTTGTATGAAATCTGATGCAGCGGCGGCAGAGATAAAACCCATATCCACAAATATAAAATTACAGGAATACCCTTGACTTTTTTTTTTTTTTTTCAACAAAAAACAAAAAGAAAAAAAGAATTAAAATAAAGCTGGCTTCCTGCATCAGAGCTCCTTTCATGTAACCAAGAGACATTTGGCAAGTGCTACATGCACACCTTCCCTCACACCACCTCTCTATCTTATGATTTACATCGTAAGTAACTTTCTTCAATTCTATTGTTATTTATATGAAGGGTTTCTTTTTTTTTATTTTTTTTTTTATTTGACACCGGGTATCGAGAGCTTCGCTCCGACTAATCCCAGGGGTGCACAGGCCCTCGGCAAGGAGTTTCCCGCAAGTCCACCTCGGTTAATTCAAGGGACAAACCCCCAATCTGATGGCTCCAAGAAGCGGTTTGCACTCAGTAGGTTTCGAACCTAAGACCTTGAGAAGCATACTCAAAGTCCCAGGTTGTCCAACCACGGAGCCAACCCCTTGGGGTTTATGAAGGGTTTCTTTAGAACGAGAGTTGATATTTTGAAGTTGAAAGGTGAAAGTTGATGTCAAGATGCAAATTAACCTAACTAGAACATATCCAATATTCCTTGACACCTTTAGAGCATCTCCAGCAATGATGGTCATTTTAGCTATTCAAAATACAAATTTTTGTATTTTAACTACTAGTTTTTTATTACAATTTTCAACAGAAACATCTATTCAACTCTCTATTTTCTTTAAATATTGTTTTTATTATTTTGTATCCTTACTTTGAAGGGGAGAGAGAGAGAGAGAGCGCAATAGGGAGAGAGAAAAAAGAATAAAAACAGCTTACAAGGTGCTACAATGAACTATCAAATATGAAAGTTCCTCATAGCAAACTTTAGCAAAACTTCTATTTTGAAGTATCTGCTGGAAGAAAAAAAAAAAAAAAAAGGAAGAAGAAGCTCATAATAGCTATATTTAACTATAAAAGGTCATTTAGAGCATCTATTGGAGATGCTCTTACACCATCATTCCCTTCTTATTACATGGTTCGCCTTGCTAACAATGTTTTTTTCAATTGAACTAGCATTTATATTGTTGGGACGTGAGCTTGTGGCCCTTGAGGCCCACCTTCAGTGGGGATTCTTTGAGCCCCAAAACCCATCAAGCGATTGAGGATTCAGGATGAAATAGGACCAGAATCGAGAGCTGATACAACCAACAGCTCGCAAATCACAGAGCGTGACACGGAACTGGTCGCTTGTTCTTCTCTTCATATCGATCATCCAACACTTAATTTCTGTCAAACAAAAGTCAACAGGTGGCACCCGGTGTAATCAATTGCCACTCCTAGAGCCCCTAAACTTCAGGAAAAGGAGACATCAAGTCATGCTGAGTCATCCTCATAGTCCAAGTGTAATCTAGCATTGGGGGTACGGGGAAAGCTCTCCTAACGACACATCACTACCACATGTTGCATGAAGGGACACCTCATGCTTTCCATCCTCGAGACCCACGAGAACAAGGGACCGAGCTCCAAGATGCCGATCAGTATAAATATACAAGGGGACTCACAGGTAAGGGATTCAATCACTAGACTTCCTCTTGGTACTCTGTGATTTTCCTCTTCTTTCCCTCAAAGCAAACATTGACTTAGGTATCAAAGCTATCCCCGCCGATCTACTCCGACAAGTTCTTTTGCCTAATTGTTTATTGTCTTGTAGGTTCCCATACCTCACATGACAAGAAGCTGTTACAACATATATATATATATATGAGAGTTTGTCTTCTTAAGTTGACACCTTAAAATTTCAAGTCAAGATGCAAAGTTTAAAGAAGCGAAAATCTTTGCACTATAATTCTTAATGACCAGTAGTGATTTGATTCCAGTCTTTTCCAAAGAGGCCTATGGGATATTAAAAAAAAATTATTATAACTAAAATTAGCACTCTTCCGACCCAAAATGTCAACTTGTCTTCAACATTCGTAAAGAATAATGTCAAATTACCTTTTGACAATAATTCATCAGAAGTGCACTTAAGAATTGTCTTTTGACCAGAATTTCTTTAATGTGTGAGTACACTTCACTCTCTTATACATGCGTGCACACTCATCTCCTCTTTCCTTCATCCATCTTACTCATTTTAATCTCAAGTTATTTCAGGTTTTCCAACTTCCATGGAAGAGCTTCACATAGGCACATGATCTCCAAGGCCAATGGCACCATACAAGGACTATTTTATCCTAGGTTCAACCATTGTGGAAAATGTGGGTTTTGCATGTAAAAATCAATGTTTTTGGCCCCTTTAAAAGATTACGAACCAATCTATTTTTTTCGGTAGCCATCCTTCTATTCCTCAGTGATATCTATTTAACACCGCCCGAGAAAAATCAAACAAGTTTATAACTGCCCATTGCCTATTGTAAATGGTATTCCTCAAATGTCCATCTGACATTCTGAATTATGCAATCACATTTAAAAAAGAAAAAAATTGTTTACGTTAAAGATGTTCCAATTGCGCTAGAACATATAATCATGTAAGTGTTAAAGTATCACATCAAAAACATATTTGATAGGATAAAAGCAGAAAGGCTGTGCTTTGCATAAGTTACCATGGAAGGATTTGCATTGAAAAAGCAGAAAGGAATAGAGTAGCTACATGACATTCTGCCTTTAAAAATATAAAGAAAGAAAAAGGTTGAAACAAAGAAACTAAAAATTGCTATGCCAGCCATTAAGATATGATGATACCATATGTGGAAGCCCAAAATTGTGAACCTAATGTTATATCATACCATATCATAATTTATAAATCACAAGAACCATACCAAAATACCTGGATTTTAGGCTCGAGAACACCTTTTAAGACCAATCTAAAGATTTTATGCAAATATCATTTGATGAACATGGTATGATGTCTGGAAATTTAATCTAATATTGGGAAAATACTACATCCCAGTACCACAAATCTTTCCTACCTGATCAATGTCAATCTTATATGTCGTCACATGCGGGTATTTATTATTCAACACTCCAAGGATAGGACCTACCAACTTGCCTGCATGATAAGGATATACCATAATTCAATGAAATAAGATCTTCAAATATAGAAAGAGCTTGCTGTGATAGAAAATAAGGAACCATTCAAATTACTTCATCAACCAAACTGAAAATTAGAAACTTACAAGGCCCGCACCAGACTGCAGTGAAATAGAAAATTGCCGGCAAAGATTCATCTATCACAATAAATTGTAGCAAAAAATAACCAGTGGTAAGCTTTCTAGAAAGAAACAATAAAAGTTTGGCAGACAACATATACACAAGGAATACTTTTGCTATCACTTTTACCATTGTATAAGACAATAGATCTTGAAAGGAATTCTTTTATAGAGAAAGTATGCAAGACGAATATAAATACCTTGAACCTTGGAAAGCGTACTATTGAATTCGTTTTCCGACTTAATGAGAACAAATTTCTCTGAAATTAAATCATCGACTTAGTATACAGTATAGATCATAGAAAAAAAATATCTCAGGTGAAAAAGTATATATTTTGTCAGAAACAAAAGCTATATCAAGGGAAATGCTAATTTCTATTCCCATGATGGTTGCTCCCACACTCCATTCACATAGTGGTCCCAAATGTGTTAGAGAAGAGGGCATGGGAGCAACTGTTGGAAGAAAAAATAGTGGTTCCCAACATCAATCACTGAAAGGGGGAAAAAAGTAAAAAGAATTCAGTTCATCAAGATTGAAAGATATCAAAAACATTGATCATTATATAGGACTGTGAGCAATACATGCAAGACGTGCTACACGTAATATCCTTTCTGTACACAAGTAAGTTACTGTTATATACACACAAGTATAAATATGATTTCACATGTTTTATGAAAACCTACGAACAAGATGCCAGATTACAAGTTTATATTGTTTTCACCCCTCTTTTACATCACTGGCACATTCCAAAGCATTTTGAGTCTTTCCATGAGACGAAAAGCTATTCCATCAACTCATCCACAAAAAAGAAATTTTTTTAAAAAAAAGGAGGCTATTCCATCAAGTCACCAGCCTTTTTAAGTAACATACTATTGAAATCATACAGAAAAACTTAAGTAACAGTCTAAGGATAGTAAAAATATTGAAGCTAACCAGTAACCATCTCCAGCTTCCAAATATTTGTACAGTTTTAATCTGAATGAAGCCTTAATTCTTCTTCGGGTCTTAACTTCTTGTTAACAAGATAATTTCCTTGAAGAAACATGGAATCTTTTTTTGTCTTTTTATTATAAAAACAAAAAACAAAACAAAATTAATTTCAAGATGAAACAATGGATTTCACTTCAAGATTCCATTAGTTAAGACAAACTATTTTTCAAAAAATAAATTTTCAGATTTTCTTGTGTTTCATGCAACTGAAAATTGTTACTAAAAGTAGAAGTGTAGGTTTTTGTTGGTTTTAATATAGAGATATCCGGTGCTGCCAAGCATAAGAAAACTAATTTAGGGTCTCAACCAAACATTAAAAAACAAATTATTTTCGCCAGGAATTTTTTTCCCTCTCCACATAGATTCCTAATACTCCGAATTCACGGGTGGGCTGGCCCCAAAGATTTGTTTACACCCAAGGAGATTCAAACCTTAAACCTAATAGGAATGCCACCAAAGCCAAGGCCGTTATCACTTGAGCCAACCCCTTGGGATTGAGAAAATGTTTCTTCTTGAAACAAATAAAGCCTAATTGAACAAAAAAAGTCCAAAATCTAATAGTAATAATAGTTAGACAAAATGTCATTTCACACACTTATTATCCATGACAAATTTCACATTAAACGGACGCTCATTTTCTGTTCAATCTGAAACTCATACGTGCAGTACAACTCTAAAAATATGAGAAAAAGGTTATTGAATCGTGTAAGAGTTATCATAAATAATGATTACAAAAATGGTAAAATCAAACGAACAATTACAAGAGAGGTGTGACAAAATGTAGCATTGGAGGCACCTGTGGGACAGGGTTCTTCAGCATCAAAGTAATCAAAGGTACAAGATCGGGATTGCAGGAACGGAAGCTTCGAGAAGGGATTGCGTGTAGCGGTGGTGGAATTGGACAAAATGGAGGAGAAGGGTTTAGAGGGGATTAGGGTTTCGAAGGGACTAGAATTGTTAGAACAAAGATAATAGGGTAAAACCGGGCTAAGCTTGTTGTTGCCAAGGGCTCGGCGCAGAACTTGGGAACGAAGAATTGCATTTCTCGCCATTTTCTCTGCTCTCTCTGAGTCGAGTCGGGGGCTTAAGGGTTTTGGAGAAGGGTTTTTTGTTTTGTTTTTAAGAGACCACTCTTGTACATATGCTATCCATCTCTTTGAGACAAAAAAATAAATTATTGAATATATATATTTTTTTAACATGTCGGCTTAAAGAGAAATGAAAGGGGATTCAATTTAGTAACTTTCGACGTGGTCTTTATCCGATTGAACTCCCCTTCGAAGATAGTTATCAAATTTGTTGAATTTACACACCTAAGTTTCACAAATTCAATTATTAATCACGTTAGCAGAATGATGAGACAATGCTAAATAGCATTATTAGCATAGCTCTTTTGAAAGACAAATGCACCACTCAACAATGTTTTTTTATTAAAAAAAAAAAACCTTTTTATCTTAGTTGTTTGATTTTTTTTTTTTAAAAAAAAAAAAAAAAAAATCTCTCGAAGCAAATTAACCCAACTCCATTTAATTTTCTTTTTTTTTAAAAAAAAAAAACGATTTGGTTTCTATGATAATAAGATAATATCAATTATCATGACATCGCTTTTAAATTTTTATGTATATTTAAAATTTTAAACACAAAAACGACATCATTTCATGTATTTTTATATATTTTTAATTATGTATATATATAAATAATAATATATATAGGCAGTTAGCGATTTTGAAAAAACCTAAAATCAAAACCATTTAAGGGGTTAGCAATTAACAATTAATACAATTAGCGGTTAACGGGTGGTTAATGTTAACGGATGGTTATTAACCACCCGTTAACACCTAACTAACAATTGCATTTTAGATACCACAACACTGGCTAGCATTGAGGATATATGGCACTGCCCAAAGAGATAGACCCCTCTTTGAGATTTCCTTTTTTTTTTTCTTTTTTTTTTTCTCTATTTAATAATTATATGAATTTGTATAATTTCGGTTTTGCAATTGAAAGATGAAGCGTTTGGGTACTTAAGTTTCAGTATATTAATCTTAAAAATATGAGGAAAGTTCAGTAGCTAATTAAGTAGATATATGATGCATATATTAGTCTAATTTTAGAAGGAAAACTTGGTTAAAAAAAAAAAAAAAAAAAAAAAGTCTAAAAATAGAGTAATTGGGGAGTGCCCGTAATTAGATACCTGAAATTTCTTGTTACTACAAGCAAAGGGTTTTTTTTGATAGGGAGTAGGGACTCATTTGATAATGATTGCAATTAATGCCATTTTTGATAATTTTCTAGAGTGCAAGTAAATTGAAGCAAATTTTGTGCCTATTGTAATAAAAATTCTATATATAATTAAATGCTATTTTTTTTTTTTTTTTTTGAAAGGGAATCCATATTGTTGAGGCACAGTTCTCCTAGTGATGACGTGGCACGCCTGAAAGCTTTGAGTTGACCAACACACCAGTGGTTTGGCTGCACAACACAGAAGAAGAGAAGGATCGAAGAGACCGGAGGTGAGCCGGCGAGGATACTCTGATGCCTAAGTCAAAATGAGAGATAGTATAAGCAACCAAAAGAAGAAGTGAAAGCCAAAGTTGTGCTTACCCCCTTATGGAGAGATCATCTGTCTTTTATAGGCATGAAGTATTGGAAGTCCCTTCACCAACGAATCACTCTTCCTTGAATTTCAGCGATGCAGTTACTGACAAGGGATTTGGGTAATCATTCTTTCCGAGATCTTAGGGGATTAAGATCATAGGATTTTGTGGTTGCATGTATCACTTGATTTGGACATTTGTAAATGATTGTTGGATAATATATTTGATTTGCATTTTAAATAGATATGGCAACTTTTGAATAAACAAGATCATTTATCTGTTAACGGCTGTATCTTTTAAGATACCCGAGTTATCCTTGTAGCCGAGACCTGTGTGTCCTGAGTTAGTCTCGGACTTAATGGTCTCGGCTCAAGGGTCTCGAATCCCATGGGTCTCGGATATGAGGGCCTCAGATATGTAAGTCTCGGACTTGTTTGCCCGAATCCTTACTGGGCCTGGGCCTTTCCATGATTAAGCTGGGCCTGAGGATTACTGGATATTTAATGGTTTGATCTATGACCCAACAATTACCCCCCAATTTCCATGTTTTTAGAACCATGAAAATTTCATGTCCATAGGAATAGGTCTACCTTCCGAGGTTGTTCCCCATATGGAGACATCTGTGACGACTTATGGTCTTCCGGGTCCGTCTCAGATCACTGAGGCGGGAAACTTTTGAAATTTGAATTTCAAATTTTGGGCGGCTCAATTTTCAAATCTTGGCGGGAAAATTTTTGAATTTCAAATTTGAAGTGGTGTCGGTTGGTATTCCCTAGACCCTGTCAGTTCATTAAACCAGGTACTCGAGTACCTCCGCGTGTCACCTGCAAAGGCGTGCTCCTCTCGGCGCATTTAATGCGCATATTGCTGAGGCCAGTCTTTAAAAGGGCAGTAGGCTTCCCTTTTCCCACCTACTTCCTCTATCTCCTGGTCAGAGCTCTAGCCTTCTGCTTTCTTTTTGTTCTCCTAGAGCTTTCTTTCTTTTTTCTTTTCCTTACATCATCATGTCTGGCGGCGAGGGATCAAGTTCCGACGGCCTCGGCAGTAACACTTATCCAGCTTGCTAGCGGCCGGCGTTAACCAGGGCCGATGAAGCCAGAATCCGGGAGGAATGTTTCATTCCCAAATCAATGAAGCTGGGGTTTGATGACGAACAGGTGGGTGCTATAGTGCGTTCTGATGCGCACGAAGTTTGTCTATACGAGACTATGTTTCGCGCTGGCTTCCGACTGCCTTTCCCGTCGGTAGTGCGAGAATTGCTGAGCTATGTAAATCTAGCTCCACATCAGATCGTGCCCAACGCATGGAGGGTTATCTACACCTGCATGCTGCTTTGGCCCATGGCACTCGGATCGGGGCATTATCTCTTCGCCCGAGAATTTTTATGGGTATATCGGCTCCAAAAGAACCCGAAGTGCGAGGGCTTATATAACTTCCAGTCACGACGGGGGAAATTCATCCATGTAGACGGCAAGTAGTCCAGTAACCATGCGTGGAAAAGTAAATACTTTTTCGCCACAGGTCAATGGGAGTTCCATCCTACTGAAGCTGTCACAAGTATGAGGGTGCCTCGGGAAACATGTGTTCCTGCAGGGAATGCGTCCAAAGAGCCGATCCTCACCAAAGATGAGCATCGCCGTGTAAACGACGTTTTAGCGTGGACTCAGAAACACGAGAGTCTACTGAACTACTCCCTATTAATTAGTACAGCCTCGGAAGGGAGATGCCTCGTCATTCAAGGTGGTACAGGTGGAGCAAAAAAGAGGCTTGCTTCCGTGATTGTCCGGGACCCAAAGCTTGTTGTCTCAGACCCTCCAGGAGCTACCCCGCAGAAGGCCAAGCTTGAAAAAGGCAAAGCCAAAGTAATCGAGCTACCTAAACAAAAGAACTTCCCACTTCGTACAGGTGGGGCTTTGAAGAAAAGTGGGGAAGTAGTCCAACCTGCTGCTCCACAATTTCGAACTACGGGGCCCTTGAAAATGGATGCTAGGGCTAAAAAACTTAACACTCCTCCTCGAGTAGCCAGGGCTTTGCCCTTGGTAGATGAGCTCGAAGAGCCCGAAGAGCCCGAAGCCCCTCAACTGAAAAAGAGGAAACTGATAAAAGCGGCGGAAGCAAAGGTGTAAGATCAATTTGCCAGCTTCTTGGTTGCCAGGCCAAAGACCGGTCTTGGACATGTGGTGAGACCAATAGGAGAGGTTGAGGCCTTCCTTGCAAACGAGCCCGTCCCGGCGCGGCCGTTCAATGCTACTCCTTTGGCCTCGGCTGGAGTTATTGCCGAGACCGAAATCCCCATCGGGTCTATATCACTCCAACCTCTAGGCTCAAATATCCAACACATCTTCGATGAGATTGAGTTAGAAGTGCATTCAGATAGTTCCGTAAGGATGGTGCGTGAAAGGACTGAGAGGCCTATTGCAGCTGCCGAGGAAGCTCGACCTACACCCCCCATTTTTGAGAAGGAACCGGAAGCCCATGCTTCAAAACCAGCAAAGGCCCGGCCGTCGACACCCATGCGTACCAAAAAGGCTGCTGCTGCTGAGAGAGCCTCTGCTGCCGAGACCTCGTCTTCTTCCGTCTCACCAGTAAGGCCTCAATGGGTGGATTGGACTGTCGGCGGGCCCCTAGCAAAGTTCAGTGATGACCTGAAAGGCAACCCTTTCTTAGCGCTAGTGGATTTGATTCCATACGAGAACCTTACAATGGAGCGTGACACATCTGCTCAAAGCATGACTGAGCAGATGATTTTCTTTCAACTTTTTGTAAGTATAATATCTTTCACCTTCTTTCTATTTATATATACATGCTGATGAAATTCTTGTTGCAAAGCATCATGAAGTCGCTGATCTTGTATTGCTACTTCCGGAAGGCAGCCAAGGACTCGGCCACTATGACAAGCAGTCTCGAAGACAGAGTTGCTGATCTGGAAGCTGAGAATGTCAGGTTGAAAGAGATGGTGGCTAAGCAAGATGAAGAGCTGCTTCTCTCAGGTCAACAACAGTCAATAATGCAAGCCTAGACTTCCGAGGCGGTTGCGGCTCGGGCAAGGGTTGAATCAAAGGTCACAGAGCTGTCGGCTGAGATTGAAGGTCTCCGAGCTGAAGTAAACCAGCTTCAGGAAGACAATTCTATCATAAAAGAAGACCTGAATCAGCTGGAAGAAGCGCATACGGGGGTCTCGGATCAGCTAAAATTCGCTCAGAATGAGGTCTTGGATCAGAGGGCCTTGGTGGTGAAGGTGAATGAAGCCAAGGTCGTTGCCGAGGAGAAACTCAAATTCTTCAAAGGCAAGCACGTCCAGGTGAGGGCACAGCTGAAGGAGGCCAAAACCCGAGCTGCCAATTATCTGCGCCAACTATCCTTTGCCTCATGGGTTTGGAACTCTGCTTGGGCCGACGGGCTTATCCTGGGCTTTGAAACATTTCGCCCATGGGCTAAGGACTCGACCGGAAGAATAAATCTTGACAAGGTGAAGATTGAGGACATCCCTTGTTCGGACGCAGCTATGGTGCAGCTGGTTAACCTGGGCCAAGAACAGATGCCCGATGCAGCAGGGATAAAAGAATTTTTCTATGACCCCTTCTCGGATCAACAACGCCAAGGTACCTAGTCTGCCCCTGGTGATGCACAATCTACCGAGGCCGATACTGCCGAGTCCGCATCTGCCGAGGCCCCCGATGTTGCTCTTCCTTTCGCCCCCAAGGAAGAATGATGTAAAACCTCTTAAGGATTCTTTGTGCATATCTTAACTTTTTTAATGAAATGAGTTTCTGTGTTTATTCTTTGTGTCTAACAGTTTTGGAAGAATAACGTAAGTCTAACATCAGGTCTCGGAAAAATAACCTTTTTGATGTTTGCCTGTCGGTTAAGGTAATTTGAAAGAACCCATAATTACGTTTCTCTGAGTTTGGTCACGGGAAGGCTTTTGGGTTTTAGACTTAACCATAGTTATGCTTTAATTGTGCTTCTCCAAGTTAGGTCTCAGGGAGTTTCTTAGGTTTTCTAACTTAATCTCAAACTTAACCATAGTTATGCTACTCCGAGTCAGGTCTTGGAGAGTTCCTTAGGTTTTCTGATTTAACCTCAGACTTACCCATAGTTATGCTACCCCGAGTTAGGTCTCGGAGAGTTCCTAAGGTTTTCTGATTCTAGGTTATGTTAAGTTAAGAGAGAGCTTCTTTCGGTTGCATCTCTTTAGGGCTTGGAAGAGCCTTTTCAGCTGTATTTTTCGAGACTCATAGAACCTTTTAATTTGTACTTATTAACTTTGTATGCTGTTTAACTCCGTGATACTTTTATTCATTGAAATGAGAATAATGAAATGACAAAGAAATCACATATTACATCATTTTAGACATAGTACTTTTTAAGGTGCTCAGCGTTCCAAGGCCTCGGAAGAGCCTTGCCTTTGGAATCTTCCAAGTGGTATGCTCCTGCTCTTTTACACTTAACCACCCTGTAGGGTCCTTCCCAATTAGGAGCCAGCTTTCCCTCAACTGAGTCCTTGGTTGCCAGCGTGACTTTACGTAGGACCATATCTCCGACTTTGAAGCTCCGAGGCTTGACCTTCCTATTGAAATACCGAGTCACTCTTGCCTGATATGCTGCCATAGTCACTTGGGCTTGATCCCATTTCTCTTGTAGCAAGTCCAGGTGCAACTATAAACCCTCGTTATTGGTCTCGGATTGGAGGATCTCTACACGATAGCTGCCCGAGCCTACCTCGGCTGGAATGACTGCCTCAGTTCTGAATGCCAAGGCATATAGTGTCTCCTTGGTTGGAATTCTTTTGGTTGTCCGGTACGCCCACAAAACTTCTGGAAGGTCTTCCACCCAATCTCCTTTTCGATCATCCAGCTTCTTCTTCAAGATCTTGAAGATCATTTTGTTGGTGGTCTCTACTTGCCCGTTAGCCTGAGGAAGCCCCGGAGACGAGTAATAGTTCCTTATTATCCGGAGCTTGGCACACCAGTCTCGAAATGAGTTGTAGTCAAACTGCTTGTCATTATCTGTGATAAATGCATGAGGAATGCCATATTGGCATATGATGTTCTTTCATAAAAATCGTTCTATTGCCTTAGCTGTGGTATTCACTAAGGCTTCAACCTCTGCCCATTTGGTGAAATAATCCACAGCGACAATTGCAAACCGTACACCTTTCCTGCTCCGAGGCAATGGTCCCACTATATCTACCCCCCATTGTGAGAAAGGCCAAGGTGAAGAGATTGCACTCAGGTCTTCAAGAGGTTGATGAGTGATATTAGCGAATCGCTGGCACTTGTCACAATTTTTGACTAATTCTGCCGAGTCCCAATTCATGTTGGGCCAATAAAAATAGGCTCAGACTGCTTTATTCACCATTATTCTAGCTCCAGAATGGCCTCCGCAAATCCCTTCATGGATCTTTCTAAGGATATAATTTCCTTCTTCCTTTGAAACACATTTGAGGAGTGGTAATATGAAACCCCTCTTGTAAAGGATTCCATTTACCATTGTAAACCTTTCGGCTCTTATCTTCAACCGGATAGCCAACTTTCGATCTGGAGAAAGGACTCCTTTTTCAGGTATTCCATGATTTCCAGTTGCCAATCGGGTACAGTCTTGGTTGTCGAGACCGACACCGTCTCGGTAATGGATGACTGAGGAAGAATTTGGACAGGGATTTCGTCTTCAATTTCTCCATTCGCTGTTGAGGCTATTCGGGCCAATTGGTCTGCTCTCTCATTCTCTAGCCTTAGAATTTTCACAATGCTGAACTTTTTAAATAGACTCTGCATCTCTTTCACTTTTGATAAATATAGCTTCATCTTTTCTCCCTTGGCTTCAAATTCACCTTGGATATGTCTGATGACAACTTGGGAGTCACTTCACATTTCCACAAATCTAGCTCCCATTTCACGAGCTAAACCGAGTCCTACCAGGACTACCTCGTACTCGGCCTCGTTGTTTGCGGTTTTAAACTTCAACTTCAAAGAACTACATAATTCTTCCCCATCGGGAGTAATCATCACTATTCCAGCGCCACCGTGCTTCTTTGTAGATGATCCATCTACGTAAATTACCCACGTCTCATCACTTGTCCAACTGGTGATGTCTGGCAAATTAGTGAAATCTGCCAGAAAATCAGGCAGCGCTTGACCTTTGAGAGAATTCCGAGGGAGAAACTCAATGTCGAACTCTCCCAGCTAGGGGTGGGCACGGGTCGGGGCGGGGCGGGTATCGGCCTTTTTCCCAACCCGCCCCGCACCCTGCGGGTTTCAAAATTTCAACCCGCCACCCGAGCACAAACAGCAACACCCGTGCGGGTTCGGGTATTGCGGGACGGGGCGGGTATTGCGGGTTGTGCGGGTTCTTCTCCAGATCCTCTTTCTTCTCCTCCATTTTCGTCTGATCCTCTCAGAACGCCAAGAAACAAACAAACACACACAACCTTGCAGAAAACCAAAGAACGAAAAAGAAAACCAAAGATCGTGGATCTACAAGATCGTGGAGAGAGAGAAAAAAAAAACTTAGATCTACAAGATCGTGGTTTGTGGAGGTGGGAGCGGCGCAGCAACGGTGATCTAAGGAGGTGAAGCGGCGACATAGGCTAGAGAGAGAAGCTTGAGAGGCAGAGAGAGAGCAAGGGAGACGAGAGACTGAGAGGGAGAGAAAAGGGGGAGGCGGCAGAAGAAAAAGAGAGAGACGCTTAATGGAGTAGGGTTAGGGTTTTTTTCGTTTTATACTTATGCATCGGGTCGGGTCGGGTCGGGGCGGGTACCCGCATGAAAAAATATTTAAAACCCGCAACCCGCCCCGCCCCGCATGGGTTGAAAGAATTCTACCCGAACCCGCAAAAAAACACATGAAACCCGGGCGGGGCGGGGCGGTTCGGGGCGGGTTTGCGGGTTGGGCGGGTTTTTGCCCACCCCTACTCCCAGCTCAATTGCCCAATTAGCTAACCTTCCTGACAAATCTAGCTTTCTTAATACTTTCTTCAAAGCGTACTCAGTCAACACACTGATAGTATGAGCTTGAAAGTAAGGTCGAAGTTTTCTGGATGCTATAATCAAGGCAAAAGCCAGTTTCTCCACCTAAGGGTATCTTTCTTCAGTGCCTCGCAAAGCTCTGCTAATGAAGTACACAGGCTTTTGAATTCCTTCTTCTTCTCGGATTAATGTAGCGCTAACCGCCGTTGGAGACACGGCTAAGTACAGATACAGTATTTCTCTAGGCATTGTTTGACTTAGTAAAAGTGAGCTCGTTAAATACTTCTTTAGCTGCCCAAAGGCTTCTTCACATTCATCAATCCATTCAAAAGCCTTTCGCAAGACTTTAAAAAATGGAAGACATTTATCGGTTGATCGTGAAATGAATCGATTTAGCGCCGCTATCCTTTTTGTCAATTACTGGAGCTATTTCAAATTTCTTGGAGACTGCATATCTAAGACAGCTTGTATCTTCTCAGGGTTAGCTTCTATTCCTCGGCTTGACACCATGTAACCGAGGAATTTCCCTGACGAGACTCCAAATGACATTTTGAGGGATTCAATTTCATCCCAAACTTCTTCAAGGTTGCAAACGTTTCTTGCAAGTCGAGTCATGGCTCTACGGCAGCACACTCTTGACCAGTATGTCATCAACGTATACCTCCATATTTCGTCCGATCTGGTCTTGGAACATTTTGTTAACCAGCTTCTGGTATGTGCCCCTGTATTCTTTAAACCGAAGGGCATGACTTTGTAACAGTACAGGCCTCGGTAAGTTATGAATGTAGTTTTCTCACGATCTTCTAGATGCATGTATATTTGGTTGTAACTAGAGAAAGCGTCCATGAAGCTGAGTAAACCATACGCAGCCGTTGAGTCCACCAATGCATCAATGCGGGGTAATGGAAAGTTGTCTTTTGGACAAGCTTTGTTGAGGTCAGTGAAATCCACGCACATCCTCCATTTTCGATTGGATTTTTTAACCAATACTACATTGGCTAATCAATCGGGATAATAAACTTCCTCGATGAAATGAGCCTTGAGAAGTTTCTCTACTTCTTCTGCTATAGCCATATTCCGTTTAGGAGCGAACTTTCTTCTCTTTTGTTTCACCGGCTTCACACTTGAATCCACATTGAGTTGGTGGAGAATGCCTTTAGGATCAATTCCTGACATATCCTCATGGCTCCATGCGAAAACTTCCAAGTTCCTTCAAAGGAAGGTGATGAGACCGTCTCAGACCCTGGGACTGATCTGTGTCCCAATCTTCAAAATCTTGCCTTCATCAACTTCCACATCTTCCAGTGGCTCGACTGGCTCTCCCTTTGGCTCATTTCTGCTTTTACCACTTACTGTACCAATTACAATAGGAGTCGGATCCGAGACCTTCTTGAGAGACGTATTGTAACACCTTCTCGTTTGAGTTTGATCCCCCTTCACTTCTCCGACTCCTTCTTCTGTCGGGAACTTCATCATCAAGTGGTACGTTGAAGTCACGACCTTCAACTTATTCAAAGCAGGTCGACCGATGATGGCATTGTAGGCACCTGGTCGGTCAATAACCAAGAAATCTACCATTATAGTCTTCTGCTTAAGTGTCGTCCCTACTGTTACAGGGAGTGAAATAATGCCAATTGGCTGGACTTGCTCCCCTGCGAATCCGACCAGAGGAGAGCTAAATGGTTTGATCCTATCGCGATCAATACCCATTTGCTTAAAGACCGGCCAATACAGGACATCGGCTGAACTTCCATTATTCACCAAAATTTGATGGATCATATGGTTGGCCACCATCACTGTAACTACTAGTGGATCGTCATGTGGTTGCATTACCCCCTAGCATCTTCCTTAGAGAAAGAAAGGACCATTGAATCCTTCCTTGCAACCTTAGAAGGTCTCTGCACTATAAAGACTTCCTTGGCCTGTGTTTTCCTCGCATAAGCCTTTCTGGCCGAGTTGGACTGTCCTCCACCAGCTATTCCCCCAGAAATAGTGTGAATTTCACCAACCACTCCTTGATCCCAAGGGGCTCTCGGATCCTCTCTCGGACCATCATCCCGATCACGTCTTGACTCTCGTCCCCCTGCGTCTTGGTTTGCATCTAGCAGGAGGGGCTGTTGGTGAACTGCATCTCGATTCCTTTCTCCTGTAAGGAATCTCACAAGCCTTCCATTTCTGATGAAAGTTTCAATTTCCTGTCGCAGGGTTATACAATCTTCCGTCAAATGCCCATGATCGTTATGGTACTCACAGAACTTCGTCCAATCTCGCTTCTTCGAATCACCCCGCAACTTACTCAGCCACCTGAGAGCTGGGTCCCTTCTAATCTCCATGAATACTTCATTGACTCTGGCATTCAAATATGTGAACTTTCGATCTTCACGTCGTCGGGGTTCTATCTTTGGAAATGATGGTACAGACTTCTTCACTACTTTCTTTTGGAATTTCCCTTCCTTCGAGTGGACATTGCGGGTAGTTCCTTCTTGGCGTCCTCCTTCTCTCGGTCTTCTTCCTCCTGACCTTTCATTAGAGCCTTAATCATTTCCTTCTGATTGATGTACTCTTCTGTCTTACTTATAAACTGGCGAAGAGTTATCTCTGTCGAACTCTTTGACACTTCAGCCATCAGAGGCCCATTTGGCCTGACTCCGTGCCATAGGGCGGATAACACCGTTTGATCACCTAGGTTCTCCACCAACAACTTCTCTTTATTAAACCTAAGCATAAAATCCTTCAGTCTCTCCTCTTTTCCTTGACAAAGGGATAGTAAACAAGCTGAGTGCTTCTTCCTTTTTCGGGTTGCCAGGAATTGGCTTAAGAAGAGGCACCTGAGTTCTTTGAAATTATCCACCAATTTGGTGGGCAATCTGGCGAACCAATCCTTGGCTACTCCTTCAAAAGTGAGGGGAAAAATTCTGCAGGCAATTTCATTTGAAAATCTATGAAGGGAAAAATGAGCGCGGATACTTTCCATATGCTCAGAAGGGTCACCATTCCCATCAAACTCCTTGACACGAAGCATCTTGAAGTTGTCAGGTAAGGGGAAACCCAACACTCGATCGGTAAAGGGCAGGTTGGTACTGTCTATAAGCTCTTCAGCAAGGCTTTTCTCTTCCTTGACAGCCAACTTGCGATTTAACTCTTCGTACTTCTTTTTAAGATCTTCTATGTCAGCACTCATCTGGCCTTCATTCTGCCCATTATGGTGGTCGTCTTGATGATGTTGGTCCCGTCGACGCCTAGTGTGCTGAGACCTCTCTGGGTTCTCTGGCTCATGACGTTCCTCATTCTGGATAGTAGTATGAAGGCTGGCTTAAACTGAACTCGCATCTTCATCGCGATGCGAATCGGCAATCCGTTTCCCATTGTGGATTGCCTCTCATGCCTGTCTTCACACTTTTTCGCTCACCTTTCCTCGCGCTCTTGGTCCCTCTGGCTATTGCGGCTTTCAGCAACTGTGAGCCTTATAGCCAGGTCTTCATTCTGTTTCTTCAGAGCCTTCATAGACTCAATCATCTGCTTCATGAACTCAGCTAGATTGGGTGGTGGTGGTGCATTGGAGGCTCCCGCAGTAGAACGAGTAGTCACCATATTGGATTAGTGGATAGTAAGAACTGATGAAAATCGATGTTCCCACAGACGGCGCCAAACTGCTGAGGCACAGTTCTCCTAGTGATGACGTGGCATGCCTGAAAGCTTTGAGTTGACCAACACACCAGTGATTTGGTTGCACAACACAGAAGAAGAGAAGGATCGAAGAGACCAGGGGTGAGCTGGCGGGGATACTCCGATGCCTAAGTCAGAATGAGAGATAGTATAAGCAACCAAAAGAAGAAGTGAAAGCCAAAGTTGCGCTTACCCCCTTATGATGAGATCATCTGTCGTTTATAGGCATGAAGTATTGGAAGTCCCTTCACCAACGAATCACTCTTCCCTGAGTTTCTGCAATGTAGTTACTGACAAGGGATTTTGGTGATCACTCTCTCCGAGATCTTAGGGGATCAAGATCATAGGATTTGGTGGTTGCATGTATCACTTGATTTGGACATTTGTAAATGATTGTTGGATAATATATTTGATTTGCATTTTAAATAGATATGGCAACTTTTGAATAAACAAGATCACTTATCTATTAACAGCTGTATCTTTTAAGATACCCAAGTTATCCTTGTAGCCGAGACCTGTGTGTCCTGAGTTAGTCTTGGAATGAACGGTCTCGGCTCAAGGGTCTCGGATCCCATGGGTCTCGGCTGGAAGGTCTCGGATATGTAAGGCTCGGACTTGTTTGCCCGAATCCTTACTAGGCCTGGGCCTTTCCATGATTAAGATGGGCCCGAGGATTACCGGATATTTAATGGTTTGATCTATGATCCAACACATATCAATCTCATTTATAGAAATCATCATGAGCATAAAGCTCTTACAAGCAACCATAGCCAAAGCTACGAGGTTACAAGCGTCACAGATGACGTATTACATTCCAGACTCAAAACCAATCCACTAACCCATGACTAATCTACATATTAAAAAATAGATATGTGCCAAATAGACTCAAACTAATGTATAGGTAGTGCTTATTTCTCGGAACTAAGGGTATACAAACCCCCAATCGAAACTCTTCCTCCTCGACCCGAAAGTCAGGATAACGTTCACATCCACAACTCAAAGGTCTGGACCATAACAAATAACGTAGAGGGCATCACGCATGTATATCGAGGGGGGAAAGAGCCTTATTACAAGCAAAAAACAGGAAATAAAGAGACTAAAACTGAAATACAAACATAATAGAAAAAAACTAACAAACAACAAATGGAAACCAATAGAACCAGAAAAAACCGGAGAATCACACTAAGCGGGAAACGGCAGCCGGAAGGAAGCCGATCGCGTGCTGGCTAGAAATCGACACGGAAGGTGGTGTTGGAGCTCATTGCACGGGGGACATGAGGAAAGACCTGACAGCGGACGGTGGGCGGCAAAGCGGGCCCGGAGGAGATCGGCATCGCACACAAAATAAACTGGGGGGAGTTTGAGTGAATCCCCCAAGAGCATCACCCATAAAGTGTGACAAACAGGCAAGACAACAAAAACAACACACCAAAATACACGGCAAGAGACAAACATAAAGGAAATGAAATAAAACAACTAGAAACGACAAAAACAGCCGGAGAGAACCGAAATTAAACCACATCCTGAGAGACGGATCCAGTGCAAAAGGTGTGATGGGCACTGGCGGATCTGGGTAGCAAGGTGGTGGAGCAAGCGTCGAGGTGGACCAAGTGACAGTCGGTCGATCGAGCAAGACACAAACCAGAGCCAAACCCGACCCAGCAACGGGCGTGGCGGATGGAGAAGGGCAAAAGATCGGCTTCCAAAAAACCCTAAAATCAGAAAAGGGGCGGAGAGGGAGGGAGAGCAAGAAAATGCCCAAAGAGCAAAGGACATTAAGTAAATAGGCTAGCTTTAGGGCATGGGGAGAAGATGATGAGGGGGAGGAGGGGGGAGGGGGAGAATAGGGGTTCTCCCCCTCCGACGGCGCTCTCGGCTAGAGATGAAACCCTAGCAGAGAGCATCTTGAGACTAAAAGAAGCAAGACCTTAACCTTAATTTTAATTAAATGCTAATTAACAATATGAATTAGCAGCGGAAATAATTTAATTATATAAGTACCTCCGACCATTGTTTTGCTCAAGCGAAGTGAAGAAGACTCCTCAGCAATAGAGAATCCAGAAAACTAGAAAATAAAATTTTAGAGAAAAGTTTTTCTGACCTATGACTACTAGTATAATACCGTGTAAAATGATGGAATACACCTGGCTTTTTATAAGTAGATCTTAATTGTTATTGATTTTGTTCCTCCCATCAAGGAGCAAAATCACTCAATGAAAAAAATTTCATAACATCGTTTTGAATTCCATAAGATCTTTTGCTAGAATAAATTCCTTGATATTGTAACCCAAACAATTATAATAAATATAATCGTAACTGAAATTATATTAAATATAATCATAACCTAAATTATATTAAATATAATCGTAAATAAATATGGCATAAAGGCCATACCTAATAGGATTTTCTTACATTCTCCCACTTGACCCTTATGACACATAAATTCCTTATACGGTTCGGTTCTATAATATTGCCATTACTTTATTTATTCTAACCATGTATGGAATCCTTCCACCCACACAAGGAATACTACACATGAATCATGGCAGTAAAACCATTATATAATAAGTTATCCATTCCATGCATTACAGTGTATAATATCTCCTAAATGAGTACTATATGGGCAATCAAACTTTATGAATAAACTTTTCATAAGTTATTCAGGTCCAACTTTATTTTTATTCGGGGAAACTTCACTTATCCCCTAAACTTTCGCGTTTTTTGCAGACACCCCAATTATTTAAAAACTCCCACTTTGATGTATCAATTTTTTTTTTCTTTCACTTTGCCCCTCCCGTTGGGATTTTGCAATTAAATCAAACGGTCAAATGAGTAAAAGTCCTTTATATGTGACATCCTATAAATTTTACAGATTTAAAATAGAATTATAAAGCATTTTGTTTATATACACACACACACACACACGCATATAGCAATAGCCATTAGAATAGAACTTTAGGTGAGTTTTTATCCAATTAAATATCATATAGATCTCCTAGAATATATGAAGAGATTTTATCTCTCTTCTCAACTCAATGTGGTGATAGGAGTATATACATATAAAAAAGGACTCTTTTAATTAGGAGATTATTAGTGGGGTTATTAGCCAATTAAATACTTGGGAGTCTTCTAAATTCTAGGAGGATTTATTGCTTAAAAAAAAAAAAAAAAACAACAACAGTAGCCTCCAAGCTAATAATATTAACTTGTCTCTTCCCCTTTCTTTCTTGGACACCTGTATAGCATGCACAACCTAATCGATTTTTGATAGGCTACCTAGCAGCCACTTGTAATTCCAGAATACATGAGTAGTCATTCTTCTCCTCTTGGCTTATTGTATAAATAGCCAGAAGGCTTCATTTCTATTCCTCACGTACTCAGAAATTTACCTCAAAAATTCCCTTACCTCAACAACAGTTTCTCTAGGTAATAAAATTCTACTATTTTTCTCTATTAATTATTCTGTCACCTTGAGAATGATTATATTTCTTGCTTCGTATGGGTTGAATAAATAGATACTAATGCCAATTTTCTATATTTTTATTGGGTTTTATATTTCATATTGGTTGTTGGATCTTGTGAACTCTAGTGGAAATTATGGAGTTTTGAGGTTTGATTTTTATATTTCTTGGGTTTTTGTTTAGGATTTCTATATGGGTATTTGTTTTAGGAATTCTGTGAAACACTAATTAAATGAGTGTTAGTTATTGGGTGTTAGCTTCTGTAAATTTTATGGGTTCAGTATTATAATCAATCAAGTAATTTTGTTATTTCAATATTGAAGTTTTTAAGGGCTGTATATATGTATTTATGCAAAAATGACTTGGACATAATTTTATATATGTAGGTTAGTATATTTATGTGCAGTAATTTTTATGATTAGATTTTATGCATCACGTAAAGATTGTATATATGTAAGGCTTGTAGGATAATTGAATAGCACTACACATGTACATATATATGTGAAGCCACATGTTTTTGTGTATATATATAGGGAAAATTTCACTTTACCCCCTTGAAGTTTCAGGAGTTTTTCAATTCGAACCACAATGTTTAAAAATTGGCAATGTACCCCCCTAATGTTTCAAAAATTTTCAATTAAGACTCTCCGTTACTAATTTCGGTCTAATTGGACAGAAATCATCCCACTTGCGTCTCACGTGAGATTTTGATGCCCTCTATTCCAATTTTGCATTCATTAAAAACCTATGAAATTACGTAATTATCCTCAATTTCATAGGTTTTAATGAAGGCAAAATTGGAATAGAGGGCATCAAAATCTCACGTGAGACGCACGTGGGATGATTTCCGTCCAATTAGACAGAAATTAGTAACGGAGGGTCTAAATTGAAAATTTTTGAAACATTAGGAGGGTACATTTCCAATTTTTAAACATTGGGGTTCGAATTGAAAAACCCCAGAAACTTCAGGAGGGTAAAGTGAATTTAACCTATATATATATATATATGCAGCATTATTGGGTTTGGTAATTGGATATGACATAAGGATTATATATCTATAGTTATCTATGATATATTTTTGGATAAGATTTTGTATGTTCACACGAAAGATCTTTATAGATATATATGTATATTTACAATAGTTTAGACTAGATTATATGCATCACGAAGGGACTAAATAGATAGATGTAGTAATCTTTGAATAAGATTCCTATCGTGTGCAATGATTTTAGGTAGGATATATATATATACACCTTGGAACTATAGAATCAATTTAATTTTAATTTTTCCAAAGATTTATTATTTAATTTTAGATTTAAAATTCCAGAATGCTCCTAAGTTTATTCTTGCAATTTATTTAGGTAAAAGGACAACTCAACTCAATCCATCAGCAAATGCCAGGTAAGGGGACACAACACCAAAAACCCTAACAAATTTTATTATAAATCTTTAGAAAAATGTTGGAGATTTTATAAAGAATTCACTTACATGATTTTCAACTGCACTTCCTTTCATGTTTTAATGCCAAGTTTTATTCAATCATATGTCATTGTTTAAGAATTTTACATGTTATAGTTACCCTATTTCATGATTTATGCATGACTGCAATTATGAATGAAAAGAGCTCTCAAAGTTCATGGCATAGCATACAGTTACAGATGAGCTTATAGATCATATGAAATGTTATATGTACATTCATGGTTATAAATGTTTAACCCAAGACACGATTATAATGACGATCGGTACAGCATAAGGTAGCATGGCAAGCACACCGAAGGATGGTTACGAGAAGGTGTGTGCTACCGGCCAGTGGCCTTCACCTAGGGAAGTTTCCAACCTGGTAGCTCTCCCTTGTGACGACAGGATGAGCATATAGGTCCTTCGGGACAAGCCAACATGTGCTGCTCATGGTAAATTTGTGGTGTCGGGTCAAAGGGTAAAACAATTAATTTGAAAGGAAAGTAAAAGGAAGTGCTTACTCATTTTGCAACTATCATGCGTATTTTGTTAATTATGTTATTATGCATAAATTGTTATTGTGCATGACAGAGATTTTAACATAGAAATCTACATAGCATGTTTTATAACATCTTGGTGTTGTGGCTACTTACTAAGTTGTCAAATTCACCCATTCTCCATATACATCTTTTCAAATTGCCCTATATATCATAGTACTGAAGATAAGGATACCGGTGGGCCTCTTGGTAGATACAGTCTTGATCAATTGGGACTAGAATGAGCAGTAGCAATAGAAGTGTAAGGAACTCTATTCTATAGACTAGACCGCTTGGAACAAGCATAGACTGTGTAACTTTATTGCTTATGAGATTTTTTTGAATACTAGTACATTATGTGTTTGTAATTTCATAATGAGAGTTTATAGTACTCAAGTGATGTTATATTTCTGTGGTGATCATATGATAGGAGTATGTTTTTATTAAAAATATGTTACAATTACTCCTAGTCCCTTTACATCTAGAACTTGGAGGCGTTTCAAGTGGTATCAAAGCAAAGAGGTTCAGTTGATTGGGAGACATCAGTTACCTGAGGATATAAGTATGGATTAATTAGGTGATGATCACAGCTAAAGCATTAGGTTTTAATCAAAAGAGTAAGGATAAGAAGAGATTTTGGGGAATTAGGACTTACATTAATATGCACCCAAGGACAAGTTGATTGATGCAACACTAAAGTGGATGCTTTATAATGGTACCAATTTGTCTAATGCTTTGCTGACATTGACTAAGGGGAAGAATAAGACTCAAGCTATCATAATGACTAGGTTAATAATAGGGGAAGGTTGCTAGGTTTCAACCCCAATAGTCAAATTTTTATGTGGATAGCTTATTTAATATCAATGATTCTAAATATGTTATTAGTGATGCATCAAGAAGTAAAGTAAGTAACGGCTTCTAGAAATGATTGCATTTAAGTTAATGTTTAAGGACTAAGGTATAAAGGATCTAGAATTGAAGTACTTGCATGAGTTACATACCTAAGATTGATGTCGTTGACAGATAATGGTTAATAGGAGATTTTGAGGTCCTAACCAAGGTTAAGAGTTTCTATGGAATGGATTTAGAATATTCTATAACTTGAGGACTAAATTTTTAAGAGTGTAGATCTTGTTAACACTACAATAAATCTTATGATAAGGAGGATTTATGATTCTTACAAATGGATATATTCTGTACTGGTGTGGTTTAAATTGTTTTAGGACGTGTCTTAAATTCAAGGTATGAGAAACTCTTAGTGATATTGTATTGAGGACTTTGAAAAGAATGCTAAGATTGGTTAAGATTAAAATTATTAGAATTATATCAATAATGGTCATAGAAGTGACCGGATGATTAGTTAGTCATCATGGGTATTGAGGTACACAGACCCTGATATCTAGACTACGTGCATTTGAGATTTTTGTGGTTGGTGTTTAATGATTAATGAAAGGATTTGAGGTTTCGAATAAGACTAGGAATTCTTATAAAAATCGGGTTTATAAATCTGCATGATTCAATAATCTTCACTATAAGGGTAAGATGGATTTATGATGTATATGTTTGGTAAAGTGGATAAGTAATTCATTTTGACATATGGGAGTCATAATTTTTGAAACATTGTGGTATTTTGACATTAGACTTTAGTTAAAGATGTATTATATTTTGAGACATCTTATTGAGTCTTTAGGATGTGATTTAGGATTCAACATAGACATGATTTCCATGGACTAGTATGGGTTGCTAATTCTCATTTTCGAACTCAGTTGATCTTAAGATATAAGCGGCTATCCTTTATTTTGATTATGGAGTATAGATACTAAAGTTAATTGATGGTTCATCTTTAACGGCGTTTTGAGGAATATATTTCTTTGAGTAAAGTTGAATTCATAAGGACTATAGGATTATTGTTATGGTGCAAAGTAGTGAATTTATGGATGATTTCCTCAGAGGAAAATACATCAAAATTTTATTGCAGTACTTTGTTTGGAAGTTGTTTTTCGCATATGTATGATCAATGTTACAGTTAAGGTAGATAGTAGGAAAGATTATCATCGGCCAACAAAGAAAAATGTTAGTCTACATGTTTAATAGAACTAGGTGCAACCAATGAGTAGAGGTTCAATCAATCCTTTATCAAAGATTAATTTGGGGATTAGAGAAGATGATTAAATTCATAAATTATGATATGGCACTATCTTTCTTAAGGTTATAGGGCAGATTTGGTAAGTATGGGTCGAGGTATGATCATAGTTTAATGGTTTGATTAACACCATTGCAATATAGTAGGAAGCTCATTATCGTATATGGGAAATTGGGAAGGAAGGAAGCCATTAGTTGAGCCCAATTCAAGGAAGCATTTCACCAGCAGTAATCATCTATCTTTCAGACACCACATGACTTGCAGAAATGTGTAAGCGACTAATAGGAAAAGGATAAGACATAAGTCAGAGTATGCGGTTTTTAAGTCATTAGTCACATGTTCGGAAGAATATGGGTTAGACATAACTTTTGAGGTTGTCTAAACTGCGTCAATCGTAGGCTAACTGAAAGTGTTGTACTGGAGTGATTGTCTTTCTAGGATGAATTTGCATATAATTCTACTTTTGAGATATAGTCATGAAAAGATATTTTCAGAGACATAAATTTCTGAATTTTGATGCTTACTAAGTTTGCAGATTTATGGAATGATAAGATTGATAAATTAGCTAAGTATCATATTGCTGCTCTGTGAGTATATAACTTTAGAATTAGGAGATTAAATATCAAGCTTTTAATAAATGCTTGATAAACTCTGAAAAATTAGAGAAAAATAGGGTATTGAGGATTAATGATTGGAAATTGATTTGGTGAATAGGATTTAAATCAATAAGATATGAAGGTTTCCTAGTACACCAAAAACTTAAGTTAAATAAAGGGAAAAATATAAAAAAGCCCCTCAAACTACCAGCCATTTTTTATTTAGCCCCATGATGTTCCAAAAGTCATAAAGTAGCCCCTCAAACTACCAAATTGTTGCATTTTGGCCACTCCGTTAGTCAAAACCGTTAGTCTGGACAGAAACTACAAAACGACGTCATTTGGTTACGGATAAGTTACAAAAATGCCTTTTTTTTTTTTTTTTTTTTTTTTTTTTAAGAAGGAGCAAAATGGCGCGGTTTTGCTCCAAAAAGGGTTCACTTACCCTAAGCAAAAGGGCGCCGTTTCGCTTAGGGTAAGTCATTAAACTCAAAATCTCCCAACCCACGCAGCACAGGTCATCCCCTTCACGCACAACCTTCGTCTATCGTGCCGATCGTCCCCCTCACGCATAGGAGCATTACTTGGCATTGCTCACAAGGCACGCTCTCACTGAAAATCTCACGAATCTGGAGTGATCCCATGAATTCGAGTGTGCCTCGTCTCTAAAATCTGACATGTTCAAGACCCGCATGCCTCGCCTGGTTGCATAGACCATCTCCTCCTCAAACGAAGGGTGCCCATCGACCAAGACTCTGTGCACAAGCATCAGAGCCTTGAGGGCCACAATCCAATCGCGGGTCTTGCTCAGCCGCTTCGTTATCATGGCCACGCACGCACCGACATACCCTCTAGAATACGAGGTCAGGGTTACTATTTCCCTGATGTACTTCTCGTCGGCGGGGTCCTCGTTGTGGGTTGTCGCCTTTACGACCAAGACTTCAAGGTCTGGTGCTATGTTGCCAGCCACTTTGGCTATGCTAATGCTTGTCTGGTCTTTCACAGCCCCGATAGCCTTTCGAATCATACTGGGTGCCACTGCTGTGATCTATGCAAAAGTACAAGTGGGTTTCCCGGATTTCAAGATTTCGGGTGAGAGAATTGGAAATGGGGATTACCTTGCTCTTTGGCTCAATTTGGAGGTGCGCAGGGGCGGATCTGGTGGAGAAAATGAGAGATCTGTTGACTTGGGTCAGTGCTAGTGACGGAGGAGATGGTTGCCGTTTTGCAGGTTTTGCGGGACGACAGGACCTGTGCGTGAGGGGGATGACCGGCACGATCGGCTGGATGACCAGAGCTGTGCGTGGCTGTGCGTGAAGGGGACGAGTTTTAATGACTTACCCTAAGTAAAATGGTGTTGTTTTGCTTAGGGTAAGTGAACCCTTTTTGGAGCAAAACGGTGCCGTTTTGCTCCTTCTTAAAAAAAAAAAAAAACATACAAGGGCATTTTTGTAACTTACTCGTAACCAAACGACGTCGTTTTGTAGTTTCCGTCCAGACTGACGGTTTTGACTAACAGAGTGGCCAAAATGCAACAGTTTAGTAGTGTGGAGGGCTACTTTATGACTTTTGAAATATCATGGGGTTAAATCGAAAACGGTTAATAGTTTGAGGGGCTTTTTTATATTTTTCCCTTAAATAAAATTAAGAGTTTGGGAATATGATATATTTGGAGCAGATTTCTCGTAAAGGATCTCTATTATTAGGATAAACAAATTGTATGTCATGGTTGAGGTACGAGCAAATGCATAATCATGTAGGATCAAAAAGATGTATTTCATTACTGTATCTTTTGAGGATTATAGTAACTATGTCGACATGTGCAATTTTTGTTTAGCTCCTGCGGGTACAAGTTCTCATTTTTTCTCGAGTCAATAGATCGTTTAGCTTGAAGAAAATTTTCTACATTAATACCTAACTTGTCCACAATTGTGTTCTTTTCTGCAATATCATTTCGAGCTTATGCTAGATAGAAAATTTTTACCTTGTACATAGGGGTAGCATATTAGTGTTTACTTTGCCGGGTTTGGATAATATCGAAGAACAAGTATAAAATTATATAAGTCAATTTTAATTTAATCAATTTAATTAAACAGATAGGTCAGATTCATCAACCTTACCTTGTTAATTTTATATTAAATTTGTGTCAGGTTCGTGATTCGTATAAAAAATTGTCAGTTATAAATATTGTGTGTTAAATTGAAGCTGTGTCGAGATATTTATATAATATTATGTAGTTCAACTTTATCTCAACCTATTCGAGTCGTGTCAGTTTTTAGATTGTATTAAAAATTGTGAGCACGATCATATATGGAGCAGTAAATTCAATAATTGAAATGTGGATGCCACGTCCTTTATCTTTGTAACGAACTAGTGGACAACAAGGATGAATTTGGGTGGAAGGATCAAGGGACCCAAATTTTTTTGAAGGAGCTGTCTTGTTCAAGTCAGTGGAACATTATTTTCTTTCCTTAAAACATTTTTTTTTTTTGCCTGTTTGGTGGAACAAATGTCATCTTTCCAACAACATCTTAATCACCAAAAAGGTTTGCTTTCTGAAATTTGTCCTCCATTTTCCAATTTCTTTTTTATTCATATTATTTTTTACAGTATTAATATCAATAAGAGCAAACTGAAAAGCACATTAGGATTAGATGTAATGAATTTTTTTTTTTTGGATGAATAATATAATGAATTCATAAAGCACAAAACAAATACAATTAATTAATTAGGTCACCCCAACTCATCCGTAAATAAGGTACAATTTTATAAACAATAAATTAACATTCAAACTCGACCCACACTACAAGTAGGTAAAAAAAAAATTAAAAATTAAAAATTAAGGGGTGGCCGGCCACCCTAGACCGGATACCCCTTAATTTTTAATTTGTTTTTTTAAAAAAAACTTGGGATGGGGCATTTTGGGGGAAAAAAAAAAGTCAGAATGGTAGAAAAACAACAATTTGAAAGTTTGGGGGGGTAAAGTATCACTTTTTAAACATTGAGGTTAAAAGTGCAAATGGGTGGATAGTTCATGGGGTAACGTGTATTTTTCCTTTTTTTTTTTCTTTCTATTTATTATTTATCTTTTTCTTCACATAAAATAGTAATTCTAATTTCCAAATCCCAAAAAAATCCCGTTTTCTTTTTCTTTTTCTAATTCCAAATTTTACTTCAAGAAAAAGAGAAATATAACTAAGTAGTCTAAGTTGCATTTTTAGATTCTAAAAGTTTCTATTTCTATCCATGGAGGTCAAGTAGGTTTATGAACAAAAATAACCTTCTATTTTTAAAACTAAAAAAATAATTAAAGAATGAGTAAGAGCCCGTTTGGGAGTGCGATTTCAGAAAAACAATCTACGTTTTTAAACCAAATCGCAATTTTGGAGTGTTTGGGATTGTGATTTTAAAAACGCAAATTTTAAAATCGTGAAAAAAAATCTGCGATTTCAATAAGCTGACGAGAGGGTGCTTATTTGAAAAAGTGCGAATTTAAACAAAGATCACGATTTCGATTAAACAAAAATTTGGCGCAATATTTACCTATTTTTGAGAGGGAATGAAAAAAATTACAAGAATACCCACCTAAAATAAAACCTGACCTTCGTTTCTCTTCTTGTAACTCTGATACCATATTAAAATATATAAAAAATATAAAGAGAAAAAGCAAGAAAGAAATATACAAATTAAGGTGGTTCAACCTATGACCTACATCCACACGTCAAAGTCTTTTCTTTGCTACATCTTTCTTTCAATTGATAGAAATTGTACAGTAAAATGACATGTTTATAGTTGAATGAGGCCAAGAATACAATAAGTACATAATCAATATGTAACCTATGAGAATCATGAGAGTTACATAATCAATATGTAACCTATGAGAATCATGAGAGTTATATAATCAATATGTAACACATGAGAATTAAGAAAGTTACATAAGAATCATGAGAGTTACATCATAAATATATAACATATGAGAATTGTAAGAGTTACATAATAAATATGTAACATATGGGAATTAGGAGAGTAAAATAATACATTAATTTAATTCAAAACAACTATTTTACGTTGTGTATATATATATATATATATATATATATATTGCACAACATTTCTTTTAGAGTTTCCGCTAATCAATGTAATATATTCCAAATTGTTGCAGCTTATGATGATTGAAGTTTAGAACCCAAGCCCTTTTAAGTTTTTTTTATCATACTCCCTCTCTTTACTCTCTTTGAATGGATTTTTAACAAATACATCCAAAGCCTGAAGGCCCATCACGTATATTATTAATAACATTGCAGGCTCAATGTTCATAACATACTATTATCTACTCTTTCATCAAACAAAAGCCAATCATAAAATACAGCAAGCTTCACATGGCTCCAACGTGATTCTTCCTACAAAGACTGAAAACCCAACCAATAACATCCCATCTTAGAAGAACATCTTATTGAAGAACATTTTTGGTTGTTGGCTTGTTTAGATACATTATTTATTTATTTATTTATTTTTAAGTTTTCTTTGGGTTTGTAGTTGTTGTAACTTGTAAGGAGGTATCTCTTTTGGTTGTTGCTTTGTTTACATACTTGTTTTTATTGTTTACTTTGGGTTTGTAGTAGTAAATATTTAGTGTTTAATCTCATAAAAATTAGATTTGTTGTTGATATATATGTAGAAGTAGTTATTTAATCTCATGTATTATGAAAGCTTTTTTTTTTTTAAAAAAAAAAAAATGAATTTTTATGGCACTTTTAAAATGTATTATGAAAGCTTTTGAACAACCCCAACAAAACCTAGCTTATTGGGCCAAAAAAGCCCCAATTGTTTTTTTTAAGGTCCAAAAATATCTAAATTAAGCCTAAAAAATAGGCCCAATACCCAAAACATGCTCAAAATGCCCAAATTTTTGAAAACCCGCTTACTGATCTAGATAATCGGGCGGTTATTACATAACCGGGTAGCCGTTACCTGGTAGCTAGTTACCGATTCTGGTTTTCTAAATTCAATAACAGGGTACCCTAGTTTCAGTTAACGATTTTAGTCAATAACCAATAAGGGTTGACACCCCTAACAGAGAGACCCGAAAAGGATGGTGGATACCATATTCGCTATCTGCACATATACGGGCCAATAACAAAATATGGATAATATCTACCTTAACCTACTCACATTTAAAAATAGTTTTGTCTTGTTGGATCATTTTTGTTTTTAGGTTGGCCTTGGGAGACATTAACATTATTGGATAATTTATGGGAGATATTCACACAATTGATAGTTTGAGAGAAATATTAACAAAGCGATGATAGTCCGAGGAAATATGAGAAATGCTAGAGGTCAATATTTTTCTCATATTTGACTCATTTCATTTTATAAATCAATCATTAGATTTGTGGATTTATGTGGATTCCACGTACGTCAATGATGGACTCCACAAATCTAATGATTAATCTATTAAATTTGTAGGAGAATATAGGCCAAATATGGAGAGTTTAATAAGATATTATTGAATAACTGTCTAACGTGATTAATAAGATATTATTGAAAATGTTTAAAGTGCGAAGGAGGAGAGTTGAGCAGTTAGTGTTCGTTAATTATCTCCAAATTAAAATACAACAGACACGTGGATAAGTTTAATAACGAATTAATTAATTAAACTGAAATTGTTCGCTTTTAATACTTATTATTAAGATTATTTTAGGTAGTGCTATACACGAGACTATAACAAACGATTCTCTTCAAGTATTATTAAGTATTCTCCTTGCCATTCGTTTTGCCTAACGAGGCACATGTGGACCAACATTCTATGGTTGATGAAGAAATCTCCATGGCGATTAGTGCGTGCATTCATGGTGGTTAATTTAAAATTCTATCTAAAATAGTTAATTAAAACTTTTTTTTTTTCTACTTTAATTAACAACTTTTTAAAACTTGCATTGAACCGTTTATCTTTTTTTCTTTTTTAATTTTATTAAAATAATCTTTTTAAGAAAATCTCAATCTCAAGAATAGAATGATAGAAATGCAAATCACAAACCCACCTCAAGAATAGAACCCAACAAATCACAAATAAGAATTTCCCTTCTTTATCTACGGAGAACTCACAAATCGCAAATTCACCACCTAGACAAATATCAACGCCACGATTCCGCCAATCCACCACCCAGACACACTACTTGCCTCTACATTGCGCCGATCGATTGCTCTACTACTTAACAACGCAATCCACCATCGACGACCGGTGGGGCTAACTTTCATTCATAAAATGAGCCGAAGAGGTAAATCGAACTAAAACCAAAGAACAACGTGAGGAAAAAAAAAAAAAAAAAAAGGCATAAAAAATTTATGCGTTGGTGAACAATGTTAACCTATATGTAGCGTGATACTACTCACCGACGCATGAAAAATGCATTTTGATTTTTTTCTTTTTCTTTTTTACATAATTCGACCGAGAAGGTTTTTTTAGATAAATAATTAGTTATTTTAGCTAAAAATGCAAAATGGTTAAACCATTGGAGATCCTCTAAGTTAAGTTTGGATTGTTAAAAAAAATTGTACCATAAAGATAATTAAGAAAAGGTACGTGTGCTCCATTATTGGGTGATAATGCCCAAAATAATGGTTAACTTTCTACTCATTGGCTAAGCCAAGACCAAATCCAGAACCAATAACTTTTTCTTTGTCCATTCTTCTTCTGACAAGTTAAAAAAAATGCATGAACGATTGTGAGAGCCATTAACAATTTAATATGGTTAACTTGGAAAAGGAAAGGCACGGATTGCTTAGGTGACATTAGGTGGCCACTAGTGTCTTGGTAGGTTTTAGTTGTAATCAGAAAGAAACTCTTAGATAAATTAACTCAATCTCATTAACTAAGGTAATCATTCAATAATGCAAATATGGTGTGCCTGAGATTGATTCTGGAATTTCATA
>NC_081542.1:37443467-37450179 GCF_901000735.1 Corylus avellana
AATAAATATGTAACATATGAGAATTAGGAGAGTAAAATAATATATTAATTTAATTCAAAACAACTATTTTACGTTATATATATATATATATATATATATATATATATATTGCACAACATTTCTTTTAGAGTTTCCACTAATCAATGTAATATATTCCAAATTGTTGCAGCTTATGATGATTGAAGTTTAGAACCCAAGCCCTTTTAAGTTTTTTTTATCATACTCCCTCTCTTTACTCTCTTTGAATGGATTTTTAACAAATACATCCAAAGCCTGAAGGCCCATCACGTATATTATTAATAACATTGCAGGCTCAATGTTCATAACATACTATTATCTACTCTTTCATCAAACAAAAGCCAATCATAAAATACAGCAAGCTTCACATGGCTCCAACGTGATTCTTCCTACAAAGACTGAAAACCCAACCAATAACATCCCATCTTAGAAGAACATCTTATTGAAGAACATTTTTGGTTGTTGGCTTGTTTAGATACATTATTTATTTATTTATTTATTTTTAAGTTTTCTTTGGGTTTGTAGTTGTTGTAACTTGTAAGGAGGTATCTCTTTTGGTTGTTGCTTTGTTTACATACTTGTTTTTATTGTTTACTTTGGGTTTGTAGTAGTAAATATTTAGTGTTTAATCTCATAAAAATTAGATTTGTTGTTGATATATATGTAGAAGTAGTTGTTTAATCTCATGTATTATGAAAGCTTTTTTTTTAAAAAAAAAAAAATGAATTTTTATGGCACTTTTAAAATGTATTATGAAAGCTTTTGAACAACCCCAACAAAACCTAGCTTATTGGGCCAAAAAAGCCCCAATTGTTTTTTTTAAGGGCCAAAAATATCTAAATTAAGCCTAAAAAATAGGCCCAATACCCAAAACATGCTCAAAATGCCCAAATTTTTGAAAACCCGGTTACTGATCTAGATAATCGGGCGGTTATTACATAACCGGGTAGCCGTTACCTGGTAGCTAGTTACCGATTCTGGTTTTCTAAATTCAATAACAGGGTACCCTAGTTTCAGTTAACGATTTTAGCCAATAACCAATAAGGGTCGACACCCCTAACAGAGAGACCCGAAAAGGATGGTGGATACCATATTCACTATCTGCACATATACGGGCCAATAACAAAATATGGATAATATCTACCTTAACCTACTCACATTTAAAAATAGTTTTGTCTTGTTGGATCATTTTTGTTTTTAGGTTGGCCTTGGGAGACATTAACATTATTGGTTAATTTATGGGAGATATTCACACAATTGATAGTTTGAGAGAAATATTAACAAAGCGATGATAGTCCGAGGAAATATGAGAAATGCTAGAGGTCAATATTTTTCTCATATTTGACTCATTTCATTTTATAAATCGATCATTAGATTTATGGATTTATGTGGATTCCACGTACGTCAATGGTGGACTCCACAAATCTAATGATTAATCTATTAAATTTGTAGGAAAATATAGGTCAAATATGGAGAGTTTAATAAGATATTATTGAATAACTGTCTAACGTGATTAATAAGATATTATTGAAAATGTTTAAAGTGCGAAGGAGGAGAGTTGAGCAGTTAGTGTTCGTTAATTATCTCCAAATTAAAATACAACAGACATGTGGATAAGTTTAATAACGAATTAATTAATTAAACTGAAATTGTTCGCTTTTAATACTTATTATTAAGATTATTTTAGGTAGTGCTATACACGAGACTATAACAAACGATTCTCTTCAAGTATTATTAAGTATTCTCCTTGCCATTCGTTTTGCCTAACGAGGCACATGTGGACCAACATTCTATGGTTGATGAAGAAATCTCCATGGCGATTAGTGCGTGCATTCATGGTGGTTAATTTAAAATTCTATCTAAAATAGTTAATTAAAACTTTTTTTTTTCTACTTTAATTAACAACTTTTTAAAACTTGCATTGAACCGTTTATCTTTTTTTCTTTTTTAATTTTATTAAAATAATCTTTTTAAGAAAATCTCAATCTCAAGAATAGAATGATAGAAATGCAAATCACAAACCCACCTCAAGAATAGAACCCAACAAATCACAAATAAGAATTTCCCTTCTTTATCTACGGAGAACTCACAAATCGCAAATTCACCACCTAGACAAATATCAACGCCACGATTCCGCCAATCCACCACCCAGACACACTACTTGCCTCTACATTGCGCCGATCGATTGCCTAGCTCGCCTCAACAAATCTTAAATCCACCACCTAGACGAACGGTGTACAACTTTCGTCCATAAAAATGAGCGAAAGAGAACAACTAAACCAAAGAATGAGTGAAAAAAAAAAAAAAAAAAAAAGGCATAAAAAATTTATGCGTTGGTGAACAATGTTAACCTATATGTAGCGTGATACTACTCACCGACGCATGAAAAATGCATTTTGATTTTTTTCTTTTTCTTTTTTACATAATTCGACCGAGAAGGTTTTTTTAGATAAATGATTAGTTATTTTAGCTAAAAATGCAAAATGGTTAAACCATTGGAGATGCTCTAAGTTAAGTTTGGATTGTTAAAAACAATTGTACCATAAAGATAATTAAGAAAAGGTACGTGTGCTCCATTATTGGGTGATAATGCCCAAAATAATGGTTAGCTTTCTACTCATTGGCTAAGCCAAGACCAAATCCAGAACCAATAACTTTTTCTTTGTCCATTCTTCTTCTGACAAGTTAAAAAAAATGCATGAACGATTGTGAGAGCCATTAACAATTTAATATGGTTAACTTGGAAAAGGAAAGGCACGGATTGCTTAGGTGACATTAGGTGGCCACTAGTGTCTTGGTAGGTTTTAGTTGTAAACTTGTAATCAGAAAGAAACTCTTATATAAATTAACTCAATCTCATTAACTAAGGTAATCATTCAATAATGCAAATATGGCGTGCCTGAGATTGATTCTGGAATTTCATATGTCAATACTTCAAAAGTATATAAATGTAAAATTGGCTTGTGTAATTCATGTTCGTGTATCAAATTAGGTCGTGTTGAGGCATGAGTATAATATTATATAGGTTAACCCTAACATAACAATTTAATTAAAGACTATAGAGATTAGGCAAGGCATGAAAGAGATCGAGATTAAGTTAGTCCGGCCTATGACTAACATCCACACGTTGAAGCCTTATACGCTTCATCTTTCTTTGATATTTGATGTGAGTACAATGCTTTAGGGTTAAATCAACATTTATCACAAAGAATTTTTATCGTTAACAAAAAAGAGTCAAACCCCTCAACTCTAACCCGCTACATTTTGTGTTGAATTCATTTTGGGTTCATAAGTCGTGTCAAAAATCATAGCCTTAAATGTTGCGGGTCGTATTGGGGTTGAGTTGAGGTATGAATATAAAACTATATAGGTCAACCTTAACCTGAGTCATTTAATTAAATGAGTTAAATTCCTTAATTATAACCCGCTAATTTTGTGTTAGATTCGTATTAGCTTTACTACGGGCCGTGTTAAAAACTACCAGCCCTAGCTACATAGACGACTAATAAAAAAACATTTAATCTAGGACATTTTATTTATATACAAATTAACCCACATAAATCTTCTTTATTAAAATCCAAAATCATTAAATAGAAAAAAGGAAAACAAGTAAAAGAAGGCCACCATCACGGGTACACCAATAAGCATAGAGCTTTGTTTATTAGAAGTGAAAATGGGATGAGTGGGCAAACCACTACAAATCCTCATCAAAAGTATGTTTATATATATATGACATGCACCATCCAAAGCAAACAAAAATAGGAACCTTTATCAATTACAAGGGGATTGTTTGTCGCAGTATTGCAATCCTACGCACCACAAAGAATGGTCCTTGATGGTACCAAACCAAAAACCCAACAAAAAAGAAGATGGGAGGTTCCTTTTGATTCATATAACCAATTTTGATTGTTGACATTTCAACAACTATGTGGTTTTAGGTTACTTGCCGTGTCTCTTTGACAACTAAACATATCTAAGCACGCTTGAAAACGACATCCCATTTGTCCACGTCATGGCTTATGGGATGACCCATAGAATCATAAAAACGGTGGGTGTTTTCTATTTTTATTATTTATTATTTATTTTTAAAGGATCTTTTATGATCGGGAATCCCTCTTCTTACTCATGCCCCATTCTTTTCCGTTGGAGTACGTGAGAAGAGCTTTTTTTTTTCCTTTTCTTTTCTTTTGTTTGACCAAGAGACCCACTTGTGGGGCCCTTTGCACGTGCAAGAGCTCATTTGCTCGCGTGTAACTATTACCGTTCAATAAGGATAAGACTATATAAGATTAAATTCTAACTCAACCCATTAACAGTTCAAATCTTTCAACTCTAACCAAATAATTTTGTGTTGAATTTATTTTTGGTCCGTAAGTCGTATCAAAATTTACCTCCCCTTATGTCACGTGTCGAATTTAAGACATATCAATAAATAAATATAAAATTATATAGGTTAATTTTTCCTCCTGATTAGGTCATGGAAACGGGAAATGGATCCTCTCAATTTCACTTAAAATGAAAAGCATTCATTTAGTGCAATTAAAACATTTTATTCAAAAAATAAATAAACAATATTACTCTCTTAAGGATCTGTTTGGGATTGCGTTTGAGGGACCTAAAAGTATTTTTAATATTCAAAAAGTCCGTTTGAAGAAAAAAGTATCCATTTGGTAACAAAATTAAAAGCGCTTTTAATGGTCTAAAAAACTTAAAAATGGCCAAAAAAATACTTTTGGCAAAAGCTTAAAAATGAATTTTTTGCTCACAAACTTTTTTTTAACTTAAAAATTTTATTTTTCAAACACAATTCCAAATAAACTCTACTCTAATAAAAGGTGGTTGTTCCGAAGATTGAGACCATAACGTCGTATGTATGACTACCTAACTCCTTTGGCTCAAATTTACCATGTCACCCTTGCACATTTCTGGAAGTTTGTGTAGTACAGAGCCTGGTAGTACATTTTTTTTTATCGGTTTAGATTTGCTGTCTAGAATTGTCAAACTGGATGACAGGATGAGGCTATCATCTCTTTCAATCCATTTAATTATATTATCATATTTATTTTTCTTGAGTTGGTCAAATTAGTTGAGGCTCTCTATTGTGCTACATTTTAATTTTTTTTATTCATTTGACTTAAAAAAAAAAAAAAAAGGGAAGGGCAAATATGGGTTGAGAGAAGTTTGATCCTAACCTTGTAGGTTGGGGTGGCATATTAGTGTCTACTTTGTCGGGTTTGGATAATATCAAAGAACGAGTATAAAATTATATAAATTAATTTTAATTTGATTAATTTAATTAAACAGGTCAGATTTATTAACTTTACCTTCTTAATTTCATATTAATTTTGTGTTAGGTTCTTAAGTCATATAACTCGTATCGAAAATTGCTAGTCATAAATATTGTGTGTTGAATTCGAGTTGTGTCGAGATATATGCATAATATTATATAGGTCAATCTTATCTCAACCAATTTAATTAAACGGATTAGAAATTTAACTCTAATCTAAGTGTTAATTTCTAAATTGTGTTAAAAATTAGAGCAGTGTTTAATAGAACACTGACGTATATAAACAGTCATGTACGCCAGTGTTCTGTTATTATATAATATTATTAAAATATTATATAAACAGTACAAAAAAATAGAACATTACAGTCATGCACACTAATGTTCTATTAAAGACTGTTCTAAAAATTATGAACACGATGATACATGGAGCAGTAAATTCAATAATTGAAATGTGGATGCCACATCCTTTTATCTTTTCTACGAACTAGTGGACAACAACGATGAATTTGGGTGGAAGGATCAAGGGACCCAATTTTTTGAAGGAGCTGTCTTGTTCAAGTCAGTGGAACATTATTTTCTTTCCTTAAATTTTTTTTTTTTTTTTTTTTTTTTTCCTGTTTGGTGGAACAAATGTCATCTTTCCAACATCTTAATCACCAAAAAGGTTTGCTTTCTGAAATTTGTCCTCCATTTTCCAATTTCTTTTTTATTGATGTTATTTTAGAGTATTAATATCAATGAACTAACTGAAAAGCACATTAGGTTTAGATATAATGATTTTTTTTTTTTTGTAAAGTTTACATACCCTCTCAAACTACCACCCAATTGACAATGTACCCCCCAAACTTTCAATTGTGATAATGTTCCCTTCAAACTACCAAAACATTGTCAATGTCCCCCCCCCCAAGACTAGCAATAAGACAAAAATGCTCCTATAGATTTCTCAATAAGACAAAAATACCCCTATAAATTCAAAAAAAAAATAATTTTCTTTAAAAACGAAAAATTTTAATTTAAAAATAATAACAAAAATTTTTATTTTATTTTTTTTTAAAACGGAAATTTTTATTTAAAAAAAAAAACTATTTTTTATTTAGTTTTAAAAAACAAAAAATTTCATTTTATTAAACGAAAATTTTATTTTTTTTAAACGTAAATTTTTATTTAAATAAAATTATAAAACAAAAATAAATTTAAAAAAAAAACGAAAATTTTCAATTTTTATATATAAAAAAAAAAAGAATCAATTTTTTTTTAAAATTTTTTTTCTTATAAAATTGATTTTTTTAAAAAAAAAAAAATTGGCCAACGTTTGGATTTTTTTTTGTTAGTTTTAGGTTTTTTTCTAGAAGTTTAAGTTTAAGTTTTTTTTAAAAAAAAATTTACTAAGGGTAATTTCGTCATTGG
>NC_081542.1:37451118-37458084 GCF_901000735.1 Corylus avellana
ACCAATGTTTCAATTTTTGCAATGCACCCCTCCCAAACTTGCAAACTTTTTTCAATTCGACCAATTTCATCCAAAAATTTCCATATTGCCCATAATTTTTTTTTTTTAATTTTTATAAAAAAAATTTAAAAAAAATATTCGATCTGGCCATTTTTGCAACCCCCAATTTTTATTTTTTATTTTTTATAAAAAATAAAAAAGTAAAAAAAATTAGGGGCAATATGAGAATTTTTGGATGAAATTGGTTGAATTGAAACAAATTTGCAAGTTTGGGAAGGTACATTGCAAAAATTGAAACATTGGTGGTCGAATTGAAAATTGCCCCAAACTTTGAGGGGGTAAAGTGTAATTTTCCCAACATAACTAAGTAGTCTAAGTTGCATTTTTAGATTCTAAAAGTTTCTTTTTTTATCCATAGAGGTCAAGTAGGTTTATGAACAACAGACAACCTTCTATTTTTAAAACTAAACAAACAAATAAAGGAAGAACACATTTTTTTGAATAATGATAGATACTGTATTTTTATCTTTGTTTTTTTTATTCAACATTGTATTAAAATTTAATAACACTACATTCATAACTCAGTGATAATTTTAAAAGATAGATAAATTTTGCGAGAATAAAATTTTAAAAGCCATACTTAAAAAGGCAATCCCACTCGACCTAAGGCACCAAGTACTTTTATTACTTTCTTTCCCTTAAAAGTTGTTCTTTAAAAGACCGATCCCTACCATTGTTTCTTTCTATTACTAAACCTTCTTTTTTTTCTTCTCAAACTTGTTCTTTCAAGAAGTACTTAAAGAGACACGAGTCATATCATAGATAAAATAAGCATACACATGATAAGTCATTTGGAAAACTTACTTACAACTTTTACTTACACCATTGCCAGTCATTTGACTCATATCACATGTCGGTTTGCATCATGTTACATTGATTAGGTAGGATTTGTTCCTTTTTGGAATTCCTAAAACTCCATCGAACTATAAACAACCTTTTTCTTCAAGAAAATCCTAATTTTTTAAGTTTGGGTTGTCCGTTCGAACGGCCTACGGTCACAACTATGAACGAGGCCTCCTAGAACTAGCTCGTTTAAACATATGCTATTGTTAACGTAACTCTATGGTTCTATCTTGTTCGAGCGAGACCTATTTCATTCAAATGAAATTGCTCCACTCTGAACATCTTCATGTGAAAACTACTATAAAGCATAACTTTGCTTCATCCAATCTCTCCCCCGGCCCGGTCCATATAACCCAAAACAATCGAACACATATCTCAAGATGTTAATTTTTAATGTAAAAAATATATAATTTTGATTAAATTAATTTTGTATTTTACTCTTTTCTCTATACCTTACCACAATATAACAACAAAACCTTTCGAGTAATGCTATAAGTGTCTCTTGTGTCATTCTTATGTCTCTCTATGGATGATGTGATTCTTAAAATCACCATTAGACTCGTGATTGATTATTATTGGATTTTGATCAAAGGACGATTTTAAAAGTCACCTCATTTTTTGATTGACATAAGAGAGACTAGTAAAATTACTCAAACCTCCCTTCTATCAATAAAAACAACCAAGATCTTCAACACTTACTCAACCACACCGATCACATGACTCACAATATTATAAAAATTCTATTTTTATCCTTTATCTTTTATCTTCTTTTTTTAAAACCTCAAACTCACTCTTAACATATTAACAACTTCACACAACCTCCCATTAACAACAAAAACATCAAAAACACAAACTAAATCTGAAACACATGGAGAAAGATGTAGGAACTTACCCCCTTTTGGTTTCCTTAAGCTTTCTCCATCTTCAAGACTCTCTCTCTCCTCTCTAAAACCCTAAAAAGAGCTCAACATCTAAACACACTCTCAGCTTCAATGGACAAAAGACGAGAGAAGATGAAAATTTTATTTGGTTTCGAACGTTTAAATAGACCTAGTTCGAGCACTGTACAAATATAATTCAAACAGAATATGCTTCCGTTCGAACATATCACATCACGCATTTAATATGCATCATATCTATGTCGCATCTCACCAAACCCGTATAATTGTCAACAAGTGGATATGTCGTTTCGTTAGAACGACACGCTATCTGAAGAGTAGTTCCTCAGTCGGAGGTCCATCACCCAATAAATCATTAGAGGGGCTTTTCATCAGCAGTGCTCTCGGTTCTTGACGAGGGGTGTGGGCCTCGATGGGTCGTGAGCCCATAGACTTTTGTGGGCCTAATAATGGACTTGCGAAGTTTCATATCATCAAATTAAAATGTGAAAATCCTTCCTCCTTAAGTGATAAATCAAGAACAATAAGGTATAATAGGTGTCCTAAGAACTCTCCCTATGTATACGTCTTAACTTCCATTGTAGATAAGCTTACTTAAGGATGTAAACGAACCAAACTTGAGCGAGCTTCTCTTGTTTGAATTCGGCTCGTTTAAATTTTACTCGAGCTTGAGCCGAGCTAAAAAATTGAGCTTGAGCTCATAATAAGTCGAACCGAGCCAAGCTGGCTCTTATATTTATTATTATTATTATTATTATTTTATAAATTTAAACTTCAAGTACTCGTAAACGGTTCAAGAAGCCAGCTTGCATATGAGCATTTGCTTAGCTTGGCTAGCCGAGTATGGAGTATGAGTCAACACAGTAAAACACTTGGTTTCGAAGAAAGATGATATGCATCTTCTTATAAATAAGCAAACTTGGGGATTAATGTTTTCTTAGCAATGTAGAACAAGTTAACAGGTTGTATTCAGACTGCAGTGGGACAACGCCCCTACAAAAAAATATTTTTTCAACGTCTCTCTCTCTCTCTCTCTCAATCTCCCTTAGCAGTCACAACGCATCTTTCACCCCAACTCACTCTCTCACTTTCGCTCACCAAATTTTTGTAAAAAAAATTATATACATACATTTGTTATATATATATATATATATATATATAGTATATTTGTTATTATTGAGTAATATTGATTATATATTATTATTATTTGTTACTTAATAAAAAATATACGAGTCGAGCCTAATAAGCAAGTCGAGCCTTATATGAGCTTGCACATGAGCGCACTCGCGAGTATAACCGAACTGAGTTTGCTTCGTTTAATATTCGAGTTAAGATTTATATTTACGAAGCGTTTCATTTAATAATCAATTGAGCATTAGTCGAATTTATACGCGCCGATTCCGAGCTCGATAACACCCCTACTTATACTATAAAATATTGCTAGGAAAAAGGAAAGAAGAAAAAGTCTCGCTCTAGAGGAAATTTGAACATTAATTTAAACAAATTTTCCATATTCAACGCAAGGATACTCGTAACTTTGCGTCCAAACACGCGTTGCGTGGTCAAGCCATCGACGGCTGCCGCTAACGAACGAAGACGCCCTCCTGTCTTGTTCCCCCCTAAAAAGTCTCCACAATTCCCAAAATACCCAAGAGCTTCTGCGATTCCAAGTGGACATTAACTAACACATTTTTTATAACAATCATTAAATCCACGTGCTCACGCAAGCATGTAACGAAGGTAGAAAAACTCCCATTTGGCCATTTTTTAATAAATGTCATAATTTATTTTATTTTTTTTTCAAACTACTATTTTATAAAATTGTTGAACATGAGAAAAATATATGAAAAAATTACAGTTTACCCTCTCAAAGTTGATAGCGTTTTTCAATTCGAATACCAAAGTTTCAATTTTTGCAATCCATCCTTCCAAAGTTTCAAATTTTTGCAATTTGACCAATTGTATCCAAAATTTCTCATATTGCTCATAATTTTTATTTTTTATTTTTTATAAAAAAATTTTAAAAAAAATTCGGGGTGGCCGTAATCACTCCTTTGGCCATCTAGCCATTTTTGCACTCCCAAATTTGTATTTTTTATTATTATTTTATAAAAAAATAAAAAATAAAAATAAAAATTAGGGGCAATATGAACATTTTGAGATAATATTGGTCGAATTGAAAAAAAATTGAAACTTTGTAGGAGTAGATTGCAAAAATTGAAACTTTGATGTTTGAATTAAAAAACGCTGTCAACTTTGAGGGATAAACTGTAATTTTTCCAAAATATATATATTTTAATAATTTTTTCTAACTCGATTTTTAAAAATTGCGTGTCATTTACAAAAAATGAAAAAAAATCTAATAAAAAAAAGAGAAATGCTAGGTGTTCTTCTACTGTTCTCCTGGTGTCCTCCCAAATGTGATGTGACTTTTAAATTATCGTTGAATTTAAGATTATCATTATTGACTTTTAATCCATTGGTAATTTTAAAAGTCATATCACAATTGAGAAGACACCTGAAGAATACTAAAAAAAAAAAAACACTTAGCATTTTCCTAAAAAAAATAAGTGAAAGAGTAAAATAGGAGCTCAGGAAAAAAAAATGAAAAAAGAAAATGAAAAAAGGCAAAAAGGCTCACGTGGCTGGAATAGAGATACCAACTAACTTGTTTAATAGGGGAAATTTGTTGCATTGTTGTACCCACTGTTCAAATCCATTTGTTGGGTTTCTTTTTCCTGACTTTCTTTTTTTTTATATTTCTTCAACATTTGGACAGGCTGTTGGATCTTTTTGGTTGAGGTTGTTGGTTTGGTTGAATTATGGTTGTATGAGACTAAGTTTGTATTATCAAAAAAAAAAAAAAAAATTATGTCGTTATAATACCAAATTCTCCTCCTCACATTTACCCGATGCTCGTGGCCGTGCGGGTTTTTTTTAACAGATGTGTTATACATTCTCTTTCGATAGTTCTTCTAATCTTTCAATTTTTAAAATTTTAATTGAATTTGTGAGGCCATGTTCAAGAGATGTGCTCTACATTTTCTTTCGGTTATTTTCTGATTCTTTCAATTTTCAAAATCACCATGGAACGAATCATTTCTCTTCTTTAAACAAATAGTGAAAAACCACAATTTTAACTAAAGCTTAGACTCTTCTTAGATTTTTTTTATTTTTTAATTTTTTTTTAATTTTTATGCTTTTCCAAATCTTAAAAAAGAAAATTTTTCTAGCATTTTAAAATTAATGCTTAGATTATGTAAGATTTTATGACATAGTGGGCTTAGATTTATGACAATCTTAATTTGATGGATAAACCATGAAAAGTTCATAATATCTTTTTTGTATACCATAAAAAGAAAAAGAAAAAGAAAAGGGGGAGTGATAGGGAGCCAAACAAATGAACTCAGAAAATTTTTCAAACTGATGTGGCAGACTGTGAGTGATATATAAGGAAAAGAGAATTACATTTTTTAATTTAAAAATCCTTGTCATCTCAATTTAAAATTTTTCTGAGTTCATTTGCTTAACTCCCTAGCACTACCCAAAAGGAAAAAGAAGAGGTTTGAATAATTAGTATTGTTTGACTCTTTTTGGTCTACTTTTAGGGGAAAAAAACTTGGGGTTCAAATTGATTTCTCTCATTTTCTTTTTAATTGAAAAAAAAAAAATGATCCATATGAAAGTTCAAACTCCAATGTTGCCTCTATATATATATATATATATTTGCATTAAATTGAAGTAAAATATATAAAAGAAAAAAAAAATTACATGAAACTACATTGACAAGTGACTTGAAATATGATTTAGTTTAGGTGGTGTAAAAAAATTTACATCACACTTTCTGTAGTTTTTTTATTTACTTTCAAGTTTTTTACCATTGAAAAGACTAATTTTTTTTTTTCTCGTTATCAAAAAATCCAAAAAACAAAATATTAATTATAGATAATTAATGACAATAATAAAACTAAAAAAATAAGAAAACAAAAAAAGATGGAATAATAATTATAACTATCAACCTCAGAAATAAGGGAAATTGATTAAAAGTGGAGTTGGAATTAAGACAACAGAAATCAAAACTAAAGAATGGAAAAACTTGAATAAAATTTTGTATTAAATTGTGTACAGAAAAAAGCTTAAATAAAATAAGAAAATACAATTAATAAATTAATGGTCAAAATTACAGAAGAAAATATCATCAAAGACTCCATCTAGAATTCAACATAATCAAAGGCCAGAAGTAGAAGTTTTCCATGATTGACAGGGTCTCCTCTCACATGTGCAGTACAGAACCACCAAACCGGCCATGAAAGTACAAAAGCACCTACTCGGAAACCCCAATGTAAAAGAAGGGCAAAATAGGAATCCAAAAAAGTCTACCCCACCAGCTTCCACCTGCAACTTGTAGTTAAAAGAATTGCTGTCTCACCATTTCCCTCGGAAGAAACTCTCTCTCTCTCTCTCTCTCTCTCTCTCTGTCCTTGATTTTCTCTTTTTCTTTATATTCTTTGTGCTTTGATTTTTCTCTGCTCTGGGGTACCCTCCAATGGCGCCGAGTCTGAGAGACCTCCAGCTCACGCGGGTAGCCGGCGCCGGCAAAGACGATGACGCCGGCGATCTCGAGGACGTACGGCTCCTGGATTCCTATGAGGACGGCGATAGATTCAGTAGAAGCGAAGAGGGGATGAGGAGGGTTCAGGTCAGTGTCACAGGGATGACCTGCGCTGCATGCTCCAATTCCGTTGAGGCAGCTTTGAAAAGCGTCAATGGGGTTTTGAGGGCCTCCGTGGCCTTGCTTCAGAACAAGGCTGATGTGGTTTTTGATCAAAGCTTGGTTAAGGTTAGTCTTGGCTTGGAATTCCCATGTCGTGTAATGTAATTGTGGTTGTGTTTGAATGTTAGTTTGTGGTGAATTGGGTAAAGGGTTAGTGTTGTTTCCAAAATGTTTGAGCTCTGTGAGTTGGTTTTGGTGTTTTGGACTATGGGTTAGTGGTAGTGTTTGCTTAATTTTTGTGATTTGTGCAGTCTTGTTAGTTTGTGTTCATTTTCTAATTTGTGGTGAGTTCGATCATATGTTAGTGCTACTTTTGAAAATTTGTGCTTTGTGGGCTTCTTTTGGAGATTTGAACTATAGGTTGATCTTGGTTGATTAGTTTCTGAGACT
>NC_081542.1:37458184-37459260 GCF_901000735.1 Corylus avellana
ATAAACAGTAAAAAAAAAATAGAACATTACAGCCATGCACGCTAATGTTCTGTTAAACACTATTCTAAAAATTATGAACACCATGATATATGGAGCAGTAAATTCAATAATTGAAATGTGGATGCCACGTCCTTTTATCTTTTTTACGAACTAGTGGACAACAAGGATGAATTTGGGTGGAAGGATCCAGGGACCCAATTTTTTTGAAGGAGCTGTCTTGTTCAAGTCAGTGGAACATTATTTTCTTTCCTTAAAACTTTTTTTTTTTTTTTCCCTGTTTGGTGGAACAAATGTCATCTTTCCAACAACATCTTAATCACCAAAAAAGTTTGCTTTCTGAAATTTGTCCTCCATTTTCCAATTTCTTTTTTATTGATATTATTTTAGAGTATTAATATCAATAAGAGCTAACTGAAAAGCACATTAGGTTTAGATATAATGATTTTTTTTTGTAAAGTTTACATACACCCTCAAACTACTACCCAATTGACAATGTACCCCCCAAACTTTCAATTGTGACAATGTCTCCTTCAAACTACCAAAATATTGTCAATGTCCCCCCCCAAAACTAGCAATAAGACAAAAATGCTCCTATAGATTTCTCAATAAGACAAAAATACTCTTATAAATTCAAAAAAAAATGATTTTCTATAAAAACGAAAAATTTTAATTTAAAAATAATAACAAAAATTTTTATTTTATTTTTTTTAAAACGGAAATTTTTATTTTAAAAAAAAAAACTATTTTTTTATTTAGTTTTAAAAAACAAAAAATTTCATTTTATTAAACGAAAATTTTATTTTTTTTAAACGTAAATTTTTATTTAAATAAAATTATAAAACAAAAATAAAAATAAAAAACGAAAATTTTCAATTTTTATATATATATAAAAAAAAGAATCGAAATTTTTAAAATTTTTTTCTTATAAAATTGATTTTTTTTAAAAAAAAAAATTGGCCAACGTTTGGATTTTTTTTTGTTAGTTTTAGGTTTTTTCTAGAAGTTTAAGTTTTAGTTTTTTTAAAAAAAAATTTTACTAAGGGTAATTTCGTCATTGGGGGGAACATTGACAATTT
>NC_081542.1:37459350-37459898 GCF_901000735.1 Corylus avellana
CCTTTTTTTTTTTTTTTTTTTTGATGAATAATATAATGAATTCACAAGCAAAAAACAAATACATTTAACAATTTTATAAACAATAGATTAACAATTCAAACTCGATCCACACATCCCCTTTTCTCCTTCCCCAAGAAAAAAAAAATAGTAATTTCACTAAAAACTTTTGAACTTTTACTCAATTTGACAAACCCCCCAAACTTTTAAAATCTTTCAATTTAGTCCTCTGAACTTTCAGTCTTTGATTTGAGCCAAATTAAGTTAGTAGTTAAAATCACATAAAAAAAAAAAAAAAAAAAAAATCCTGATTTTTGTTTTTTTAAATAAAAAAAATGGAATTAAGGGTAAGCTTGAAATTTTATAACAAAGTCATTGGTATAAACGTCATTTAACGTTTAAAATCTAACGGAGGGGTCCAAATTGATTGCAATTGAAAGTTCAAGAAACTAAATTGAGAGATTTTGAAGTTTAGGGGGGGTTTGTCAAATCAGGTGGAAGTTTAAGGGTCTTTAATGAAGTTAAAAATTTAAAATTTAAAATTTAAAATT
>NC_081542.1:37459998-37489586 GCF_901000735.1 Corylus avellana
AAAATTTTCATATTGCCCATAATTTATTTATTTTTACTTTTTATAAAAAAAATTTAAAAAAAATATTCGGGGTGGCCGTAGCCACCCCTTTGGCCATCTGGCCATTTTTGCAACTCCCAATTTTTTTATTTTTTTTTTATAAAAAATAAAAAAGTAAAAAAAATTAGGGGCAATATGAGAATTTTTGGATGAAATTGGTTGAATTTAAACAAATTTGCAAGTTTAGGGGGGTGCATTGCAAAAATTGAAACATTGGTGATCGAATTGAAAATTGCCCCAAACTTTGAGGGGGTAAAGTGTAATTTTCCCAATATAACTAAGTAGTCTAAGTTGCATTTTTAGATTTTAGATTCTAAAAGTTTCTCTTTTTATCCATAGAGGTCAAGTAGGTTTATGAACAACAGACAACCTTCTTTTTTTAAAACTAAACAAATAAATAAAGGAAGAATACATTTTTTTGAATAATGATAGATACTGTATTTTTATCTTTTTTTTTTTATTCAACATTGTATTAAAATTTAATAACATTACATTCATAATTCAGTAATAATTTTAAAAGACAGATCAATTTTGCGGGAATAAAATTTTAAAAGCCATACTTAAAAAGGCAATCCCGCTCGACCTAAGGCACCAAGTACTTTTATTACTTTCTTTAATTCTTTCCCTTAAAAGTTATTCTTTAAAAGACCGATCCCTTCCATTGTTTCTTTCTATTACTAAACCTTCTTTTTTTTCTTCTCAAACTTGTTCTTTCAAAAAGTACTTAAAGAGACACGAGTCATATCATAGATAAAATATGCATACACGTGATAAATCATTTTGGAAAACTTACTTACAACTTTTACTTACACCATTGCCAGTCATTTGACTCATATCACATGTCGGTTTGCATCATGTTACATTGATTAGGTAGGATTTGTTCCTTTTTGGAATTCCTAAAACTCCATCGAACTATAAACAACCTTTTTCTTCAAGAAAATCCTAATTTTTTAAGTTTGGGTTGTCCATTCGAACGGCCTACGGTCACAACTATGAACGAGGCCTCCTAGAACTAGCTCGTTTAAACATATGCTATTGTTAACGTAACTCTATGGTTCTATCTTGTTCGAGCGAGACCTATTTCATTCAAATGAAATTGCTCCACTCTGAACATCTTCATGTGAAAACTACTATAAAGCATAACTTTGCTTCATCCAATCTCTCCCCCGGCCCGGTCCATGTAACCCAAAACAATCGAACACATATCTCAAGATGTTAATTTTTAATGTAAAAAATATATAATTTTGATTAAATTAATTTTGTATTTTACTCTTTTCTCTATACCTTACCACAATATAACAACAAAATCTTTCGAGTAATGCTATAAGTCTCTCTTGTGTCATTCTTATGTCTCTCTAAGGATGATGTGATTCTTAAAATCACCATTAGACTCGTGATCGATCATTATTGGATTTTGATCAAAGGACGATTTTAAAAGTCACCTCATTTTTTGATTGACATAAGAGAGACTAGTAAAATTACTCAAACCTCCCTTCTATCAATAAAAACAACCAAGATCTTCAACACTTACTCAACCACACCGATCACATGACTCACAATATTATAAAAATTCTATTTTTATCCTTTATCTTTTATCTTCTTTTTTTAAAACCTCAAACTCACTCTTAACATATTAACAACTTCACACAACCTCCCATTAACAACAAAAACATCAAAAACACAAACTAAATCTGAAACACATGGAGAAAGAAGTAGGAACTTACCCCCTTTTGGTTTCCTTAAGCTTTCTCCATCTTCAAGACTCTCTCTCTCCTCTAAAACCCTAAAAAGAGCTCACCATCTAAACACACTCTCAGCTTCAATGGACAAAAGACGAGAGAAGATGAAAATTTTATTTGGTTTCGAACGTTTAAATAGACCTAGTTCGTGCACTGTACAAATATCATTCAAACGGACTATGCTTCCGTTCGAACATATCACATCACGCATTTAATATGCATCATATCTATGTCGCATCTCACCTAACCCGCATAATTGTCAACAAGTGGATATGTCGTTTCGTTAGAATGACACGCTATCTGAAGAGTAGTTCCCCAGTCGGAGGTCCATCACCCAATAAATCATTAGAGGGGCTTTTCATCAGTAGTGCTCTCGGTTCTTGACGAGGGGCGTGGGCCTCGATGGGTCGTGAGCCCATAGACTTTTGTGGGCCTAATAATGGACTTGCGAAGTTTCATATCATCAAATTAAAATGTGAAAATCCCTCCTCCTTAAGTGATAGATCAAGAACAATAAGGTATAATAGGTGTCCTAAGAACTCTCCCTATGTATACGTCTTAACTTCCATTGTAGATAAGCTTACTTAAGGATGTAAACGAACCAAGCTTGAGCGAGCTTCTCTTGTTCGAGCTTGACTCGTTTAAATTTTACTCGAGCTTGAGCCGAGCTAAAAAATTGAGCTTGAGCTCATAATAAGTCGAACCGAGCCAAGCTGGCTCTTATATTTATTATTATTATTATTATTTTATAACAAGTACTCGTAAACGGTTCAAGAAGCCAGCTTGCATATGAGCATTTGCTTAGCTTGGCTAGCCGAGTATGGAGTCTGAGTCAATACAGTAAGACACTTGGTTTCGAAGAAAGATGATATGCATCTTCTTATAAATAAGCAAACTTGAGGATTAATGTTTTCTTAGCAATGTAGGACAAGTTAACAGGTTGTATTCAGACTGCAGTGGGACAACGCCCCTACAAAAAAATATTTTTTCAATGTCTCTCTCTCTCAATCTCCCTTAGCAGTCACAACGCATCTTTCACCCAAACTCACTCTCATTTCTCACTCTCTCACTCTCGCTCACCAAATTTTTGTAAACAAAATTATATACATACATTTGTTATATATATATATATATATATATAGTATATTTGTTATTATTGAGTAATATTGACTATATATTATTATTATTTGTTACTTAATAAAAATATACGAGTCACGCCTAATAAACAAGTCGAGCCTTATATGAGCTTGCACATGAGCGCACTCGCGAGTATAACCGAACTGAGTTTACTTCGTTTAATATTCGAGTTGAGATTTGTATTTACGAAGCGTTTCATTTAATAATCAATTGAGCATGAGTCGAATTTATACGCGATCCCGAGCTCGATAACACCCCTACTTATACTATAAAATATTGACTCCGGAAAAAGGAAAGAAGAAAAAGTCTCGCTCTAGAGGAAATTTGAACATTAATTTAAACAAATTTTCCATATTCAACGCAAGGATACTCGTAACTTTGCGTCCAAACACGCGTTGCGTGGTCAAGCCATCGACGGCTGCCGCTAACGAACGAAGACGCCCTCCTGTCTTGTTCCCCCCTAAAAAGTCTCCACAATTCCCAAAATACCCAAGAGCTTCTGCGATTCCAAGTGGACATTAACTAACACATTTTTTATAACAATCATTAAATCCACGTGCTCACGCAGCCTGAAACGAAGGTAGAAAAACTCCCATTTGGCCATTTTTTAATAAATGTCATAATTTATTTTATTTTTTTTCAGACTACTATTTTATAAAATTGTTGAACATGAGAAAAATATATGAAAAAATTACAGTTTACCCTCTCAAAGTTGATAGCGTTTTTCAATTCGAACACCAAAGTTTCAATTTTTGCAATTCATCCTCCCAAAATTTCAAATTTTTGCAATTTGACCAATTGTATCCAAAACTTCCTATATTGCTCATAATTTTTATTTTTTATTTTTGATAAAAAAATTTTAAAAAAAATTCGGGGTGGCCGTAGTCACCCCTTTGGCCATCTGGCCATTTTTGCACTCTCAAATTTGTAATTTTTTTTTATTATTTTATAAAAAAATAAAAATTAGGGACAATATGAAAATTTTGAGATAATATTGGTCGAATTAAAAAAAAAAAAATTGAAACTTTGTAGGAGTGGATTGCAAAAATTGAAACTTTAGTGTTTGAATTAAAAAATGTTGTCAACTTTGGGGGGTAAATTGTAATTTTTCCAAAATATATATATTTTAATAATTTTTTCTAACTCGATTTTTAAAAATTGGGTGTCATTTACAAAAAATGAAAAAAAAATCTAATAAAAAAAAGATAAATGCTAGGTGTTCTTCTACTGTTCTCCTGGTGTCCTCCCAAATGTGATGTGACTTTTAAAATTATCGTTGAATTTGAAATTATCATTATTGACTTTTAATCTATTGATAATTTTAAAAGTCATATCACAGTTGAGAAGACACATGAAGAATACTAAAAAAAAAAAAACACTTACCATTTTCCTAAAAAAATAAGTGAAAGAGTAAAATAGGAGCTCAGGAAAAAAAATGAAAAAAGAAAATGAAAAAAAGGCAAAAGGCTCACGTGGCTGGAATAGAGATACCAACTAACTTGTTTAATAGGGGAAATTTGTTGCATTGTTGTACCCACTGTTCAAATCCATTTGTTGGGTTTCTTTTTCCTGACTTTCTTTTTTTATATTTCTTCAACATTTGGACAGGCTGTTGGATCTTTTTGGTTGAGGTTGTTGGTTTGGTTGAATTATGGTTGTATGAGACTAAGTTTGTATTATCAAAAAAAAAAAAAAAAAAAAAAATTATGTCTTTATAATACCAGATTCTCCTCCTCACATTTACCCGATGCTCGTGGCCGTGCGGGTTTTTTTTAACAGACGTGTTATACATTCTCTTTCGATAGTTCTTCTAATCTTTCAATTTTTAAAATTTTAATTGAATTTGTGAGGCCATGTTCAAGAGACGTGCTCTACATTTTCTTTCGGTTATTTTCTGATTCTTTCAATTTTCAAAATCACCATGGAACGAATCATTTCTCTTCTTTAAACAAATAGTGAAAAACCACAATTTTAACTAAAGCTTAGACTCTTCTTAGTTTTTTGTTTTTTTTTGTGTGTTTTTTTTGCTTTTCCAAATCTTAAAAAGGAAAATTTTTCTAGCATTTTAAAATTAATGCTTAGATTATGTAAGATTTTATGACATAGTGGGCTTAGATTTATGACAATCTTAATTTGATGGATAAACCATGAAAAGTTCATAATATCTTTTTTGTATACCATAAAAAAGAAAAAGAAAAAGAAAAGGGGGAGTGTTAGGGAGCTAAACAAATGAACTCAGAAAAATTTTTAAACTGACGTGGCAGACCGTGAGTGGCATATAAGGGAGAGAGAATTGCATTTTTTTAATTTTAACTCTTGCCACGTCAGTTGAAAATTTTTCTAAGTTCATTTGTTTGGCTCCCTAATACTACCCAAAAGGAAAAAGAAGAGGTTTGGATAATTAGTATTGTTTGACTCTTTTTGGTCTACTTTTAGGGGAAAAAAACTTGGGGTTCAAATTGATTTCTCTCATTTTCTTTTTAATTGAAAAAAAAAAAATTGATCCATATGAAAGTTCAAACTCCAATGTTGCCTATATATATATATATATATATATTTGCATTAAATTGAAGTATATATAAAGAAAAAATTACATTAAATTGAAGTAAAATATATAAAAGAAAAAAAAATTACATGAAACTACATTGACAAGTGACTTGAAATATGATTTAGTTTAGGTGGTGTAAAAAACAATTACATCACACTTTCTGTAGTTTTTTTATTTACTTTCAAGTTTTTTACCATTGGAAAGACTAATTTTTTTTTTTTCTCGTTATCAAAAAATCCAAAAAACAAAATATTAATTATAGATAATTAATGACAATAATAAAACTAAAAAAATAAGAAAACCAAAAAGATGGAATAATAATTAGGGTTAAATACCTCAGACCCCCCTAGGGTTTGCCAACTTTATTTTTTCCCTCCTGGGGTTTCACTTTTATCACAGGACCCCCTGGGGTTTTGATAAAGGATCAAATTAGTCCATCCGTTAGTTGACCGTTAGGACTGACACGTGGATCAATCAGATGTTGACACGTGGCACATATTTAATTTTTTTTAAATTTTTTAAAAATTTATTTATTTATTTATTTTTTTAAAAAAAAGGAAAGGAAAAAACTTGGGGGTGGCTCTTGGCCATTTGGGGGTGGCTCAGGGCGAGCCACCCCCCAAGTTTTTTCCTTCTTTTTTTTTTTTTTTTTTTTTAAATACATTTTTTTTAAAATTTTTTTTTAAAAAAATTAAATATGTGCCACGTGTTGACATCTGATTGGTCCACATGTCAGTCATAACAGTTAACTAACGGATGGACTAACTTGATCACTTATCAAAACCTCAGGGGTCTCTGTGATAAAAGTGAAACCACAGGAGAGAAAAAATAAAGTTGACAAATCCTAAGGGGGTATGAGGTATTTTACCATTGGAAAGACTAATTTTTTTTTTTCTCGTTATCAAAAAATCCAAAAAACAAAATATTAATTATAGATAATTAATGACAATAATAAAACTAAAAAAGATGGAATAATAATTATAACTATCAACCTCAGAAATAAGGGAAATTGATTAAAAGTGGAGTTGGAATTAAGACAACAGAAATCAAAACTAAAGAATGGAAAAACTTGAATAAAATTTTGTATTAAATTGTGTACAGAAAAAAGCTTAAATAAAATAAGAAAATACAATTAATAAATTAATGGTCAAAATTACAGAATAAAATGAACGTACAGAAGAAAATATCATCAAAGACTCCATCTATAATTCAACATAATCAAAGGCCAGAAGTAGAAGTTTTCCATAATTGACAGGGTCTCCTCTCACATGTGCAGTACAGAACCACCAAACCGGCCATGAAAGTACAAAAGCACCTACTCGGAAACCCCAATGTAAAACAAGGGCAAAATAGGAATCCAAAAAAGTCTACCCCACCAGCTTCCACCTGCAACTTGTAGTTAAAAGAATTGCTGTCTCACCATTTCCCTCGGAAGAAACTCTCTCTCTCTCTCTCTCTCTCTCTCTCTGTCCTTGATTTTCTCTTTTTCTTTATATTCTTTGTGCTTTGATTTTTCTCTGCTCTGGGGTACCCTCCAATGGCGCCGAGTCTGAGAGACCTCCAGCTCACGCGGGTAGCCGGCGCCGGCAAAGACGATGACGCCGGCGATCTCGAGGACGTACGGCTCCTGGATTCCTATGAGGACGGCGATAGATTCAGTAGAAGCGAAGAGGGGATGAGGAGGGTTCAGGTCAGTGTCACAGGGATGACCTGCGCTGCATGCTCCAATTCCGTTGAGGCAGCTTTGAAAAGCGTCAATGGGGTTTTGAGGGCCTCCGTGGCCTTGCTTCAGAACAAGGCTGATGTGGTTTTTGATCAAAGCTTGGTTAAGGTTAGTCTTGGCTTGGAATTCCCATGTCGTGTAATGTAATTGTGGTTGTGTTTGAATGTTAGTTTGTGGTGAATTGGGTAAAGGGTTAGTGTTGTTTCCAAAATGTTTGAGCTCTGTGAGTTGGTTTTGGTGTTTTGGACTATGGGTTAGTGGTAGTGTTTGCTTAATTTTTGTGATTTGTGCAGTCTTGTTAGTTTGTGTTCATTTTCTAATTTGTGGTGAGTTCGATCATATGTTAGTGCTACTTTTGAAAATTTGTGCTTTGTGGGCTTCTTTTGGAGATTTGAACTATAGGTTGATCTTGGTTGATTAGTTTCTGAGACTTCATTTTTTTTTTTTTTTTGTTGATAATTTTTTGTTTTGTTTATTTTGGAATTGCTGCCGAACTAGATCATGGTGAAGTGCTCAATTTGCTTTCTTTTTATGCCTTATGTATTTTATAGTTGGCATTACTTTGAGATAATCTATTAATCGTGAATATAATCTTATTATAATAGTTTAGCCTAAGGTTTTGAATTGAAGCTAGTCATTTTTTTATACAGTAGATTAGCCTTTATAGTTTAGTATATCTGGTTCATATTTTTTGTAATGATGCCCTAATTTTATTTCAGTAATTATGGACGCGAGAAATGACCACGGGATTGTTTAATGATAGAGGTTCATAGTGGAGTACAATTTTTTTTTTTTTTTAAATGTTCTTTTTAGTACGTGGTTCCTATTAATAATTGCACTTAACCAGGTGTTATTTATTGTTGAAATAATGAGTATGTATATCTTTGTTGAAGGTATGAATTATTGTGCTTGAATCTATGTGTGGATTACTGATTATTTTTTTTGAACTTTATTTGGTAGCAAGAGATATTCATGTGATCTTTGGTGTTCGAGTCTCTCTCTTTTATGGGGTGTTTTTATATGTACCTCAGGGGTGGGGTGGTTTTTTTGTTGGGAGATACAATCATGATCAGCACTTAGCTAAAGAAACACAATACTGGCATACTCCTTTTTATCGAGTTTATTTCTACAATTGATGGTGTTTCCCTCCCTCTCTCTCTCTCTCTCCAAATTTTCTGTCTGTTGATGTCTGATTTCTCTTATAGATTTGTATTTTCATGATGGCATATAATAGTATATAAATTATCAGTTAAAAAAGGCCAGAGATATAAGACACATAATGATTAGAAATATCGATTTTTTTTTTTTTCGACTGGCAAGTAATTCATTACAAAAGGAAACCTCACTAAAGGTGCACAACCCTAGTACACGATAAGTATACAAGAGAAACACCTAGAGAAATTGTGATTATTATATTAAACATTCTTTAAATACTTTCCAAATAGTCTAATTAACAATAAGCTTGGCCAATAGGATAGGTGCCTCTCCCCATGCCTTCTAGCTGTCACTTGACACTAGTGAACTTCTTGTATGTCCTAACTGGGGAACTGGACCAGAAGGCCAGTGCTTTATAGCGGCATCCTATGTGAGAGGAAAGAATTTGATAGAATGCTATGAGTTCTAGATGACATGAGAAAACTTAAAAAGAGCGTTAGAGATAGTGGCTCGTATTCATAATGAGTGTTGCATATGGGACATTTTCATGTACCGAGCTATGGGGTTTTTAATTGGTGACAACATGTGTATGTGTGTGTGTGTGTGTGTAGATGTTATAACCCTATTTTGATAGATAGTGAAAAGACTCCCCCTTGTCAATGTGGGCACAATGCTGAACCAAGTAAATTCTCTATGAACTATTTTCTCTATCATTCTCTTTATTTTTCACTGATTCATAGTTTCAACAGAGTGCAAATCTCAGTTTTCTCTTTTTTGGTAACTGTTGCTGTTACTTTCTGTTGTAGAGTTCCTATCATTCTCTTTATTTTTCACTGATTGCATACTTTCAACAGAGTGCAAACCTCGGTTTTCACATTTTTGGTAACTGTTGCTGTTACTTTCTGTTGTAGAGTTCCTGGGCAATTATTTGGAATCCTTAATTGTCTTTTCTTTCTGTGTGTGACTGCATGTGGAAATTCCTCGTAAAGAAGTTTATATCTACCAAATTGGTACTGGAAACCTTGGATTTTATAGATACTGAAGCATTTTGTGTCTTGTCCTAATTTAGGATGAAGACATTAAGAATGCAATAGAGGATGCGGGCTTTGAAGCAGAGATTCTACCTGAACCTAGTAATTCTGGAACAAAACCACATGGAACCCTGTTGGGGCAGTTCACAATCGGAGGTATGACATGTGCAGCCTGTGTAAATTCTGTTGAAGGTATTTTAAGAAATCTTCCTGGTGTCAAAAGGGCAGTAGTTGCCTTGGCCACTTCCTTGGGGGAAGTTGAGTATGATCCTACTGTGATTAGTAAGGATGATATTGTCAATGCAATTGAAGATGCTGGTTTTGAAGCGGCACTAGTACAGAGCAGTGAGCAGGACAAAATTATACTAGGGGTTGCTGGCATATACAGTGAGATGGATGTACAGCTTTTAGAAGGCATACTTAGCCACTTTAAAGGAGTGAGACAATTTCGTTTTGACAGAACATCAAATGAAGTGGAAGTTATCTTTGATCCTGAAGTTGTCAGTTCTAGATCAGTAGTTGATGGGATTGAGGGAGAAAGCAATGGGCAGTTTAAATTAAACGTAACAAGCCCTTATGCAAGAATGACTTCCAGAGATGTTGAAGAAGCCTCAAATATGTTTCGGCTTTTCACCTCTAGTTTGTTCCTCAGTGTAAGTATTTACTTTTTTATTGAAAAGATTTGGTGCATTGCATATCCTTCTTTTTTATTTTATTTATATATATAAGGCCAACGAATTAACTGCTGGCACACAATGCTTTGGCTCCAGATTCCTGTCTTTCTCATAAGGGTTGTTTGTCCTCACATACCACTGGTGTATTCCTTATTGCTTTGGCGATGTGGACCCTTTCAAATGGGGGATTGGTTGAAGTGGGTTTTGGTGAGTCTTGTTCAGTTTGTTGTTGGAAAGCGCTTCTACATTGCTGCTGCCAGAGCTCTTCGAAATGGTTCAACTAACATGGATGTTTTGGTTGCATTGGGAACTTCAGCCTCTTACTTCTACTCTGTGTGTGCTCTTCTATATGGGGCGGTCACTGGATTTTGGTCTCCAACATACTTTGAAACAAGTGCTATGCTGATAACGTTTGTATTGTTGGGGAAGTATTTGGAGTGTCTTGCCAAAGGAAAAACATCAGATGCCATCAAGAAGTTAGTGGAACTTGCACCAGCAACAGCAGTGTTGATTGTCAAAGACAAAGGTATGTATTAATGTGTGATTTTTTTATAAAAATAATGGAGGTTGTTGTATTTTTGGGACTTTACCTATCAGGATGGTTTAAGTTTCTATGCTTTATTGGCATACATAATTACATAGATTTATCACTTATTTTTTATCTTGAATTGATAAATTTTCAGTAACTAACTGGTTTTAGTTATTTTGGTGTTTAGGTGGGAAGTGTATTGAAGAAAGGGAAATAGATGCTTTGCTAATTCAGCCTGGTGACATATTAAAAGTTCTTCCTGGTGCAAAGCTTCCTGCTGATGGTGTGGTTGTATGGGGTTCAAGTTATGTTAATGAGAGTATGGTAACTGGTGAATCTGTACCTGTTTCAAAGGAGGTCAATTCATCAGTTATTGGAGGAACAATAAATTTACATGGTGCCCTTCACGTTCAAGCTACAAAAGTAGGAGGTGATGCAGTATTAAGCCAGATAATTAGTTTGGTTGAGACGGCCCAGATGTCAAAAGCTCCTATTCAGAAGTTTGCGGATTTTGTAAGTATTCTGAAAATAGTTTGACTGTAACCTTATCATGCTTCTGTTAATTTGTGCTATATGGGCATCCTTTAAATATATTTGTAATGCTTCTAGCTTTGGAAAAGAAAAAGAGATTGCATTTTACTTTTGCCTGAAAGGTGTAATAACTTTTATATTCTTAATTGACACTGACAGTATGCTATTTGTTTCATTGTGGCTTGGTAATTGGGAATGCTTGAATTGAAATTATTTAATGCTTATTGAGTTGCAATTGAAATTATTTTATGTTTATTGAGTTGCCAATCCGTATCATCTTTGAAGTTCATAATATATATGTCAGCCTATCTTCTCAGTCCAATAAATAAACTGGAATTTGAGTATATATATATATATATATATATATATATATATATATATATAGTATTAAATATTTTGAAGTGTTCATGTCATTGAAGTTGTCATCCTCAAGGGAACCTTCAGAAACATTTATGGGATCAGATCAAAATGAGAAAAAATTTGGTTTATTAAATTGTAGGGCCACCTCTGTTCATCTTGATTGCATCTCTACAGGCTATTAAGGTTTATTTGCATACGGTGTTTGGGCAAGTAACTCTTCAACTGGATTAGACCTTGTTTAAAAGTTTGGTGCATGCCTTTTTGTTAATAAACTCGAATGGATAGCTTTGAGTCTTCCACTTGGTTTTTGCCCTTTATAAGGGTCATATTTGTATTCCCGGGTGTATTATCCTCTGCCTCATCTGCTGGGATTACTTTCTTCAGCTGGTGGTGGATTTATCTGGTCCAAAGCCTGTGTTGGTTGGGTTAGTTATATCCAGACTACTCCTGGAAATTGGAAGATGAAGGACCAAATGGGAGCTTAAACTTTCTGGGTTTCTTTTATGGCAAGTAACATACTATAGACAGAGCCAAAAGAAAGGGGCTTTGAGCGTCAATGAGTCAGTACCCACTAATATTAATATGCATCTTTCTCTGCAAGCCTTTTACAGGGGCTGATTGGATCAGCTACTGTGATGCTTTTCCACCCCATGAAAGTTTTATCTTAAAAATACCCCCAATTTACACATTGTGGAGTTTATGTCCTTCTCCTTATTTATACGAGTCCCACTTTTTCTCCTTATATCATTTTCTGCAATTAGTCCTTGGATTTACATTTTCGAAATTATAGATTGATCTGGTCATATATATAATTCTTGTATAAGATATCGTTCCTATCTTACTTCTCTTTATTCATGCAGGTAGCGAGCATATTTGTTCCTACAGTTGTTGTTTTGGCATTGTTGACATTATTGGGTTGGTAAGTTCACATTTCTTTGGGCCTGCTGCCATGCTCTCATTGTGAATTTTTCATACTGTTAAAACTGTTGCCCCTCATTTTTATTAAATGTTTTCTTTTGTTGATGGTCTCAAGGTATATTGGTGGAGCCCTTGGAGCTTACCCAGAAGAATGGCTACCAACTAATGGAAATTACTTTGTATTTGCCCTCATGTTTTCAATATCGGTTGTGGTTATCGCATGCCCCTGCGCTCTCGGATTGGCAACACCAACTGCTGTAATGGTTGCAACTGGGGTTGGGGCTAATAATGGTGTGTTGATAAAAGGAGGAGATGCTTTAGAAAGGGCTCAAATGATTAAGTATGTGATATTTGATAAAACTGGCACCCTAACCCAGGGAAAAGCCACAGTTACAACAGCAAAAATTTTTGCAGCAATGGATCGTGGGGAATTTCTTAGATTGGTGGCCTCTGCAGAGGTGACTTCTGATTTCTCAATTAGTTTTCGATTTTTTGCCCTAAAACTCAGACTGTTCTTTAGGATTTGCCACTTTTGGTTCAAAATATAGTGCCAGAAGAAGGTCCCAAGAAGATCTCATAATATCACCACTATAGAAAAGAAAAATGTTGGCATAATATTTTTTCCCGTGAGAAACGAACAGTTTGCTTTTCTGTAGTGTAAAGTGACATTAAATTGGTGTTGAACTGCATAAGTTGGTAGCAGAGAAAACAAACATTTTGTTTTCAATTTTGTTCTTGTTACATATTTGTTCTGTTTTTTTTTTTTTTTTTTTTTCTTTCTTTCTTTATTTTCTCGGAATTGAACTCATCCAAATATTATGCAATAGTCATACTACAGAACCAATCTTTATTTATTTATTAATTCTGGTCAACCACTTTATTTTTTAACTTTTATCCGTGGCTTAGGCCAGCAGTGAACACCCTTTGGCAAAAGCAATAGTGGAATATGCACGCCATTTCCATTTCTTTGATGGGCCTTCTGCAACCAAGGATGCTGATAACAATAGCAAAGATTCAATTTCTGGATGGCTTTTTGATGTGTCGGAGTTCTCTGCTCTGCCAGGAAGAGGAATCCATTGCTTTATTCATGGAAAACATGTCTTGGTGAGTTGTCTTGCACTAAGATATCTTTTTTTGATATGCAAATGTCAAAGCTTATTTTCAAGATGAATTGACATTTGCATATATATATATATATAAGATATGCAAATGTCAATTCATCTCGAGAATATGCTTTGTAACTTTTGGGATTGCTTAACGGAGGCAATGTATCCTGAACAGGTTGGTAACCGGAAGCTGATAACTGAGAGTGGAATCTCTATTCCAGCCAATGTCGAAAATTTTTTAATAGAGTTGGAAGAAAGTGCCAAAACTGGAATACTCGTTGCGTATGACAATAACTTAGCGGGTGTTTTGGGAGTTGCAGACCCACTAAAGAGAGAAGCTGCCGTGGTTGTGGAGGGTCTTGGGAAGATGGGTGTTACGACAGTCATGGTTACAGGAGACAACTGGAGAACAGCTAGGGCTGTTGCAAACGAGGTCAGCATAGAGTTTTTATTTGTGAATAATTTAAACCCGCGATTTTAGCATTATAAAACTCTAGTTTCTTCGAATTCTGATATTTAGGTGATGAGTCTTAACTTGCTTTTTTAGGGTCTGATGGAGTTCGACTCTTACCCATATATTATATTTTCATATATCATAAGAAAAAAAGCTTTTTGTGTTAATTTTTAAATTGTTAATGGAAAGGGAATAGTAGTATTTTCATGTCATTTTTGTTATTTATTTAAGGGAAAAATTAAAAAAACTTTTTAGATTTAAAATCTTCATAAACTGTAGTCTGAAAGGCAAAATCCAAAAACTAGGTCTAAAAGGCAAAATCTAGAAAAGCACAAGGAGATTCTGAGATATTTGCCCTTGAATTTATTATTTGTACTTAAACATCAGACTTTATGGTTCCTAAGTATACATTATTAATTTCAGTGGGTTTGCATGCCCCATTTTGTGATTTTCAAAGTACCTCCCTCCTCTTTTGTAAATTATGTTGTTTTGATAAAATTTGTTGCATACAAGTTGAAACCAAATGTCAAATTTGAAAAAGGAAAAATGTTTATGCTGGGCAGGTTGGCATTCAAGATGTTAGGGCAGAGGTAATGCCCGCAGGAAAAGCGGAAGTCGTCCAATCATTCCAGAAAGGTGGTGAGCTAGTTGCAATGGTGGGAGATGGGATCAATGACTCCCCTGCTCTAGCTGCTGCTGATGTTGGTATGGCTATTGGGGCCGGGACCGATATCGCCATAGAAGCTGCCGATTATGTATTGATGAGAAATAACTTGGAAGATGTAATCACAGCCATTGATCTGTCGAGGAAGACGTTTTCACGGATTCGATGGAATTATGTGTTTGCCATGGGCTACAATGTGGTTGCTATCCCAATTGCTGCAGGGGTTTTGTATCCATCTCTAGGAATTAAGTTACCGCCATGGGCGGCGGGTGCATGCATGGCTCTCTCATCTGTAACTGTAGTATGCTCTTCTTTGCTTCTTAGGAGATACAAAAAACCCAGATTGACAACCATACTAGAAATTACTGTAGAGTAGAAAGAGAAAATTGAAAAACTTTGAGGTTTTGGCTTCATGTCAAGATAAGAAGATGGGTGTGATCAAGTGTTATATCCCAATTTTGTATATTTCTGTCTCTTTTGCAGTGGGGGTGTAAGATTTTAGCACCCCGTCATTGTAAATGCCACTTGTACAATAATTTTCCTTGCTGCTTTTTCTGTTTTTATCTTTTTCCTTTTTTATTTTTTATTCAATGAGGAGTCTCTCTCTCTTGCATGTTTGGTATGTGGAATAGACTCTTGAAATTGATTGATTATTCTTATAAAATAGCTATTATTTATTGAGAAATAATTCACGTCAATATTTTTTTTTCATTCTTTACTCATCTCATCCTATAAATTTAATAGATCAACTATTAGATTTGTGAATTCAACTCAAATCCAATGGTAGATTCATTTATTTACTATAAAGATGATTAAAAAATGAATGAGTTTTATCGTTTCTCTTGTTTATTTGGATGCACATCATCTATAGGAATAGATATTCCCATGAAAATAGCTATCTCTAAAAAATGAGATGAATAACTATTCTGGAAGGAAACTCATAGTAAATCAGAGACAGTTTTCAATTTTTATTATTTTTTTTTTGGGGAAAAATTTAGGATTTTTCCTTATGTTTTTTTTATTGTTTTTATTTATTTATTTTAAAATAAAGTTGTAATTTCACAAAGAGTTCATTGAAAATTGGCTATGGAGGGATTGTATAATTTGTTACAACAACATGCTACATCCATTTATAAATCTATTTTGAAACCACATAAATTTATTTGTCATAAGATCAAAAAATTTAACAAATATATATATTACCCATTAATTCTACATCTAAAGTCATCTAAAATAATCAACTTTGCATATTATTATCAAGCATTCCTGGAGAATAACAAATATTCAAGATACTAAAAAGGATTTTTTAAATCTGTCTGAAGCTTTTAATTTCTGAAAAACATTTCCCCAGAAGCCCTATATAACAGCCTGAGAAGATATTCTTAGGTTAATTAATATCCTCTCTCAAAAATACTATCATAAAAAAAAATATAAGGAATTTTTTTTTCTTTTCAAATTTTTACAAGAAAAATATGCATGAACAGATGATCCACATAATTAATAATTTCACTTGCACAAAACTCTTGTAGCTTGTGTTACGAATATTGTATTCTTGGGGGGTGTCCATTAGATTATCTCCTTTTCATGTACTTGTAGAAAAAAGAAAAAGAAAAAAAGACCCGTTGCCTTCAATGGTGGTGGCATAACGATTGTATCAAATGTTCAAATCAATCAAATGGAGGTGCATTAAAAGTCCAAAGACAAAGCCAACACAAGAGCTGCAAAGTGGACTGCCTATCAAAATTAGGGGTGGGCAAATTAATCGTTACCGTTTAACCGGCCGTCTACCGGCTTCGACCGAACCGATATAAACCGTAGCCGATATGCCGATATCCTTATCGGTTAAAAAAAGTATACCGGAATTCGGTCCGGTCCGGTTAAGCGGTTCTTATCGGTTAACCGATTTAACCGATAAGAAACCGGAATTTTTTTTTTTTTTTTTTAATTCTAGTCCCAAAACGGCGCCGTTTAGTCTTTTAGAGAGGTTTCCAAATTCCCACAAGTGACACAAGTTTCCGAATTTGTGTAATGATGTTGCCCATGACTTATTTTCCTTTTGCTAAGTGACTTTAATTAGTTAATACTTTGTTTATTATTCATTAATGAATTTTATTTTAATTTGGGTTTGGGTTGGTTTGATGTTTTTTTTTTTAAGTGATGGCATTTGATGGGATTTCTTTGCCTTTGGTAAAAGCATTTTTCATTAACTAGTTTTGCTAGTCTAATTAGTATTCATTATGTTAATTAGTCCATTTGCTTTGGAAAAATGTATTTTATAATATAAAAAAAAAAAAGTTGAAGTGGATCAATATAAAAAAGCTTCAATTTTTAGCCCAAAAAATAAATATTTGGATCCCAACAAAAAGTATTTGGTCCCTAAAACAACTCATTTTTAATAAGTTATTTTAGCCCAACAAAAAGTATTTGGGCTTTCAAAAGTCAAAAAAACTCATTTTTGATTTTTGGCCCAACAAAATAAATCAATATAAAGCTCTCGGTTAAATCGGTTAACCGGTTTAACCGGACCGTTTAACCGTGTACCGTTTTAACCGAAATTATCGGTTAAAATTCTTATTGGTTCGGTATCGGTTAATAAACCGTTTAACCGAAAATTATCGGTTAATAACCGATAAGGTCCTTAACCGGACCATTTTGACCGATACCCAGGCCTAAGATTCAAAATTGTTTTGAAAAAAAAAAACAAAAAGAAGACAAATTCCACCTGGTTAATCAAAGAATTTTCAGCTTTGAGGTATCGTCAATATTGATTGGAGTCCACAACAATTATTTGTCTAAATTGTTAAGAATTAGAACAGGTAATACAATAGATTTCACATAAAATTTATCAGTCTAAACAAATTTTGAACTATCTGCACAAATTTATAATTGAGAAAGGATATTTAGTAGACTCTTATACGACTGTTATACAATTATAATGATGTAACAGTGAATATCAGCCATTAATTTTTATTTTTACAAGTCAAATGTTGATTTTTACTGTCATATCATTATAGTTGTATACTTGTATGACAGTCATACGAGAGTTTACTAAATAACATTACTCTTTATAATAATTCAAACAAATAATTGATATGGACAGTAATTTATTGAACTTTGAGGTGAAGCTGTCGTAATTGTCTGAATTGCTAATAATTATGACAGATAACTTGAGAGACTTCATCTAAACCTAATTGTCTAAATAAATTTTGAATTGTTAAGCCATTTACTCAAATGGACTGGTTTTTATAAAAAACTCTCGTCTTATCTGCTTAAATTATTATAAGTTTGAACAGATAATTGATATGAATGGTAATGGGAGAAGAGGACTGGTCAAAACTTTCGAGAAGGAATGGGAAAGTCATATAAGTTGGAGGATCAATTTGGGATTTGTTGGTGTTAATTATTGCTTACCAGTGTCCTTCTTTTGACCAATATCGTCACCCATGTCGTCAGCTTGTACATCTTTAGGTCTTTACCGTACTTGTTCTTTCACACAATAACGTTGGTGTTAAGAAAAAGTGAGGAAACAATGGCAAATTAAAGGAAAAAAGTTGTGACCAAAAGGAGGAAAAAAAAAAAGAAAAAAAGAAGAGAGCTGTAGAAATATTTCTCATTAAAAAAAAAAGAAAAAGAGCGTTAACGATGAAGTTAATCATTTAATTAAAAAATATATATATGGGTTTAAACTATTTTTTAATAGTTGACATTCAAAAAGTAGGATATTTAATTAAAATAAAAGATGAATTATACAATTAAGATTTGAATTCAGGATCTAGAGCTCTAATACCATGTTTTATCATCATTTTTCTCAAAAATTCAAGGGTAAATTTATTCATTCATTATGGATAAATTTATCAATTCCATTTAATACGGTCAAAGCAAAAAACAAGAGTTTTCTGCTCACCACTTAGAAGCTCACACCTTAGCTTAGAACAAAAAATAAAATGAGAACAAAACAACATACTATTCCTCCACACAGCCATTTTAGTCACTTGCCTCCACCACTTGAAACCGCTGCCACCCACTACCTCCGTGTCTCTCTCTTTGTCAGCCACATGGGGGTGGTGCGCTGCCACCCCTGTGGGTGGTCAGCGAGCCACCCATAGGCCATGGGGTGGCCATGAGCCACCCCAGATGTGGCCTGCGCCACCCTAGACGTGGCCGGGGTGGCTCGTCGGCCACCCTTGGGGTGGTGCACGACCACCCCATGGCCTAGGGGTGGCTTGCTGGCCACCCCAGCCAGATCTTAGGGTGGCCAGGCCACCCCATGGCCATGGGGTGGCTGTGGGTGGCTCGTGAGCCACCCCGACCACATTTGGGGTGGCTCACGGCCACCCTATGGCCTAGGGGTGGCTCGTCGGCAACCCTCAGCAATTTTGAGGTGGCTCGCCAGCCCCCTCAATAGTTTTGGGGTGGCGCCTCATGGGGTCGACGGAGAGAGAGACGGAGGCAGTGGCGGCGGGTGGCGGCTCAAATGTGGGAGGATTAATCCATGTATTTTTTTAACATATATGTTTTTTTTTTTTTTTTTTGTTGCATTTTTCTTGAATTGCTAATGTGCTATGACTATATAGAAGTTGCCCTCAAAAATAATATAACCTTTTACAACAAATAATTTTTCTTCTCTTGACAAAATACCCATCGCAAAAATCATTGGAGCCACCGTCTTTGTTGGTTTTGGTCCTTTTGGAGACTCCAATGTCGGAGGCTTGGAAGTGCGTGGTGGGCATTGGGTTAGAATGAATGAAAAACTTCATGGGATTTATTTGAATTAAAGATACAGTATTTTTATCTCTATTGTATTTGGTATTTTTATTTGATGTGTCAAATTTTTATTGAAGGCTAGCTGTAAAATGGGGTTTTAACTTTAATTTACACTACATCCTAATAGAATAGATTCTAAAAAATAATAATTTAATCAATACTGTAGCACACTAAAAAGAAAAAAAAAAATATTTTTTTTTGTTTTGAAGTTGTTAAATTTGCAGGTTCCTTCTCTTATAAGATGTTGATATAAAAAGGATTACCTGGTCAAAGGGAGCAACTCCCATTTTTCTAACTTCCCATGGACTATCATATATTGCTTTTCAAGAGGAGGAAATTTTCTAAGAAAGAGCCCAATGATACTGATAGAAAGACTCAGCTTTTACATTAATATATAACGACGGTTACCAGATCAAATTCAACCACCATTAGGGCACATGATGAGCACATCTTCTGGTCAAAATCCACATGCAATGAACTTTGCCTTACAACCAATTCATTTGTGACAATGACATAGTAACTTTAATTCCGTGCAATAAGGTTGTCTTATTACATTATCTCACTTGCTTTAATAAGTGTTTTTAGAGTCTAAACATGTGGGGCTTGAGTTGCTCAAAGAATATTCGCTAAAAAAAGTTGGAATTTGAATAGGCTTTCACATGGCTGCACTATTACAGTGAGCCACAGCCAGATCTTTTTCATTTCTTATTATCCCTCCCCTCCTATCTCTGTTCCTATTACCAGTGGGAAGGATCCTCCTGTTTTATTGTTGTTTTCTTAGCTATTTCTTTGTATTTCCATTTCCTTTATGTTGTTTGTTTGCTTAATTTGTTTGTTGTACCCACAAACAAACAAAAAAGATCTATATGATTAAGAAAATGAGAATTGTGCATCATGTGCGTATGATTGTATATAAATATATGGATAAATTATTATAAAAATTATAAAAGTTTACATCACTTCTGTTTCCATGTAATTGAATTGTCAGGTTGAACCTTCAACTTTTGAAATTTGTAAGCTATAAATATCCTGAGTTCACACAAAATTAATTAGGCTTGGTCTTAAAGTACATAAATGAAACTGACTTCCTTTTGATTGCATCCAAGATACAGTAAGTTATTGCAATAACAAGTTATACAAAGTGTACAAAAGTTTGATAAGGATAAGATTAGGGTGAGATGGGTTGACTTGGAATTTTCATTCCAATTCATTAAGATTAAATTATTTAAAATTAAGATGATGATTAATTAAGAGTTCTTTGATGTGTCATCTTATTGTATCTATTTGAAGATCATCTTATGATTAACAAAATCAGAGAAAATATTTGTAAAATTTGTAGTATTCTGATGTCGAACATAACTAGGATTATTTTGATAGTAGCAGAAACTAAAAATTGAAGATTAAAAAAAAAAAAAAAATTAGGAAGAAAGAAAATAATAAATAAGGAAGAGAAATGATCCATAGTTGCCAAAAATAAGCAAACAGATAAATAACTCTGAAATATTGAAATTTAATTAAGACATTTTTTTCTTCTGAGCAAATAATGCAAGAAAGAAGAAGAAAAAAACCAAGAGAGCCAAAGAAGAAGAAGAAGAAGAAGAAGAATAAAGAATTATTTAAAAGACCAACAAAGAGCGGAAAAAAGCTTTAGGAATTAGGTGTGTTTGGAGAATATATATATTTTGGTTTTGTTTGAATAATAATAAGAATTGATTTGTGCGATGTAAAGATGAAAATAATTTTGAATTTTTTTGTTGTAGAATAATGAATAAAGTTTTGTAATGTGAATAAATAAATTTTAACTTTTGAGAGAAATGAAAAACGAGAGGAAGAGGGCTTTGCTTAACACATCCAAAGTCTCTAGAGGCGCAACTACGTACTACTAAGTTACTAACGGTAGGTAGAGAGAGGGGGTGAGAGAGGGAAAGAGTGGAAATATTTCCATATGAAAGGGTTATGTAACAGTTTCCTAGTGCTAAATATACAATCTCATAATAAATCAAAGCGATAAAAGAAAAGAGATGAAAAATAGAGAGGATTAAGGTGGTTCGACCTATAACTTTCTTAATTTGATTAAATACAATGCTTACAAAGGTTGAATAATTTTAAATATAAACTAAATCCTTTGATTTAAGGTAATCAAAACATCTAAATCCATTGAGTTATGGTAATCAAATCATCAAGGATTTCTATTCATAACACTAAAGAATAGACAAATTTGCACTTGAAAGAGAAGAGAGAAAGAAAAAAAAAAAAAAACGAAAAGAAAAGAAAAAAGAAAGAATATAACCAACAGAGCTTGTAGTGCTAGAGTTTATCATAGAGTTCAAGATTTGATTCCAGGACCTTTTGATTTTGATACCATGTTATATCACTACTTGTATCCAACATAATTCTTCTATAAAGAGGAGCATATTATACTGTAAACATTACTCAAAGAAATAAGATTTTAAGGCTTTATCCTATGGATGTATGTCATAGACCAAACTACATAAATCTCAGTGTCACTATCTTATTATTTTCGAATCATTAGTTTCTTTCATGCGGAAGGTACTGATAGAGGAATATCTCTGATGCTTAAGTTAGTAGTGTTTTTAAGAGACATTAAAATGCACTAAGTATGAGCTTTGAGCTTAAAATTAAAAGTCCATTTTACCTCGCTTGAACTTACCTTTTATAACGGTTTTGACGTAACTCGCCTCGTCTCACGTAGGCCCACCTAAGCCCAAGCCCATGAGAGTGAGTGTTTGATGATCGTGGTTGAGCTGTATATCTCTATAACTTGAGGGAAAACGTGGGTACGGAGGAAGGGAAAGCCGTACATTACATACAATATACAAGAATGTTTCATATATATATATATATATATATATATATATATATATACACACATATATATATATTTGTTTGACCAAGTAATTAATTAAGGAGACGACGACCAGGAGTCTAAATCAAATTAATTAAGGTCGTTCTCTTCTTCTTTACTATCATCACGATTCACATTGTTGATATCAACAGACGATGTTTCCGGGAAGCTAAGCCCACATGCTTTGGCTCTCTCACACAAAAGAGTGGTCAACACCAAGACATGTCTTACTTGGACCAAAACCCCCCACCCCACTATAAAACCATCCCAGCTATGCTGCTTCTTCCTTTCACAACACCCACCGCCAACCATGAACAACACCACCATCCCCCCCACCTCTGATCACCACCATCAATGGCTGCCATTCTACGACCACCAATCCGGCGCCATTGACGGCCAGCCACCACCGCTGCCGCTTTCCCACGACACCACCATCGACTCCTCCAGCCCTAGTGCACCCAACAATGCTCACCAGTTGACCCCAAAAGGCAGCGTGTCAAAGGCAGCCAAAAGAAGGTCTAGGGCTTCCAAGAGAACCCCCACCACCCTCCTCAACGCCAACGCCAACAATTTCCGAGCCCTGGTGCAGCAATTCACCGGCTGTCCTAGCGCGGCCATTTCCTTTGGAAACCAGAAAGGTCCGGTCAACTTGGACTTTGGAAGAGGGAGAGAAGAAAACCAGCAGATTATATCTTCATTAATGGCGCCCTTTACTAACAATAATAATTATGATGATCATCATCATTTCCTTCAACAATCTCAGTCTCAGCAGTATCATCATCAGCAGCAGCAGCTGCAGCACCAAAGTATGTACTCTTCTGGGAATATCATGAATATCAATGCATCAAGCAACGTAGAGATTGCTGACGGGTTTGTATTGGACGATAATGTTTCTTTCCATCATTTGACGATGGATTCTTTCTCTGGTGATCCGAAGAGTAGTAGTGATGGGTTCTTTTAGGAAATTTTAGTTTGTTGACTTTTAGAATAATCTTGATGGATTATATGATTATAGTATACTTGAATTACAATTATATAAGAGTTTATTAAATAATATTACTTTTTATAATAATTCAAACAAATACTTGATATGAATAGTAATTTATTGAGCTTTGAGTTGAGACTGTTGTAATTATTTAATTGCTAACCATGAGGACAAATAACATGAGAGACGTCATCTAAATCTAATTATCTAAATAAATTTTGAACTGTTATGTCATTTATTTAAATAAATTGATTTATATAAAAGACTCGGTATTATCTGCTCAAATTATTAAAAATTTGAACGGATAATTGATATGAAATAGTAATGGGAGAAGAGGACTAGGTCAAAACTTTCGAGAAGGAATGGGAAAGTCATAAGTTGGAGGATCAATTTGGGATTTGCTGGTATTAATTATTGCGAGTGTCCTTCTTTGACCAATATCGTCACCCATGTCGTCAGCTTCTACATCTTTAGGCTTTACCGTACTTGTTCTTTCACACACAGTCTGCCTAAAAAAAACGTTGGCGTTAAGAAAAAGCGAGGAAAAAATGGCAAATTAAAGGAAAAAAAATGTGCCCAAAAGGAGGAAAAATAAAAAAATAAGAAAGGAAGAAAGTTGTAGAAATATTTCTAATTAAAAACAAAAAAAAATAAGTTTTAAAAAATGATAAATTTAATCATTTAATTAAGATTTTAATATATATATATATATATATATGAGTTTAAACTATTTTTCAATAGGTGACATTCAACAAGTAGGATATTTAATTAAAATGAAAGCTGAATTGTATAGATAAGATTTGAATTCAGGATCTAGAACTCTTAATACCGTGCTTGTTTTATCATCATTTTTCTCAAAAATTCAAGGGTGAATTTATCCATTCACTATGAATAAATTTATCCATTCCATTTAATACGGTCAAGGTAAAAAATAAGGGTTTTCTGCTCACCACTTAGAAGCTCACACCTTAACTTAGAACAAAAAATAAAATGAGAACAAAACAACATACTATTCCTCCGCACAGCCATTTCAGTCACTTGCCTCCACCACCCGAAACCGCTGCCACCCATTGCCTTCGTGTCTCTCTCTCTGTCGGCCTCGTGGTGGTGGCGCGTGGCCACCCCTGGGGGTGGTTGGCGAGCTAGCCATAGGCCATGCGATGGCCGCAAGCCACCCCAGATGTGGCCGTGAGCCACCCTAGATGTGGCCGAGGTGGCTCGTGGGCCACCCTTGGAGTGGCGCACAGCCACCCTAAAGCCTAGGGGTAGCTTGCCGGCCATCCTAGCCAGATCCTAGGATGACCAGCGGGCCACCCCATGGCCATGGGATGGTTGTGGCTGGCCTGTGAGCCACCCAAGCCATATCTGGGGTGGCTCACGGCAACCCTATGGCCTAGGGGTGGCTCGTCGGCCACCCCCAATAGTTTTGGTGTGGCTCGCCAACCCCCCCTAGCAGTTTTGGGGTGGCCAGGTGCCACCCCCATGGGGTTGACAGAGAGAGAGACGGAGGCAGTGGGCGATGGCAGCAAGTGGAGGCGGGTGGCGGCTCAAATGTGGGAGGATTAATCCCCGTCTTTTTCTAACATATATGTTTTTTTTTTGCATTTTTCTTGAATTGCTGATGTGCTATGACTGTATAGAAGCAGGCCTAAAAAATAATATAACCTTTTACAACAAATAATTTTTCTCCTCTTGACAAAATACCCATCGCCAAAACCATTAGAGCCACCGTCTTTGTTGGTTTTGGTCCTTTTGGAGACTCTAGTGTCGAGGCTTAGAAGTGCATGGTGGGCTGGTAATCGGTTAGAAGTGCGTGGTGGGCGTTGGGTTAGAATGAATGAAAAACTTTATGGGATTTATTTGAATTAAATATACAGTGTTTTTATCTCTATTGTATTTGGTATTTTTACTTGATGTGTCAAATTTCTATCGAAGGCTAGCTGTAAAATGGGGTTTTAACTTTAATTTACACTACATCCTAATAGAATGGATTCTAAAAAATAATAATTTAATCAATAATGTAACACACTAAAAAGAAAAAAAAGAAAAAGAAAAAAAGAAAAAGCTAATTAAAGCTAACATAAATTCATAGGAGAATTCGTATATATTTTGTGAGTTTTGTCAAGAATAATTTTCTGCAAAATTCATATAACTTCGTACAATTTTTTTTTTTTTTTTTTTGAAGTTGTTAAATTTGCAGGTTCCTTCTCTTATAAGATGTTGATATAAAAAGGATTACCTAGTCAAAGGGAGCATCTCCCATTTTTCTAACTTCCCATGGACTATCATATATTGCTTTTCAAGAGATGGAAATTTTCAAAGAAAGAGCCCAGTGATACTGATAGAAAGACTCAGCTTTTACATTAATATATAACGACGGTTAGCAGGTCAAATTCAACCACGATTAGGGCACATCTTTTGGTCAAAATCCACATGCAATGAACTTTGCCTTACAACCAATTCCTTTTGTGACAATGACATAGTAACTTTAATTCCGTGCAATAAGGTTGACTTGTTGCATTTTCTCACTTGCTTTAATAAGTGTTTTGAGAGTCTAAACATGTGAGGCTTGGGTTGCTCAAAGAATATTCGCTAAAAACGGTTGGAATTTGAATAGGCTTTCATGGGCTGCACTATTACAGTGAGCCACGGTCAGATCTTTTTCATTTCCTATTATTCTTCCCCTCCTATCTCTATCTGTTCCTATTACCAGCGGAAAAGATCCTCCTGTTTTATTGTCGTTTTCTTAGTTATTTATTTGTATTTCTATTTCCTTTATGTTGTTTGTTGTACCCACAAACAAACAAAAAAGATCTATATGATTAAGAAAATGAACATTGTGCATCATGTGCATATGATTAGGGGTGGGTAGATTAACCAATTACCGATTACCGACCGATTATCGACTTTAACCGAACCGATATTAACTGTAACCGTAGTTATCGGTTGGTAATCGGTTACTGACTTTAACCGAACCGATATTAACCGTAACCGATAGTTATCGGTCGGTAATCGGTTAAAAATTTTATACCGATAAGCTTATCAGTCGGTTAAAATTTTTTTATCGAAAAACCAATATGACCGATAAGCTATTTTAATTTTTAATTTTAATTTTATATTGTAGTAGATCAATAAAAAAAAAGCTTCAATAAGCTATTTTAGCCAAAAATATACTCTAAAATAAATAATTTTTAATAAGCTATTTTAGGCTTTAGCCCAACAAAACGTATTTGGGCCTCCAAAACAATTAATTTTTGGCCCAATTAGCAACCAGTAAAAGCCCAATAAAAAGCTCACAAAAGCTCAAACCGATTTAACTGACCGATTAACCGATTACCGATATGAACAATAATTTTCGGTTAACACTTCTTATCGGTTGGTAATCGGTTAGGATTTGGTTAACAGATAGCTTATCAGTTAACCGACCGATAAGCCCATTAACCGGTCTGAACGGACCGATACCCAGCCCTACATATGATTGTATATAAATATAAGGATAAATAATTATAAAAATTATAAAAGTTTATATCACTTTTGTTTCCATGTAATTGAATTGTCAGGTTGAACCTTCAACTTTTGAAATTTGTAAGCCATACATATCCTGAGTTCACAAAATATTAATTAGGCTTGGTCTTAAAGTACATAAATGAAACTGACTTCCTTGTTCATTGCATCCAAGATACAGTAAGTTATTGCATTGACAAGTTATACAAAGTGTCACTACAAAAAACCTGATGGTTTCTGACGTAGCAAATAGTTACTAAATTTTGCTACGTCAGTAATTATTGACATGCCAACAGTAACCAAATTTTGTCACGTCAGTAATTATTGACGTGCCAAAAGTGGCACGTCAACAAATTTTTTTTTTTTGACGTGTTGAATGTGCCATGTCAATATTTATTGACGTGTTACATTCAACACATTAGGATTTACTGACGTGTCAATATTTGACACATCAGTAAATTTAAATTTAATTTAATTTTTAAAAATTTTATTTGAATAACTTAATATTTAAATATTTATTGACATGGTAAAATTAGACACGTCAATAAGTTATTGACGTGATAAAATGACATGTCAATATTTCTTGACGTGTCAAAATGCCATGTCAAGAAATTTTGATGTGTATATATATATATATATATTTTATTTTATTTTTTATTTTTTTATTTTATTTATATTATATATATTTCATCTAATTTTTGTTTTTTATTAGGAAGGATTTATGTTTTCTGCTCTATTTCTTTTTTTTTTTCACGCAAAAACACTATTTATTTGCAAATAAAACAAAGAAACATGAAATGAATTTGTCGTTGCATGTACTAGATTTTCTTCTTCTTTCTTCCTCATCTTCTTCTTCTTCTTCTTTTCTTGTCAATCAATCGGACCATTTTATAAAGCTGTTTTAGTGTACAACAAACAGTTATATATAATACGGGCACAGGAAGAATTTGATATTTTCCCATATATATATATATAGAAGTATATATGTGGCTTACTTCAATATGAATAATGTTGATTTAATTATTTTAATGAGATTCCAAATGAACGAGGAAAATGTTATATATCATTTAGGTTTGAACCATGCACGTTAATAAATGTTTATTTAGTATTAGATCAATGTGGGCTAACCACATCTTACTTATTGAGTCAATATCTTCATTCATCTTATTTTCTCTTGTTAATAATTTTCACCATCACCTTATTAATTAGCTTGAATTTGCCAAAAAAAAAGAAAAAAAAAGTTAAAAGAATATATGATACGTGCCTGTAATTAATCGAGATCGAGTTGCCAGCCATTTCAGTGATAGAGCATTATTAGCTACAAGACTAGTTGTCCTACATCCTTCATTTCATTAGAAACATACTTTCTGACTTGTATTATTTGGCACGTCAGAATTTACATGTGGCACGTCAGAAATTCCTGACGTGCCTCATGTGGCTCGTCAAGAATTCGCCTTGGTAAGTCTAGCGCCTGCTGGTCGTCCCATCGCGCCATCACTCTTCTTCTTTCTTTCTTTTTTCCCTCTCTCCGTCCCCACTTTTTCTTCTCCCGCCCAAGCCAACCTCTCCCTCCCCCATTTTTTCTTACTTTTCTTCTCCTCTCTTGGCTCCAATCCGGCCGGTGTATAGCTAGCTTCCTCTCCCTCACTCTTCCTCAACTCCCTCATCTCCCGATCTCTCTCTCTTAGCTCTATCTCTCAACTTGGAACAGCAGCTAGCACTCTCTCTCAAGCTCACTCTCCATCTCCGGCGGGCTAGCTCCATCTCGCCATCGTCGTCTCCAGCAGTTCTCCGGCCTCAGCTTCTTCGACAATATCCTCTCTCCAGGTATATATATATTGTTTTGTTTTATATTTATGTTTTATTTTGTCATGAATCTGCATGATGTTTCGTTAATGTACTGGATTGAGTATTTGTGAGCATTTAATTGAGGTGTTTGTTTTATTTTTTTGTATATCTATTACTTATTGTACGTTGTATATGCACATGCATGCAAAATGATGTTTCTCATGCTAGGTTCTTGTTTCAAATTATAATAGTTTTTTAAATGTGGCTTTTTTTTTTACCTGAAAAAGTTGGCTTATTAGTAAGGAATTTATAGAACATTATGTCAATTTTAATAATTCATTTCAATCATTTTACCTTCTAATAATCACGCGTAGTGGTGAATTATAGAGATGTAATTTAAGACTTTGTTTAATTAATATTCAAATATAAAAAGTTTTAATACACTACAAAAATGGTGATAATTTTTGACCAGGAGTTTTTGACGTGTCAATGGTATTGACACGTCAAAAACCTCTTTTGACGTGTAGTTTTTGACGTTTATCAACGGTCAAAAGGGTGGGTGTCAAAAATCCCAGATTTTTGACGTGTCTACAGTGACACATCAAAAACTTTTGATGTGTCGGGAGTAACACGTCAAAAAAAATATTTTTGACATGGTAGTGTTGCCACGTCAAAAACATTTTTGACGTGTCAATTTTGCCACGTCAAAAATATTTTTGACGTCAAAAATTTTTTGACGTGCTACGTGGCAAAACTGACACGTCAAAAAAATTTTGACGTGACAAAATTGACACGTCAAAAATTTTGGCCATTAAAAAAATATTTTAATTAAAATTTTTTTTTAATTAAAAAATTTATTAATTTAAATTATTTTTTTTTCAATTAAAAAATTTATTAATTTAAATTATTTTCATTTAAAATATATATATTTTTTAATTATTTTCACCGCACCGTGTTTCTCCCCCATGGCCCAGCTCTCTCCGATCCCTCTCTTCTTTTCTCCATTTTCGTTACTCCCCCTCAGCTCTCTCCCTCTCTTCTTTTCTCCATTTTCTCACTCTCTCTCTTCTTTC
>NC_081542.1:37489686-37497192 GCF_901000735.1 Corylus avellana
CTTATCAGTTAACCGACCGATAAGCCTATTAACCGGTCTGAACGGACCGATACCCAGCCCTACATATGATTGTATATAAATATAAGGATAAATAATTATAAAAATTATAAAAGTTTATATCACTTTTGTTTCCATGTAATTGAATTGTCAGGTTGAACCTTCAACTTTTGAAATTTGTAAGCCATACATATCCTGAGTTCACAAAATATTAATTAGGCTTGGTCTTAAAGTACATAAATGAAACTGACTTCCTTGTTCATTGCATCCAAGATACAGTAAGTTATTGCATTAACAAGTTATACAAAGTGTCACTACAAAAAACCTGATTGTTTCTGACGTAGCAAACAGTTACTAAATTTTGCCACGTCAGTAATTATTGACGTGCCAACAGTAACCAAATTTTGTCACGTCAGTAATTATTGACGTGCCAAAAGTGGCACGTCAACAAATTTTTTTTTGACGTGTTGAATGTGCCATGTCAATATTTATTGACGTGTTACATTCAACACATTAGGATTTACTGATGTGTCAATATTTGACACGTCAGTAAATTTAAATTTAATTTAATTTTTAAAAATTTTATTTGAATAACTTAATATTTAAATATTTATTGACATGGTAAAATTAGACACGTCAATAAGTTATTGACGTGATAAAATGACACGTCAATATTTCTTGACGTGTCAAAATGCCATGTCAAGAAATTTTGATGTGTATATATATATATATATATATATATATATTTTATTTTATTTTTTATTTTTTTATTTTATTTATTTTTATATATCAGGTTTATTTATATTATATATATTTCATCTAATTTTTGTTTTTTATTAGGAAGGATTTATGTTTTCTGCTCTATTTCTTTTTCTTTTCTTTTCTTTTTTTCACGCAAAAACACTATTTATTTGCAAATAAAACAAAGAAACATGAAATGAATTTGTCGTTGCATGTACTAGATTTTCTTCTTCTTTCTTCCTCATCTTCTTCTTCTTCTTCTTTTCTTGTCAATCAATCGGACCATTTTACAAAGCTGTTTTAGTGTACAACAAACAGTTATATATAATACGGGCACAGGGAGAATTTGATATTTTCCCATACATATATATATATATAGAAGTATATATGTGGCTTACTTCAATATGAATAATGTTGATTTAATTATTTTAATGAGATTCCAAATGAACGAGGAAAATGTTATATATCATTTAGGTTTGAACCATGCACGTTAATAAATGTTTATTTAGTATTAGATCAATGTGGGCTAACCACATCTTACTTATTGAGTCAATATCTTCATTCATCTTATTTTCTCTTGTTAATAATTTTCACCATCACCTTATTAATTAGCTTGAATTTGCCAAAAAAAAAAGAAAAAAAAAGTTAAAAGAATATATGATACGTGCCTGTAATTAATCGAGATCGAGTTGCCAGCCATTTCAGTGATAGAGCATTATTAGCTACAAGACTAGTTGTCCTACATCCTTCAATTCATTAGAAACATACTTTCTGACGTGTATTATTTGGCACGTCAGAATTTACATGTGGCACGTCAGAAATTCCTGACGTGCCTCATGTGGCTCGTCAAGAATTCGCCTTGGTAAGTCTAGCGCCTGCTGGTCGTCCCATCGCGCCATCACTCTTCTTCTTTCTTTCTTTTTTCCCTCTCTCCCTCCCCACTTTTTCTTCTCCCGCCCAAGCCAACCTCTCCCTCCCCCATTTTTTCTTTCTTTTCTTCTCCTCTCTTGGCTCCAATCCGGCCGGTGTATAGCTAGCTTCCTCTCCCTCACTCTTCCTCAACTCCCTCATCTCCCGATCTCTCTCTCTTAGCTCTATCTCTCAACTTGGAACGGCAGCTAGCACTCTCTCTCAAGCTCACTCTCCATCTCCGGCGGGCTAGCTCCATCTCGCCATCGTCGTCTCCAGCAGTTCTCCGGCCTCAGCTTCTTCGACAATATCCTCTCTCCAGGTATATATATATTGTTTTGTTTTATATTTATGTTTTATTTTGTCATGAATCTGCATGATGTTTCGTTAATGTACTGGATTGAGTATTTGTGAGCATTTAATTGAGGTGTTTGTTTTATTTTTTTGTATATCTATTACTTATTGAACGTTGTATATGCACATGCATGCAAAATGATGTTTCTCATGCTAGGTTCTTGTTTCAAATTATAATAGTTTTTTAAATGTGGCTTTTTTTTTTTACCTGAAAAAGTTGGCTTATTAGTAAGGAATTTATAGAACATTATGTCAATTTTAATAATTCATTTCAATCATTTTACCTTCTAATAATCACGTGTAGTGGTGAATTATAGAGATGTAATTTAAGACTTTGTTTAATTAATATTCAAATATAAAAAGTCTTAATATTGAAAGGAATGATTAATATTCAAACATCATAAATGTACACTGATCCCTTATTTGTAAGTTATAAATTCAGACAAGGAGATGATTCAATCCGAATTCCATGGATTTAATGGGAAAAAGAGTTGGCAAAAGTGCAAACCTTGTCAAACTTAGAGAGAATCCAAATGAATAAGTAAAAAGTCATGACTTTGTTTGCTAGACTATTTTTTTTTTCCACGCTTTTGTTTTGAGTTTTTAAAACAAAATTAATCATAATTAAACACATAACCTAAAACACAAAATATATTCAAAACAATTTTTACTTAATTCTATCCCACATAAACTATTTTTTCAAACAAAAAAAATCATCCAAAAAGGATTAAACTTTTGGTTTGAGGAACTTAGATTTTTCTAGTTGAAAGATAATGCATTAAAATTAATATTACCTAAAAACGAATTAGAATTTTCTTAAAATTATGATTAATATGAAAGAATCTAATGTGTCAATAACCTAAGAAACATCCCAACAAAAAAGAAAAGTTATACTCCAAAAAAAAAAAAAAAAAACTTCATTTATTGGATGTTTTGTTCTTGATTTTCCTCTTTTCAGTACCAGGACCAAGTCTTGTCTTCTTGCTTTTCATAAGTGTTTAAACTCATTCCTCCCTACTCGAGGGCCCTAGCCAATCTACAGTCGAGGTTTGGCCTTTGTAAAGTTACTTTTCAACTACTTTCTTCATTAATGCCTTTTTATTTAAAAGAATAACAAAAATTATTAAGAAACCATTTAAAATATTTGCAAATCACTCAAAATTATTTTAACCTTGATATATCATGTCAAAAAAATAAAAAAATAAAAAAACAAACAAAAAATCCAATATAGTCTGTACTGCAAATGACATAATAATACAAGCCGACAACAACAATCCAAATTCAATGCAAAAAGAAATAAGGAAAGATTGTTTACAAAGAAATGATCATATTGATGCAACTTATAATTATTGAATTTGTAGATATGTCATGATATTATGGATTTTAAAGCTGCTAAATTATTCTATATTCAGAAGTTGTATGACCCATGTCATTACCTACTATAATGCCAAAGAGTTTCATTTAACCTAGATTTATTGTATTTAGGGTCTCCATAACGAATCTAGCTAGGTAGATGTTATAAAAAAAACTTATAAAATAACCTAGCTAAAATTATTTTGTTTAGGGTCTCCACCAAAAATGCGTTTGAATTTGGATTGAGTATTTTTTTGGTTTTTCAAGATTAATTATATTAGATAAATGTTAAAAATACACACTTTCGTACTATCCCCTTATATAACAAATTCATATCCATGAATACTGGATATATTTGTTAATTAAATAACTAACCTAGTTTGGTTTTATTTTAGGGTCCCCATATATAACAAATGCATATATATATATATATATATATATATTTTATGTGCTTGAAATTAGGTTTATATTTTTTAAGTCTTATATATCTATTTCTAATTTATGTGTGTAGAGAAAAATGGACAAGAGTTGGATGACAAAGTCTAGAGGTCGAGGAAATACAGAGACAGATGTAGATTGTTTGTGGAGTTTGCAGTTAGTACCTGTAGAACCCCTGATGGATTCATCTATTGCCCTTGTAAGATTTGTCGAAATAGCCGGCGCCACCCGCTAGGTTTTGTATTCGACCACTTGACCGAGGGAAAAGGAATGATGTCGAAATACACACTTTGGTACTATTACGGTGAAAAGCATGTACAGGGTCCTGGTACAGGCTCAAATTCGAATCGCCCGGCCTCAGATGCGGGTGCAAGCGCAAATTAGGGTGGAGACATGCACGCAATGTTGCGTGATTTATTTGGCATGCACGAAGTCAGGGAAGACAATTGTGAGCCTCATGTCGTGGTGCAATGGGGGTGAAGAAATTGTGAACCAAGAAGCCACTGAAGGTGACACACTAAAGTATTACGACCTTCTTAAAAAGGCGGAGAAACCACTTCATATTGGGACCAAACATAGCAAACTGAGTGCGACTGTACACCTATACAACTTGAAGTGCGTTGGTGGACTTAGTAACACAATATTCTCGTCTTTCCTAGAGTTCATCAATCAGTTGCTGCCTGAGAGTGATGAAACTCTGTCAGTTAATACATATGAGGCGAAAAAGTTTTTATGGGACATAGGACTCGGGTATGAGAAGATTCCGGCATATCGTAATGACTGTATGTTATTCTAGAAGGGCAATAAGGAGTTGGATTCATGTACCGTCTGTGGAAAATCTAAATGCATGGATGCAATCAATTTAGATGAGGATGGTCAACCCATATCGTCGGGCAAGAAACGTCCGATGAAGGTGTTGCGTTGGTTTCCACTCATACCACGACTACAGAGGCTGTTTATGTTAGAGCATACTGCATCCTATATGAGGTGGCATGCAGAAGGCCGCACTAAGAACGGCGTATTGAGGCATCCGGCCAACGGTGACGCATAGAAGTCATTCGACAATTTAAATCCAGAGTTTTCAGCGGACAGCAGGAACGTAAGGCTCGGACTAACCTCAAATGGATTTAATCCATTTGAAAACATGAGCACATCTCACAGCACTTGGTCTGTAATGCTTGTGCCGTACAACTTGCCTCCTTGGATGTGCATAAAACAGACGTCTTTCATATTATCCTTAATTATTCCGGACCCAAATTCACCTAGAATGGATATAGATGTCTACCTTAAATCATTAATTGAGGAGTTACAAGAACTATGAAATATAGGGGTATGCACATACGACGTCTTAAAGAAAAATAATTTGGTGATGCAAGCGCAGTTGATGTGGACAATTAATAATTTCCCAGCATACGCAGATTTGTCTAGATAGTCTACCAAGGCCCAGGGGTGAGAAAGCATGTCCTTACTGTATGCACTCGACAAGGTCGAAATGGTTAAAACATGGCCATAAATGGTGTTTTATGGGGCACAAGCTATACTTGCCCATGAATCATCCGTGGAGGCGGAACAAAAGAACATTTGACGGCAACGTAGAACTAGAATGTGCCCCTGATGTGCCAAGTGGAGATGAAATCATGAGTCAATTAGAATGGGTGGTGTTTGGGGATGAGGATGCTGGTCAGGCAAGGCCGGATGATAAAGAAAAAGGAAAGAATCGGAAGACGAAAACTTCTAATGTAGTGTGGAAGAAGAAAAATATTTTCTTTAGGTTGCCGTATTAGAAAGATAATTTATTGCGGCATAACCTTGATGTCATGCACATAAAGAAAAACGTGATGGACAACATACTTGGTACAATATTGGACATTCCAGGAAAAACAAAGGACAACCTTGCCGCCCGCTTAAATTTGCAAGAAATGGATTTTAGATGTACACTTCATCTCTACACTGGTGAGGATGGTAAGATCTATATACGACAAGCTACCTACACGATGTCCAATGGTGATAAAATACATTTTTTGAAAGTATTACGAAATATAAGGGTGCCCAACGGATATGCCTCGAACATTTCTCGTTGTATACGACTTAAGGACCATACGATATTGGGATTAAAGAGTCATGACAATCACGTACTGATGCAGCAACTTCTACCTATTGCATTGCGTGGATTACTTTCAGGAAACGTGACTAGATCTCTTATTGAGATGTCTACATTCTTCAGAGGCTTATATTCAACAACATTGACACAAGAGGATATTGATTGACTATAGAGTAATGTCTGTATCACGTTGTGCAAGATGGAACGGGTTTTTCCCCCAACTTTTTTACTAGCATGGTTCATGTGGTTGTGCATCTTGTCCGTGAATGCCGACTCGGTGGATCAGTATAGTATAGATGGATGAATCTGGCATAGAGGTAAAATTTGTTTACGGATATTCCTGATTTTTATTTTTCACTCCAATACAAGACAAGTACTAACTGAACTAATTGATTGTTTTGGTTCATATTTAGGAGCTTTGGAGTGTTCAAATCTAATGTGCACAACAAAGCGGTTCCTGAGGGCTGCATTGGGAAAGGCTACATATCAATTGAGTTGGTGATGTTCTGTTCAAGATATTTAGATAACACACCAACCTTTCACAATAGGATACAAAAAAATCCGAATGGTTCAAAGGGACATGGAACACGAGCCCGACTTGACCAAATCACCATGACACAGATTCACCAGTATATTATGTTCAACTCGGACGAGTTCCTTTAATTGTGGACGTAAGTCGAGGTCCTTCACTGGCATATTATATGTTCAATGAACTTGTACCATTAGTTTTGAATTATAATGAACCTAATTTCGAATTGTAGGATGTACATGGATACGCTTAGGCGATTATGCAATAGAGGGCGAACAACAGAGGATTAGTTGGAAATATGGGTGTAAACGAGCCGAGCTTGAGCGAGCTTCCCTTGTTCAGGCTTGGCTCGTTTAAATTTTACTCGAGCTCGAGCTCGAGTCGAGCTCAAGGGCGAGCCAAAAAAATCGAGCTCGAGCTAATAATAAGTCGAGCCGAGCCAGCTCGCGAGCTGACTCTTATATTTAATGTTTTTGTTTTTTTTTAAAAAAAAAAATTAACTTCAAGTACTCTTAAACGGCTTAAGAAGTTAGTTTGCATATGAGTATTTGCTTAACCTGGCTTGTCGAGTATGGAGCCTGAGTCAATACAGCAAGGCATTTGGTTTCAAAAAGAGAGGATATGCATCCTTTTATAGATAAGCAAACTTGAAGATTAATATTTTCTTAACAATGTGGGACAAGTTAATAGGTTGCATTCAGACTGCATTGGGACAACGCCCCCTACAAAAAACTATTTTTTCAACGTCTCTCTCTCAATCCCCCTTACCAATCACAGCGCATCTTCCACCTGAACTCTCACTTCCCACTCTCTCACTCTCGCTCATCAAACAGGTAGTGATAGTGTTTGGGTCTGTATGATTCTTCAATAGTTTATGCCTTTTGCAATCTTTCTCAATAGTTTCTGCTTGATTTTTCTTTCTTTCGTTTGGGTCTGCTCTAGTTTAATCGAGGTCTTTTTAATGATTGCTCTCTCTCTCTCTCTCTCTTTGATCACGAAGGGTTTAGAATTTTTCATTTTCTAACACTTAAATATAAATGCAATCTTAAGATTTTAATAATTATGAGATTTATAATTAATTATG
>NC_081542.1:37497233-37500084 GCF_901000735.1 Corylus avellana
ATATATATATATATATATATATATACACACACACACACACACGAGCTTATTCACGAGCCTAGCCGAGTCGAACCGAGCTTGCTTCGTTTAATATTCGAGCTAGGATTTGTGTTCATGAAGTGCTTCATTTAATATTTGAGTCAAGCACGAGCCGAGCCCGAGCTTGCTCGCGAGACGCTTCGCTCACTTAACAGCCCTAGTTGGAAACCCAACATTATGAGTTGTTCTGCGAGTGGTACCATGGCTACGTAAGAATAATGTGATATTTAACAAAAGAATTGTCAAAGTATATTTGCGTGCTGTTTTTCAAATCAACTAAAGCAACTAACCTTGCGTTTTCATTGTAAGTAATATATTCACAGGTCGATCGATTGGACGATCGATCTAGGAAAGAACTTGGTGACAAATTGGTAATGCATTGTAGAGGGCCGAGGGAGTTAATAGTCAGATACAATAAATATGTGGTTAACAGCAAGCTGTTTCGCACTATTACATATGATGCCGGAAAGAGGACTCAGAACAGCGGGGTGTGTGTGCCGACTCTTGATGGTGAAACGTACTACGGGAAGTTAACGAAAATACTTGAGATTGAGTACTATGGCAGGACTAAGTACGTTATGTTCAGGTGTAATTGGGCAGATAACACGAGGGACAAGGGGTATAAGGTGGACGAGTATGGCATAATACTTGTCAACTTCAAAAACCCTGTCCACACGGGAGAGCTGATTACTAATGAGTCGTATGTGCTAACTTCACAAGTTGACCAGGTATTTTACGTACAAGATGATATGGACTCAGATCGGGCCTGCACTGTACGGATTAAACCTAGAAACGAATATGACGTTGGTCAGAGTGAAGGGCCTCAAGATGCATGTGCCAACTACCACGAGTGTGACCTGCTCCTATTAACCAGAAATATTAATCACAATCCGCAGGATGATATCGAATACGTCAGACCCGACTTAGATCCAACCCAAGTGTATGTGATTGAATAAAAGTTGAATATATATATATATATATATATGTTTTGATTGCAATGTTGTTTACTACATGCACTGATGCACATTACATCAACACAAATAATTAAGCTGTGCATTGGGTAAAATCTAGTATATATCTTATTTTTAATATGTGAATCATGCATACATAAGGTACTAAATATTTCATACATTGTATACGTAATTAATTGGGTGTGTGCTGTTTTTCGCAGGTTACCATAAATAGTAGGGGGAAGACAAGAGCACGGAGGGGCTCGTCTTCAATGCGGTAGCCTATGTCGCATGGGCCTCCATCTTACCACCTTGATGACAGCGAGCAACAAGACGTTGCTCAGCTTATGGGGCTACAGGACGGGTATCGATCAGTACTTCCAAGTGATATGGAAGGAGAGATCCTTGTCCATAATCCATATGGTTCGGCAGGCATGGCCCAGATGGGGTATCGGCCTGATTCATATCCGTACATTGAGTTAGGGCAGAGTTCTCAAGGCCATGTGGAGCGGCTATACAGCTAGCATAGCGCAGGTACCGAAAAAAGTTTTGAAAGTTTTTAACTATATTGGTGCGATATCAATTATATTTAAATACAACTACAAATTCATAAAATTTTAAACATTCTAAAAAAATACAAAGCAGGTAGCGAGGACAGTGAGATTGAGCCCCCGGAAGACATGACTAGTGGGATAGGTGCCACGGATGACCTACAGCCCACCAACCCTGCTCCCGCCAACCGGTTAGGCCCTCGACAGGTCTGGACGATAAGTAAGTGTATTTGCTTAAATGTCATGCATATAAGTCTTAATTACTTGTAATTAGTATTCAATTCTAAATAACTTACATCGGTAATTTTTAATCTGTTGGGTACCGATCAGATGAAAACACCATTATTGAAGTGGTCACCATTTGTGACTTGCATAGGTTGCCAAGGGTCCCCGCCGGCAAAAGGGTCATACTTGAGTTCAATGCTTCATGGCAGCTCGTTGACTTTAGCGCCGTGAGGTTTAGACGAATGGCCGGACACGTCATTAGGAGCGGCAATTATGTCTGAATACCGGACGACTGGACAAAGGTACCGGAGCGTACCAAAGAGGATATATGGGACACCTTGTTGGTATGTGTATTTTATTATGTCAAACACTCCTAATGTATGTATATATTTGATATAAGTTGTACATATATATGTGTGTTTATATCTATATACATATACACATATATTTTAGGTTTTTTTAATTCATCAATTTTGAACTTGTACAGGTAGATTTTTTCGTCCCGCCCGAGTGCAACTTGGAAGCCATAAAGAATGACGCATTCCGAGATATGGGCTCCAAGCTGAGGATTTGGAGGCACGAGTTAAAAAAATATCTTGCCATTACGACGGACGATACTCCCGCCATCGTATGGGCGAGAGTGGGGCAAGATAGGCCCTCGGAGTACAACGCTGTCGACTTGGAGATATTGTTGGAGAGATGGTGTAGCAAGAAGAACAAGGTAGGTCATGAGTTATACTATAATTTTGTGTAATGTCATTACTTGTAATTGTGTTAGTATTAACATATTAATAATGTTAATTGTGTAGGATTATACGGCGTGTATGAAAAGCTTGCGAGCATTGAATAATACACCCCATTGCACCGGGTCGATGAGTTACGCGAGGGTGATACATGACGAGGTCAGTGTGTAATTTACTCTATACTTATAGATATAAACATTTTATCTATAGATATATTTAAACATATCTGTATGTTCTATTTTTTCGGTAGGTCATATGTTTGGGCACTCCTACTCGTGCACAGAATTACATTCGCACACACAAGAAGAAGGATGATGTATAGCCAAATGACATAGTGAATGAG
>NC_081542.1:37500184-37517846 GCF_901000735.1 Corylus avellana
AGATGTATATGCTACTCACATTTCATAAGTTTTGCTTATATATGTGATAATTTATTTGTAATTAACAGTTGTATGACACACTGACCCAATAATTAATGTAACATACAGGAGAGGATGGAGGAGCTTATACCCACCGACCCTGCAGCATCGTCTAGCGTGATAGAGGGCATGGTCAGGTGGGCGCCGAACAACGCATACGCCCAGGCGCTTAGAAATAAGTCTGAGTACGCTGGTAGGGTTCGGCAGGGGGCTACATACACTCATACTATACACCGTCACTAGCACGATCACAAAACACCGGGCACTCCACGATCTCACAAGAAACACTTGACAAAGCGCTTGAGGTGGATAGGGCAAAGCACAAGGAAGAGATAGATGCCTCGTTGGTCGAGAACAATACGCGGGTAGCTCAGCAAGTGGCAGAGCAGATGGCAGCGAACAATGCGGGGTTGGCTCAAAAGGATGCTCAAATGACGGCAATGTTTGACGCTCGTTTTCGCCAGCTCGAGGAAATGATGCGGTCGAGCTCCGTGCCAGACAGAGCTTCCCCACCCTTTGCGATTGTGCGATCGTCGGTCGATAGTGAATCAGGTAATGAGATTTTGTAATGGTCAATGTGGTTTTATAACTGTCCCTATATATATGTGCACTTCTAAATTTAGAGTTTGGATATGTTGTAGTCATTCTCATTAATGGTATTGTAAATCTTGTTGAATTTGGTTTATATATCATGGTTGGTTTGGTGGTGGATGTGGGTTAAAGCTTTGCATTTGAAGTGTTTGGTATTATGAGATGGACCATTATGGTCCTTGTAGAATATTGTTTGGTGCATTTGATTTGATCACGAAAATATGTTGGGGGTGTAGATATAAATTTGAATTTGTTGAGTATGATGTCCTTTGTTTACATAGTGACGTTGCTCAATGATTGTTTGTTTTATCATTTCCAGTTAGTGGATTTCATTTGTTTGTTGAATATTGTTTGATGATTGTTTGTTTTATCATTTGCAGGTAATGGACATCATGGAGAGGATGCTATTGATGTCGATGATCAGCATTGAACGTCTGGTTGGCCATTCGCACTTGTTGTACATAAGCTATTTTGTTGATGTAATTGTATTCGTGATATTTTTTTTTTGATGTACGTAGTTAGATATATTTCATCTAACAGAGATAGTTTTATTAGTGTATATTATGTTATTTGTGGTTGGTGTATAGTTTTTGTAGTTGGCCATTCGCACTTGGTATATATGTCATTATTTGTGTCTTGCAGCTAGTTTTGGTTGATAGTTTGTGATCGACGTTAATGGATAAATTGCATATTATTTGCATGGATCGATAGATAAATTGTATATCAGATTAATTGTAATCCAAAATTCGAGAATAGCCCCGAAAAAATTCACAAAATATATAGGGTGGGGGAAAATTTTAAAAATCACCAAATTTTCTGATGTGTCGTGTTTTGACATGTCAGAAAATTCTGTATCAGAAAGTGACACGTCAGAAAAATTTATGAAGTGCTTCTACTGACACGTCAGAAAATTTTTCTGACGTGCCAATTTTGACACATTAGAAATTTTTCGTTTTTGACACCCAAAATTTTAACGCTTGACACACGTAAAAAATGCTACGTCAGGAAAATTTTCTGACGTGTCAGACCACCTAACACGTCTCAAAATGCATATCAGCAAAAAATTCTTTTTTTTTTGTAGTGTGTACAAAAGTTTGATAAGGATAAGATTAGGGTGAGATTGGTTGACTTAGAATTTTCATTCCAATTCATTAAGATTAAATTATTTAAAATTATGATTAGGTTATTTAAAATTAAGATGATGATTAATTAAGAGTTCTTATCAATTGATGTGTCATCTTATTGTATTTATTTGAAGATCATCTTATGATTAATAAAATCATAGAAAATATTTGTGAAATGTGTAGTGTTCTGATGTCGGGCAGAACTAAGATTATTTTGATAGCGTATGATAGCAGCAGAAACTAAAATTTAAAGATTAAAAAAAATAAATTTAGGAAGAGAGAAAATAACAAATAAGGAAGAGAAAGTCCATAGTTGCCAAAAATAAGCCAACAAATAAATAACTCTGAAAGGCTGAAATTTAATTAATACTTTAAAACTGAATTGTTTTATTGTGTGTGTATCCCTTATATAGACTAAAAATAACTCATACTTTAACAAAGAAAAGGAAACATACATGATCCTAATAGAAAAGGAAAAATACAATCCTTATTGAAAAGGAAAAACCAAAACACACATTCAAAAATAATAAATCCACACTAAAATTTTTCTTCGCGTCGATCATATTCTCTCGCCTTGAATGGAGTTTTGTGCTTTGTCCTACTTGAAAGGACTTAAAAACTATTTCGCCCAAATAGTACCCTTAACCGAGTGTGTTTCCATCAAAGTTGATGTACACAAATAAAATTTTAATTTAGTTTTGGTTAAATATCAATGCCTAGCAAATTCAAAAAAAAAGAGATAAAACTTTTGAGAAATACTACACACTGTACTTTTACTACAACACTTTCTAACGTGTTTTTTAAAATTATTATTAGATTAAAATTTAATAATAATTTATCTAAAATTTAATAGTGATTTAAAAGTTACATCAAATAGTGTGAAAGTGAATATATGTGTAAACGGGAATGTGTATAGCATTACTCAAAACTTTTTGCTTAAACTTTTTGCCCTTAAAATCACATCAAATGCTTGGCAAGCTTTTTTCTTCTTTATGTAAAAGAGACTTTTTTCATAGAGCGACAAAAGCACTAAAAAAGCACATATGATGAGCTCACAACGACAGTGTAACCCTGAGGCGGATCTCAGAATTGAGGGGAACATTTATTATTATTGATTTCTGCCCAAGATAGGTCAGCTATTGAGTACGTGTGAACATTTTGAACACCTTTCTTTATGTATAGAAGATAACATTTTGAACACCTTTCTTTATGTCGTTTGACAGTGTCTTTGCTATAATATTAATTAGGGTTTATTTCTTCTTTCTATGGTCTAGCTTGCTTTATCGTTATCAGTAGTAGTCAGGTTTAACATAATTCCATGCATGCAATGATTAAGACTGCAGGTTAGATGCCATGCATTTTTCTGATTGTGGAGATTTTTCTGAAAAAGAAAAACTGATATCAGACTAGTAATTGGGGAATATCTAAATTTATTTGGATCAATTTAAAATTTTTTGAATTACAGAATTTTGTGCCAGAAAATTGGTGAGATGTATAGATTAATTATTCTATTGTTAGTTTGAGTTGAATCGATATATATATATATATATATATATATATATGTTGCTGATATTTCCACCGAGTGAGGAAATCTTGGTGTTTTAATTAGGGAAAACTTATATAAATCCAAATTTAAATTTCCATTGTACCCACAACGTGTAGAACAAAGTTAAAAGTCAAGCAATAGCCAATAGTGCTTCCCAGAGGCCATAGTCATCATGTTGCAAAAAGTCTTTTATGGCAACATGACGAAAAAGACTAACTAAGACCCCCTTTTTTTTTGCTGAGCAAATAATGCAAGAAAGAAGAAGAAAAAAACCAAGAGAGCCAAAGAAGAAGGAGAAGAAGAAGAATTATTATTTAAAAGACCAACAAAGAGCGGAAAAAAGCTTTAGGAATTAGGTGCATGTGTTTGGAGAATATATATATATATATATATATATATATTGATTTTGTTTGAATAGTAATAAGAATTGATTTGTGCGATATAAAGATGAAAATAATTTTGAATTTTTGGTTAGAGAATAATGAATAAAGTTGTTTTGTGATGTGAATAAATGAATTTTAACTTTTTGAGAGAAATGAAAAACGAGAGGAAGAGGACTTTGCTTAACACAGCCAATGTCTCTAGAGGCACAACTACTACTAACGGTAGGTAGAAAGAGGGGGTGAGAGAGGGAAACAGTGGAAATATTTCCATAAGAAAGGATTATATAACAGTTTCCTAGTGCTAAATATAGAATCTCATAATAAATCAAAGAGATAAAAGAAAAGAGATGAAAAACAGAGAGGATTAAGGTAGTTCAACCTATATATGACTTTCTTGATTTGATTAAATACAATGCTTATAGAGGTTGAATAATTTTAAATATAAACTAAATCCTTTGATTTAAGAGGTAATCAAAACATCTAAATCCATTGGGTTATGGTAATCAAATCATCAAGGATTTCTATTCATAACACTAAAGAATCGACAAATTTGCACTTGAAAAGAGAAGAGAGAGAGAGAGAGAGAGAAAAAAAAAAAAAAAAAAAAAAAAAGGAAGAAGAAGAAGAAGAAAGAATATAAGCAATAGAGCTTGCAGTATTAGAGTTTTTCATAGAGTTCAATATTTAATCTCAGGACCTTTTAGTTTTGATACCATGTTATATCACAACTTGTATCGAATATGATTCTCCTATAAATAGGATCATATTATATTGTAAACATTACTCAGAGAAATAAGATCTTAATCCAACCTTAAGGCTTTATCCTATAGATGTAGGTCATATACCGAACTACGACGTAAATCTTTGTCACTATCTTATTATTTCAGCATCATTAGTTTCTTTTATGCGGGAGGGTACTGATGGAGGAAAATCTCTAATGCTTAAGTCAGTAGTGTTTTTAAGAGAAATTAAAATGCACGAAGTATGAGCTTTGAGCTTTGAATTAAAAGTCCATTTTACCTCACTCGAACTTACCTTTTATAGCAGTTTTGACATAACTCTCCTCGTCTCACCTAGGCCCTAGCCAAGGGAGTGAGTGTTTGATGTATATCTCTGAGTAGTGATTTATATAATACTAGCGTGCATAAACAGTGTGCACACCATAAATATTATAACACTGGCGTGTACACTGTTCATACACGCCAGTATTATATAAATCACTACTCATATATTTCTATAACCTAAGAGAAAACATGGGTACAGTGGAAGGAAAAACCGTATATTACATACAATATACAAGAATGTTTCATATATATATATATATATATATATATATATATATTTGTTTGACCAAGTAATTAATTAAGGAGACAAAGACCAGGAGTCTAAATCAAATTAAGGTCGTTCTTTTCTCCCTTATTATCATCACATTGTTGATATCAACAGGCGATGCTTCCGGGAAGCTAAGCACCAAGACATGTCTTACTTTGACCAAAAACCCCCCACCCCACTATAAAACCATCCCAGCCATGCTGCTTCTTCCTTTCACAACACCCACCACCAACCATGAACAACACCACCATCCCCCCCACCTCCGATCATCACCATCAATGGCTCCCATTCTACGACCACCAATCCGCCGCCATTGACGGCCAGCCGCCGCCGCTTTCCCACGACACCACCATCGACTCCAGCCCTAGTGCACCCAACAATGCTCACCAGTTGACCCCAAAAGGCAGCGTGTCAAAGGCAGCCAGAAGAAGGTCTAGGGCTTCCAAGAGAACCCCCACCACCCTCCTCAACGCCAACGCCAACAATTTCCGAGCCCTGGTTCAGCAGTTCACCGGCTGTCCTAGCGCGGCCATTTCCTTTGGAAACCAGAAAGGGCCGGTCAACTTGGACTTTGGAAGAGGGAGAGAAGAAAACCAGCGGATTATATCTTCATTAATGGCGCCCTTTACTAACAATAATAATTATGATGATCATCATCATTTCCTTCAACAATCTCAGTCTCAGCAGTATCATCATCAGCAGCAGCAGCACCACCACCAAAGTATGTACTCTTCTGGGAATATCATGAATATCAATGCATCAAGCAACGTAGAGATTGCTGACGGGTTTGCATTGGACGATAATGTTTCTTTCCATCATTTGACGATGGATTCTTTCTCTGGTGATCTGAAGAGTAGTAGTGATGGGTTCTTTTAGGAAATTTTAGTTTGTTGACTTTTAGAATAATCTTGATCGATCACCAGTCAGCTTTGTAGATTGTTGTTCTACTTAATTATTAATTAAGTACTACTTCATATGCTCTATATAGCATGTACTACTCTCTCATGGTTACATGTCTCAAAGATACCTCATGTGATCTTTTATGTTTCATTTGTTGTTGTTGTTGTTTTGTGTTTGAATTCTTTTATATATATTTGGCCATGGACAGCCCTTTTTCTTATGAGAGTATCTAAGGTTTTGCCCCGACATGTGCGATTCCGATGTATCATATGATCTCGGCGTTTTTATCTAATCAAATGGGAAAAGGATTACAAGGAAAGAATAAAATTAAGGAGTATATACTCTTTAGGGACAAATTTTTTTTTAACAAAAAAAATGGTAAAAAATGGCTCGAATATTTTAGACTTATAAAAGCTAAAAGTCAGGCTGCACAGAGCGGTTTTTGAAATAGCTAGGCCAAGAGTTTGATCTGCGTGCAAGCAACAACAACGACAATCGAGCCGATGCCAATGAAGAATTAGCATGGTTAACTTCCGAACGGTATCCGTCGAAGGGGTTTATCCAGATTGGCTTGCCTCTTGAACTCTCACCTTTTAATTGGCTATGCACACCTTCTTTTGAAAGAAATAGCTCATGGTTTAAGGAAGGAAGTCTTGTGGGGTATGGATGTCATTTCAAGACCGTACCCTCCTCCTTCTAAAAGAATCCAAGACTGGAGAGTGCGTCCAAAGCGGCCGTGATTGGAAACAGTTTTAACCATTCATTTCACACATTCATCATCTTCTTAATTAGTTAGAACTTTTTCTATTAGTATGAAAACTGGAACTTGTTCAAAGAAAAGTCAACTTTTTCTTTGTCACTTTTTTTTTCTTTCCTTTTTTCTAATATATTGCATCCTATGTACTGTAATAATTAAGTTGGACTTGTTGGATGATTCATGCCTCTAGAATCATTACATGATACACGAGCGTATATGAAATCGAATTCGTGTTTATGTATTAAGTTTGGGTTGTATCCATATTTTGATACAAGTTTATATACATTAATATTAACTCGACTTAGTTATTTAAATGAGTCAGATTTATCAACCATAACTTATTAATTAGGTGTTGAATTTGTGGGTCGTGTAAAAAATTATCAGTTCTAAATGTGTCGTATGTCAATTTCAAGTTGTATAAAGGCATATGTATAAGATTATATAGGTTAACCATAACTTAACTTATGTAATTAAACCAATCAAATCCCTCAATTTTAATTTAATAATTTTGTGTTAGGTTGATATTGAATTGATAGATTGTGTAAAAAATTGAGTCATATTTTTTGGATGCATAAAAACCACTTCTTTGTTGATGAGAAAAGGAATAAAAATCCATTACGTTGTTGTGAAAATTCCAACATCAAATATTGTCAGCAAATTGGAATTTGGTCTACTTAATAAATGCAGGTCTAATAGGGTATCGTCATTCATGAGCAAGTGCTGGTCAATATGATTGACTTGAGAGAGAAAGGTGTATGGATTGGAGTGCAGAAGAAGGCAGCAAGGCTGCTTTAATTTACACAAAGTCTATACACATCCTTCATCATTTTGAATCTTGGGTTGCCTTTGACTGAGTATAAGTTAACCCAAGTGCTTTTATTTTATTTTATTTTTTTAATTTTTTTTCGGTTCCTTTTGTTTTTAATGAACAAATAAATAAACAATTGTTAGTGTTAGGGGAATTATTATTATTATTATTTTTTTAAAAAAATGAATCATTAGATCAGTAAAATACATATATAGGCATTACATATTCAATGGTTAATTTGAAGAATAAATAAAAAAAAAAATACAATAGAATATGAAATAGTATTTATCTTCCATATATACTTGGAGTTTACAAGGACAATACATCATCGTACTAGTTAATTAATTCATGGATGTCGTAATATATTAAACAATTAATTTGAGGTTAAATTCACTCTACCCTTTTGAAATTTTAGGAGTTTTTTAATTCGAACCACAATGTTTAAAAATTAGTAATATACTCTCCTAATGTTTCAAAAATTTTTAATTCAGACTCTCTGTTACTAATTTACATCTAATTGGACGGAAATTTTTTTTAAAAAAAAGCATAGAGGGTAATTAGATTTCAGTCCAATTTGACGGGATGAAAATTAGTAACGGAATGTTTGAATTGAAATTTTTTGAAATATTAAGGGTTACATTGCCAATTTTTAAACATTGTGGTTCAAATTGAAAAACCTTTGAAACTTCAGGGGTAAAGTGAATTTAACTCATTAATTTGGTTTTTTTTTTCTTCAACTTTGGCTTGATTTATGGATTCAAAGAAAACAACGAGACCTTGTAAGAATTACAATATGTTTTAAGCAAATCGATCTTCAAGAAACTTCTTTTTACGCTGTTGGCCGGGCGGCCATGATTGTCTTCAGCAATGAACTAATTCGTTTCTTCAACAATTTGGAACATTCACAAGCCCAAGAGAGCAAGTGCAGGTGTTTGGGTAAATAAATCAATAATAGATTAAGATTTAAGACTCAATTGATATATAAAAAATAAAACTATTATCTATTCAATATATGTTAACAAAATATAAATAAAATAAAACACAAAAAAATAGTTATTTCTTAATATATTTCAATTTCTAACTAAATCACTTATCAAAATGAAACCCAACGTTCTTTTATATCTCGAAAATTATATATGATTGAATTTGTACTAAATTGTGCAGTAATCTCTCTTTCGATGTACAACATCAAAGAGTCAGTCAGAAACTTATTTTCAATTTTGTTACAAAATCTAATTTTGATAATATTCATGGCCGGAAATGGTCAATCAGCAGTTGCATTATAATATTGGCTGTTGTTGGTTGTATTAATTAATGATCAATTTAATGTTGCATGTGCATGGTATTAATTATTAGAATCGTGAGCTACTCTTTGGGGACGCCTTATAGGCTGTTGAAAAGAGAAAATAATCAAGACTGCTCAAGCTGGTTAAAATCAAATCAAATATTAATAATCCAAGTCAAAGGTGCAAAACTAAGACATGCTACCTTCCGACAACATGTTGCTCACTTTATCCTGACCACCAATGTCCCAAACATTCAAGCTAATTAATATTTTTATTTTCCATAGTCCCCTCATTAAATCCTGACAAAAACAAAAAAAAAAAGAAATGAAAATAAACAGTATATCATTGCATAAAGCAACGGCACTAGAGTATTTGCATATAACATTTTAGAGAATATATACTGACCAAATATTTAACTGATAAAATGGGATTATTAATAAACAAATACCAAATATTTTTTTGGTGTTTACCTGTGGGCTTTTGTGTTCTCCGCCGACGTCTTTAGTGTTCTACAGTGTACGACGGGGTTCTGTGGTGTCTGCATCATAGCCACCGCCAAAAACAATGGTTGCGGTGCCTCCAACAATCGGGACAATAGTGTTTATTGTGGTAATTATTCAGTTATGAAATTATAAAATTGGTTATCTTATAAGTGGTCAAGGCGCCCTTTAGTAACGTTTTTGTTTCAATACTATTCATCATTTTTTTTTTTTTAAACATTTTCTTACTTTTTATATCACATCAATAACTTTTTATTATTATTCAAATAAAAAAATAACTACAAAACAAATTTTTTTCATTTTTCCATACCAAGCATTCTTATTTTTTGACTTTTTTTTTTTAAAAAAAAATTTTACTTTTTTTTTTTACATCAATTAATTTTTGCTACAATATCGTAGGGGTATCAACCCGATCCGGTTTCCCGGTTTTTGGCCAAAACCGGAACCGGAACCGGGGTACTCCGGTTCTCGGTTTTGGGAAACCGGAACCGGAATTGGGACCTCGGTTAACCGGGGTCCCGGTTACCGGCCGGTTTCGGTAACCGGTTTTTGAAGAAAATTAGTTTTTAGACTTATTTTAGGTATTGGGCCTTAAATAAGCCCATTTTTTTCATAAGTTAACTCATTTAAAAAAAAAAAAAAAATCTATTAGTCTTTTTGTCTAAATTAAATAGGCTTTGTTGTGACTATTCCAAATAATTAAAAAATAAACCTAAAAAGCCCAAAAATCCTAAAAAATCAATGTTTTTGCCTATACGGGCCTTAGAAATAAAAATTCAATTTTTTAAAATACCCTAAAAATCATTTTAAATTAGGTACATAAAGAAAACATTAAAACAATAAAAAGTAAAAATGGAGAAGTGAAATGAAGAAGAGGACTAGAGGAGAAAATGGAGAAGAGGAGGGGCTTGCGGTGTGATGTGAGAAAAGAAGATGAAGGGGACTTAGGAGAGAAGTGAGAACCGGAGACGGGAGACCTAAACCTAAGCGTAAAAAAATTAAAAAATATTAATATATATAATATAATAATATATAAATATTATTTAATAAAATATAAACCCGGTTCCGGTATTCTAGGTAAAAATTTGGTACCAACAACAGGGGTACCTGATTTTTGAATTTTTCAAACCGAAACCGGAACTAGGTCCCCGGTTTCCCAGTTCCGGTTTCGGTTTCCTGGTAATTTTTGACACCCCTACAATATCAGATCAAAATTGTTTAATAAACACAAGTTTTTCTCTGCTGGCTTTCTGATAAGGATTCTAAGATCTCTTTATCTTATTTCTTAGTAAATAAGACGAAGAGACGAACCTGTAATCAATTATCAAGTTAATTAAGTTATAATTAAAGCACACTTAACGGTAAAGTTTAGAAATTTAGGCTTTATTTGTCATATAAACAAATCCGAAACACCCTCTTGGGATAATTTTGCAAATAAAAAATCGAAGATCGTAAGAGTTGCCGTTTCCTGTGGCAGTCAGGAAACGCACCGTTTCAGCAAGCCTCATTCTCTCTGACTCTGAGCGAGATTCACATCGTTTTGTTGGCTCCGAAAACATGTTGGCAGCAACACTCTCTTTCCCTTGTTACGCAAAGCCCAGACGTCTAACAATCAGGAATTCTGTAACGAATTTCTCTAAGTGCAACTCTCTGAAGCTCAGAGCGTCTCTCTCTGACTATCCCCTTGCAAGCAGAATCATGGTTAGAAGTAAAGTCATTTCTGTTCTCTTTTATATATATCTATGGTTTCCCATTTTCTTTGTATAAATTTGATTGATTTATCATCTGGGTTTTCTTCCGTGAATGGTATATTTCATTAACTCTTTATTTATTTTTAGTTTGAGAGCTTGTTGTTACTCAAACTTTTGACTGATTTCTCATGTGGGTGGTCTTCAATTAGTGGAATAATGCACGAGTTTTTTCATTTTCTTCCACTTTCAGATTTTGTTTGTTTGTTAGTGCTGTTGTTTACTTGATTTTTGAGTTTGTTAAGTTCTGTTAGTTTTTTGCTACTTAAATCTTTTCATTTATATGCAACTTCGGTTGAATTCCATCTGGGTTTTCTTCAATCAGTGATAAAATTCATGAATTCTTGAGTGTGTTACTATTTGAGAATTTGTTGTTCTCTTAGTACCTCTGTTCCTTGTGCAATTACGTGTTTAGATTCTTCATTTGTACCAATGGTTCCTTTTATGTGAAATACTCTAGAAGCTTCTGAAAGTGTTTTGCCCTTGTTCACTTGGCCTGTGCATTTTCTATTCTAAATCTTAGGAAGGTATCCCTACATAATATATATGCTTAAAGACATGAGTTTCTTAGAGTGGGAGTATCTTTCTAGCAGTATCTCATATGTGCATTTTCAAGTGCAGTCCTATGCAATTGTCGACTTCTAAATTCACTGCCTTATTAAGGATGGAATGAAGCAGGAAGATCACCTTACTTGCTTCCATCACCAAAAAATATTTTTTTTTACAAGTAATATAATTTTATCAAAAAGCGAAAGGGGCACGGCTCAAGTACTTAGGAAGTTTACAAGAGAGACACCCTAACTAAAAAAAAGGAAAAAGAAAAAAATCAAGAATATCATTAAAGCTAGTAATATAAAAGGCACTCAAAGGTGGTGTCTAGTGGTATAGGATTTTTGAGGAAGAAGACATTTAGATCCCACCACCATTCTCTTGCAATCCTCAAAACTACAATAATTTCTTTGTCTCTAAATACTCCACATTTAGCAAGACGTGATCATCTTCCCCATTGCTACCCTTTGAGGTGAGCCACATTGCCCTTTTCAGCAAGTAAAGAGATCCACCACGCACCTAGACATGACCCACTTTAACCTATAATGGGTGAAGATAGAACTCCATAAGGCATAAGCAATCTTACAATGGAGTAGGAGGTGATTTACAAATTGTCCATTCTTCTTGCACATGCAACACCAATTTACCACTTTGAGATGGCGTTTTCTTAAGTATCTAACTTGAGGATATTTCCTAAAGCGGCCGACCACTTAGAATGCGACTCTTGGAAGAACCTTACTTCGTCAAATACTCCTCCTAGGGAAGGGGCCACTGTTATGGGAAATAAGGACACTATAGAACGATCTAACATCAAGCAACCCTCTTTTGGAAGGGGCTCAACACAACTTGTCCTCACCAAAAAATAATTAGAGATCAATATCAATAGATGTCAGAGAAAATTTTGATGATGAAAAACGTTATCTATTTTTTTGAAACTGGAAATGATATCCCACTTTGCAGAAATTATAGAATAGTTAAAGTGTTCTATATTTATATTCACTTTCATATAAAAGTTGAGTGTCCGTGTATGTAAAAATGCTGCATGCTTTGTGGTGTTGCAATATGTAATCCTTTAATATGAAGTTTTCAATAAATAGTTCAAGTATTACTGATGGTCTAAATGTTTTACTAGTTAACCAAATAAACACTGTTGTAAAGGGAAAAAAAAAGTATAAATAAAATAAAATAAAACAAACACAACAGAATTATGAAAAGCAGTGGTTCTGGTTTACACAAAACACACATAGTAAACTGTATAGTGCTCAACTTATTTTGCAGCAGAAACATATGTATGTACTTTTATGAGATAAGAAGTTTACCATATGCTTATACCTTTTACTTTCTTGTTACTGTATGTTTTGTTATTAAAGATACATGAGAAAGAAAAAAGATTTACAAATGAATATGGTGGTTGCTGCTTAGGGTTTGTGGAAGATGGTGGTATATCCTAGCTGGCATAATTATTTGAAAGGACTTTAAAGGTTTGAGCCAGTCAAGGGTGGAAAACTGATAGTTTTGGAATCAATCAATGATATTCTTTTCCGTGGAAGTTTAGGCTACAGTTATTGAACAAATGATTTCAAAAAGAAACAAGACTTTTTTTCTCTGAAACTTTGAGATAAGTTATTCAATTTGTGTTCATGTTTTCACATGTGCAAGGAGGTTCTCTCCTGCTCTATACTTTAATCAAAGTATAATTTCCTGAACAGATTCCACACTTATTTATCTCCATTCAACTCACTGAATTGGGTAATATTGGAAAATTTTTGGAGTGATGCTTCTTTGAAGTCTACCCCTTCTCCCATAAAATATATGAGATAACTATTTAAATTTTATCCAATTCCTGAACTAATTGTTACTTAAGCTTTGATTACTGAAATGGGGGTTTTTTTCCAGCATGATAAAATAGTTAGAAAATTTGGTTATTGTAAGTAGCTGTATTAGTTTTCAATAAACAATTAAACATACATAATACTTTTACTGTGTATCATGAATGGAGATACTTGCAATTTACTTTTATTTTCTGCATTAAATAGCTCGAAATTCAATGTTATAGACTTATAGTTGACTCTGTTGTATGGTTTCATTAACTTTATGAAACACTTAACTCGATTGACCCTTTATTAGTCTTTTTAATAAGTAATTTTAATATTTAGATTTGAACACTCTATTGAGTCTTGGTATTTTCTACATTGTACCATTTATTTTTCAAATCCATTTTGATTATACTTGGTTTTGTTTACTTTTATACTAAAAATATATTTTTTTAAGTGTCACCGGTATCATATATTGTTGCTTTGTGAACTAAGCATGTATGACTATTTAACTTTTATATCTAGTCTATTATTATTGAACTGTTAAGATGTAGTATGATGAGCCTATCTTCAGGGTTTTCTTCCATTACTACTATAATTTAGAAATTTTATTTATTTATTTATCTTTTTAATCTGAGAGTGTTGTTATTTGATTTATGCTTGATTTCTTATCTGGCTTTTCTTCAATTAGTGGTATGATGCGTGATTTTGAGTTGTGTTGGTAGTGTTTTATGTCAATTCTATTGCTAATATGATTTCATAAATTTTTGTTAATGAAAATTTGCTTTGCCTTCCATTTAGGTATGAGTAATGCTAGAAATCACATTTTTATTCCCAATTATTCCGCAATGTTGATGTCACAGTCCCAACCAACCATTAGATCAATCATTGTTAAAAAAAAAATAAAAAATTCAAGGGTTGGTTAGGACTAACACATGGCATTGTGAAATAGTTGTGGGATAAAAATGTGGTTTTTAGCATTACTCTTTGAGTATTTCTCCAATTAGCAATTTAATTTAGGTACACATTTTACCGAATGATTGGTAACCCTCAAGGAGGGTGGGGGGTTGTGAAGCCTACTTGTTTCTTGTTTGGCTAAAATGCATCTTGGTCTTTTAAGTTTGAGTTTGTTGTTCCCTGAAGTTTTATTTTTTATGATGTTAACCCGGAAGTTAGGATTTGTGATTACTTTGGTCATTCCATCAAGTGTTTTCAACAGTGGACATGTTTATTGTCATACGTCACTGAATAAGTATAAAATAAACTTAGTATTAACTTTTCTTACATTTGCTGGGAAGGTAAATAGATTGCTGTCCCATCACCAGGAGTTGAATTGGTGAGAATTCCCCAAAAAACTATAATTTATTTCAAGCGTCATCTTTATCACAAATTGCTGCTTCTCATGGGTGATTAATGTAAGCTTTGTAGATCGATTATGTTCGATTATCTAACCATTTAGATGTAGTCGTGATTTCTGCCCTCTGATAACCTGGACATTGGTTGAATGAGCACAGAGCTTGTCAGTTCTGGATGACTTTTCTTGGGCCATGATGTGGGGTTGTTGGTTATGATTATACAGTAGTATACATATATTAACTTTGGTAGATGTCTTTTCCTGTCCACAATTCTTGATTTTGTTTACTTAATCTCGCTAGAATGAAATAGCAAAAGTTGTCACCATTTTTTGCATATTATCCATCTTGATCGCTTGATTCACAGGACCCGGAAACACTTGCCTGTCGCATGTTGCGTTCAATTGCTTTTTAAATGCAACAGACTTTTCTCAAATTCTTGATCAATAGCTCTCTTTGTTCTAATAATGTATATTGAAGTGCAGATTTACCATATTCAACCAGTGAAAGTAGTCTGCGTCAGGAATTTTCAAATTTTGGCGAGATTGCTGAAGGTAAATCATCTTGAGCACTTGGTATGTTTGATAGTTTCTTCCCTCTTTTTTCACTGTGTCACTGTATTTACAATCTCTGGCAGTGAAGCTAGAAAAGAATGGAGCCAGAAAGTGGTCAAAGGGGTATGCATTTATTCAGTATACTTGTCAAGAAGACGCCATGCTAGCCCTAGAAAATATGGATTACAAGGTTCTACTTTGCCACCTCTCTCTTGTTATTCAGCTCAGAGATTTACCTAAAATAGTATTTATCTTTTTTTTTTCTTCAGAATTTTGATGGCAGGGTGATTTATGTTGAGCTGGCAAAGCCTGGGGGCAATGCCTTTGGAGGACGCCCAAGAACCTCTGGACCCCCAAAGGTGCAGCATTTGCAGGAGCAAGATGAGGTGCCAGATTGCTGGTACTAACCAATTTGTTTTGGATTAAACCAAGAATATAGGGAAAAAGAACAAAAACCAGTTGGGGAGCTGCAGCACTTGTAATTTTCTCATTCTTAGTGATAAAATGGTATATTAATTTAATATATACAATATGTTTTGTATATGTATGTTTTTTTTCCTGAGCAAGTAAGAAAGACAAGAAAAAAATAATAATAATAATTAAAAAAAGACACATGATTTTTTAATATGATTTGCTTTGTCCAGAAAGGACGATTTTGAATATGTATTTGTTCAACCAGCATGTGCAATCTTTTTCTTCAAGGGAATTGATTTCATTGGACCAAGAAAAGGTCGAGTTGACTTTTCAGTCAAATTTGGACTTTTGAATTTCTGTATTTATTATTTTTTTTAAAAAAAATCATTTAGTCCATTCAAATCTTACTAAAATTTATGATTAAATTTACAACGGTACTATTAAGACGGCCGTTTTGTCTTGACTCAAAGCTGATTTCTGAAGAAACTTTTGCTCAGCTTTCCCAAACCCTAGTGAAGAAAGCCAGGTTGGGAAAATTATTTTTGTCTTGATATCATCATGTAGCAATAGCAGCATTCATGTAATGCCCATTGCTTTTATTTATTTTCGTCTCTGTTTAGAAAAAAAATTAAATAATATTATAAAAATAGAGAGAAGTTATGGTGCAAGTAAATAGAGCACAATTTGGCTCGTAGGCGTTCGATAGATAGAGTTAATATTTTTGGTGATAGTATTTAAATATTCAGATTTTTGTAAGCTTGTTCAAATGAACTTGGGGTTCGTTCGAATGAAGGGAATCTTCATGTGGCAATCCTATGTGAGGATGAGAGAAAATTGGACAGCTAAGATTCAAACCTAAGGAAGTTGAATGAGAATGACATCTCTACATTGCAGTGACACGCCGAGTTGTAGGTGAAGATGGATGGTTGAGATTTGATCTGTTAGGCTTGTTCGAATGTCCTACAGGTTCATTCGAACGATCAGAGGTTGGCATGCATGAGTAGATGAGATTCAACGTTCAACTTTCTTCCCCTTCCTTTGTTCTAGTAGTATATATATATATATATATATATATATATATAGAGAGAGAGAGAGAGAGAGAGAGAGAGAGAGCGAGGAGTTCAAGAGCAAGCTTGAAGAAAGATGTTGCAAAGGGGCAAATATCTCATCTGTTATGTAAAGGTTTTCTGGGTATTTTTTGTTAAAGTTTTGGAGAATGATAGTTTGTAGATGCTTCAGTACGTATTATAGTACGTATTATAGTGAAGTTTGTTCGTGAGTGTTGTTGTATTGTTGTTGAAGTTATGATGTTCAATTTTGGGAAAGGGTTTGAATATGTATTGTTGAAGAGTAAGATTTTTATTTTTATTTTTATCTTATTTTATTTTTATTTTTTAAAGATGTTTGAGCAGTTTTCCAAATGGTGATGTGGAGGGGGCCCTGTGTAACCGAGGGATCAACTAAGTAGCTAACTGAATAATCAACAAAAAGAAAGGATCAAAGCTACTGGCGTTGTTCGGCCAGAGGAAGCTCCGATGCCTAAGTTAGTCACAGTGTTTAAGAGAAAGATGAACTTGAAGATTATGTATGAGATAAAAAATATGCTGGATATTCTATTTTGGAGGGTAAAAAGAAGTTACCGAAATAGTGAGAGGGGGCCCCCCTTTTATAGGCATCGGGTTGTACCTGTTCATCTAACACTGTGAACCTACCGAGGGTCCACGTGTCGTTAATATATCGAGAAGCAGTAAATAAGATATTTATTCAGATATGTCTATCATTCTTGAGGGTAACACTCGGTTATTAACTCAGGCTCGGCTAACCGAGCCTGATAACCGAGTGTCGATAATATACTTTCAGATAAGCCGAAATTTGCCGAACATGAATTTGTTTTGAACAGTAAAAATGACTGAGCTTTGGGAATGGGCCGACAGACTTTGTACTGGGCCCAACCCAGCTGATTCA
>NC_081542.1:37517946-37550217 GCF_901000735.1 Corylus avellana
ATGCTATAGTCTAGATGGAATTCTCAATTCCACTTATGACTACGAACAACAAGTTTTATAAGTTGTAAGGACCTTTGAGTATGATTTTTTGTGATACCCACACCATCACTCAAATACAATGTATCTTAGGGATCTCACATGCATATAATTGGACCAACACACACACACACACACACACACACATATATATATTCCATGAGAGAATAAGTGTATACGTTTTTTGTTCTAATCAAAACACTATTCATTCAATGGGAGTTTTGGACACAAGTCCAATATCGAGATCGGCTTGTATAAGCTCGACTTAATTATTAAATTAGTCGTTCGTGAACACAAATCTTGACTCGAAATATTAACGATACAAGCTCAACTCGATTCGGTTAGGCTCGTGAGCATATATATATATAGTATAAATTAAGTAACAAATAATTAATTGTAAGGATAAGTTATAGTTAAAATAAATAGAAGGGCTTAAATAACAATTGGAAAGAAAGAAATAAGGTAAGTTGGGATAATAATGCGATTTTGAAAGTTAGAGAGCTTTTAAAAAAATAAAATCTTATCCACAGCCACGTGGATCACATTGGGTCATAACCCTAAGGGTTGTGCCCTTTGTTCTCAAATCTCTATTCTCTATTTCTCATATGTTATGCCTCCTCCCTTTAATCTTCAACCCAAAACGGCCGAACTCTCCTCCACTTCATGCTTATCGACATACAACAGAGAGAGATGACAGCGGAGAGAGAGAGATCAAGATGTAGAGGAGAGAGAACTACCGAGAGAGAAGCGAACCCAATGAGTGACGAACGACTTGGACGATGAAGAAGTTCCAGCCATTGGGAGCAAAAGAGCTAATAATCCAAGCTTCTCCTTACAGTTTTGTCTTATCCATTAAGGTTTGATTGTAAAAATCATATGAATATGTAGGATTTTGTTTAAGGTTGAGTTTTGGTTTGGATATCCCTTTGTGGGTGTTCAATAGGTATCAATGGGTTTTGTTATGGAGTGCTTTGATTTAAGCCAAATTACTCGAGCTCGACACAAACGTAAACGAGCCGAGCTCGAACACCAATTTTAGACTCGTGTCAAGCTCGAGCTCGAGCTCGGACAAGGAAAGCTCGTCCAAGCTTGGCTTGTTTACACTCCTATTTGTTTATTTATTTGGGTCAACCCAACACGACCTATTTATTAAATAGGTTATGCGGGTTGGGTCGGGTCAACCCAACATGACTTGTTTGTAAAACAGGCCAAATAGGTCATGTTGTGTTACCCGCTTATTCAAATTGATCGTGTCAAGGTTGACCTTTAACGGGTGGGCAAATCAAAGGGTTTGACCCGAACTCAACAAGCCAGCCTTATTTTATGAATATAATTTTGTCCAATATTTATTAGAATATAATTGCTAGAATATTTTCAATATTAGATTTTTTTTTTAATTTAATTTATTTATTTTATTTTATTTTTATGTTAAGGCATTTTTCATTTTAAGCTTTGATTTAATTTTTTTGAATGTCTATCATAAATTTTCTACCTTACCTTATCTACCACACCTTAGCTTCTCTATAAATACAATTTTATAGAATGTCTACCTTACCTTATAGAAGGTATTTTAAATACAATTTTCTACCTTACCTTATTTTTTTTTTGAATGTTTAAGCCCAATTGGTAAAGGCAATAAAGAAACAAACAATAGTCAATGGATCCATTAATGATTCCAAAGGAACTATAAACAAGCCCGGACATATGGAAAAATGGCATGATGAGGAGCTTTACGAGGTAATGGCAACAATTACCGTGAAGTGGTAGTTGGAGGGGGAGGTACAGTCGAGAACTGAATGGGATCTGTCAATGAGAAACGAACATCAGCTACAAAAGTCTCCTCAACTAGATTAAACCACATAAAAACTAGAAGACAATAACCCTAAAAAAACGAAAGCATCAAAACACAAAAGAAACAACATAAATACAATAAAACACCATTAAATAGCTGCAATGATGAAGGAGGTTAGTGGAGAAATGAACTGGAGACGCCGCGAGTAGGTGCGGGAGTCCACGTTCTGGTGCATGGATAACACTCTATGGCGAGTGAGATCCATGTGCAGGTGTGTAAGGGCCACGCCTTGGCGCATGGTGGCTGAACGGTCACACAGACGAGAGCAGTGAGAAGCGTGGGAGGCACAAAAGCATTGTGATGGGGCGCGCCTGAGGGCAGGGCTGATGGAGGTTTACAAATCCGACCTTGAAAAAGCCAGATTTGTGAACCTCTACAGAACCATGAAACAACCGGTGAGGAGGAGCGGGACTATGATGGAGAGCAACGCGGCGACATGGGGCATTCGGCCATGAGCGCTGCAACGGTGTTATTTGGATAAAATAAAAACATCAACAAATGAGAAAACAATGGAAGGCAATAGAAAAATAACAAGGAAGGAAGAAATGAGGAAAGGGACGTGAGAGGGGAAGAGATCAATCCCTCCTCCCTTAGAAAACCACCGGAGGTGGAGGAAATGCCTCACAAAAAATGGAAAACCCTTACTTTTTTTAGAGAGAATGAGGAGGATCTCTCTCTAAAGATAGAACCGAAACTATAAGTACTAAACAATTTCATATAGTTGAATATAATAAAAATGTACACACTTTTGCTTTCGGCTATTTCATACATTGTAGACCTCTAAGGCTGAACCACCTCAAATTCACTTAATGTGTCAAACAGTTCAATATGAGAGGATATTTAGCTCCCATCAAGTAGGATTGAATCAAAGTTCTGTCAAGAAGTGACTCCCAGTAAAACAAACAAAAATTTGTTGCATTTCTATACATGAGGTGTCATTTGGTATTTAGAAAAAAAGTTTATTTTCAGTCTCTAGTATTATAGAGTCCACTAGTGCTGTTGTTGTATGCACATATTTTAAAATATATAACTCCTCTTATATTCATTTAACTTAGTTGATTGATTAATTAGAGTTGACTCGTTTCTCATGTGAAGCTATGAATGAAATTACAAGCACGGAATTAGAAGCAAAAAAGAATGGGCGTGGATATGGTGTTGTTTACGAGGTAAGTGAATATAATTTTGAATCCGACTTATATGCTGTAGCTTTAATTACAACACATCTTCTGTAAAAAAATTTAAGGGTCCAGATTTAATCAAACTAAACGTTATTGTTTTTTATTACCAAATGTTGTTGAAGCATACGTGTCTTTAGGGGGTGTTTGTTAAACTCTCTCACATTCCCCCACATCCACCACACTATTCACTTCATTTTTTTCTCAAAAAAATATTATTACTTTTATATCAAATCACTCACTTTTTATATCTAATCATTTACTTTTTATTACTATTCAAATAAAAAAATCACTACAAAACAAAATTTTTTACTTCCCAATACCACTTTTTCATTTTTCCATACCAATTATTATTATTATTATTATTTTTTTAATTCATGAACAGTGTCCTAGAAAAATGAACAGTGCTGGGGTGTTTAACAAACACCCCCTTAGTTCTCTTTTTGACGTCGTTTAAGGAGGAATGGCCCTATGGACCCTGTTTGTCAAGGGCCCTGGAACGGTACTGTTCCAGGGCCGGTACTGTAGACTTTTTTTGGAAAGAAGTGTTTGAATGGTTTTAGTGAAAATGTTTTGTGGAGAAAAGTGAAAAAAATATATTTTATATGAAAAAATGTAAAAAATTTGTTTTGTAGTGATTTTTTTATTTAAATAATAATAATAAAAATGATTGATGTGGTATAAAAAGTAGAGATGTTGGGATTAATTTTGAGGTGAATTTTTTTTTTTTTGGATTGAGAGAGGCCCCGGAACAGTACCATTCCAAGGCCATTGGCAAACACACCCATGAAGTACAAATATTACAAGAAATTGTGTCATAAGCGATGACATTATTAGTGGTGACCTAAAAGTCGCCGCTAATAAGTGACTCGTCGTCATTGTTAATATTAAAAAATAAAAATAGTATCTGCGCCGACAAAAAAATCAACTTGGATATGTTGTTGCTAAAAACCTGACAGAAAATTTTTCCCGCACACGAATAGCTATTTGTGAAAACATGTTCCCATTTACAATGACAAATGAAAAAGCTAATAATAACACTTGAACGTCGACCTTTTTCTGAAAAAAAAAAAGAACATATATAACAGATTAGAGTCAACTCTGATGCATTATTATCTGCGTCAACTTTTAATAGTGAAATTGAGCTTTATGATTGATTTTAGGAAAACTTTCAAATTGATTAGTCATTTTTAGATGATAAAGTAGATGTGATTAGTGCTTTCTTTGGGTCGTTACACCTCGCCCCTTTGCTACGGGGTGATTTTTGTGAGTGTACTTATAAGTGTGGAATCCCACATTGAGAAAGTATAATGAAAGAGAGTGGTTAATATACCTAAGTTGATCAAAACTCATTAGCTTCGGCTTTTTGGGTTAGAGTGATATTCAAATATGTATATTAATGTACTATTGGTAAAAACTTTTAAACTGTTTATCTCCCTACCAAGTGGTATCAAAGTCATAATTAGCTTCTTGGAACGAGTGTCTGGACGTGTATGGTTTGGGAGTCGCACTCTATGGGCCTCGGGTCAACTCTTGACACAGAACACTCTTGAAAATGTAAAAAGATTGACGAATGGGAAGAGTTGGGTCAATGTGGAAGAAACTCATAAGTGAGAGAGAGATTGTTGTGTGTGCACTTGTGAGTGTTGAGTCACACAGTGAGAAAATATAAAGAAAAATAATACTTAATATACCTAAGTGAACCCAAGCCCATTAGCTTAGGCTTTTGGGCTAGAGTGGTGTTCAAATGTACATATTAATGTATTTTAAGTAACAACTCCCAAACCATTTATCTCCCCAACAATGATAGCAATATATGAATTCTCTAACGGACATGTGCTTAGGTTTCCCTTTAGAGACGTGAGGTTGAGTGTTAAAGTGTTGATTAAATGATTAAATTTATATTTTCCTATCAGCTTAAGCTTTTGGGACAAGTAGTAATTTAACATAGTATCAAAGATAAGGGTTCTGAGTTCGAACCTTGACTCCATCATTCACTACCCATTTAATTAAAATATTCCACATATCAATTTTCATCCGGAACAAGATTTGAAGAGGAATACAGAGCCTAGGGCGAGGCATTAGATTCATGCTGAAATGCATGGTTAAAACGATTGTAGCAATTTATTGCCATAAGGTTGTGCTTGTTGCACACTTGGCAAGTGAGACGAGAACCCCCGGATGTGACAGAAAAATAATTACCACGACCTTTGCCTCGAGAGGAGTAGCCATGGCCTCTTCCATGAGAGGAGTATCCACTGCCACCAAACTGACCTCCACAACCAGATGAAGAAAAACGACCTCTTCTGCCACGACCAGGAGTATATGCAGTCAAGTTGGCTAAAGACAGAGAAGTCTGAGGGTGGTTGATGCTGAGCCAAACACATCTCATAGGCATGTTTTGGACTTATCTAAATTGCAAGCAGCCTGTCATCATTAGAGTAGTCACGAGTCGTTCGAATGGTACAGCTTTGTAATCTATCCTACTTAGGCTCCCGCACATATTGTTTGAACGATTACTTTATATTGTTCGAATGGTAGCGTTTCCATTCCATCCTACATCGCTTATTGCCACACCGTTCCAATGGTAGGGTTTCTCTTTATCCTATGTGGCTTCCTGCGCATGTCGTTCAAATGGTTTCTTTCCACCATTAGTATGGTCTTGGACAAGTTTCTCTAAGTGTCTTTTCAAGTCTAATTTTTCCTAATTTCTATCTTAACTATTGTTTAATTATTATTTATCTCTCATGCTTTCGTTAAGGGGTTCTTAATTCTAGTTTAGAACGGGATATTACCATAACAATCTAATATTTATTAGTAGGATAAGCGTAACCAAAATGCCAAAATAAGGACAAGTTAAAGGTAAATCAATTAATTAGTGGGTTTAAAATCATTAACGTTTAGAATGAAATAGTAGGGAAACTACATTTACCAACTCTAACTACCAACAAATTTGCAATGTCTACCTTAATGTTTCAATTTTTGAAATGTCTTCCCTAATCTACCATTGAGGTTGCAATGTTTCCCTTCCATGAGCTAATGTGACAAAAATAGCATTGATTAAAAAAATAAAGAAGAGAATATATATATATATATATATATATAAGCTAAAAATTCATAAAAATATAAAAGGAAAATATCATATTTTTTTTTCTAGATTTTTTATCAAAATTATTTTTGTCATTTTTGGCATGGAAGTGGGACATTGTAACCCCAATGATAGATTGGGGAGCGGGAAGACATTGCAAAAATTGAAAGATTTGGATGAAATAGCAAATTTGTTGATAATTATAGGGGATAAATGTACTTTCCCTGACATAGTATGTATTGGTATATAAGTTCATATTTTCTCAACTATTTGTTTACATACAGTATGTCATATTTTTTAATTGTGTTCAAAATGATATAGAGGTACAGTCAGATTAGGAAGAAGCTCAGTACCATGATATTCTATAGCTCACGCAAGAAGAAAGATGGATCTTTCGTCCCTCCCCTTAATCAAGAAAATGAGGTAAGCAATTTCTACAAAATAATAATTATATGTTAAATCTTTATTTACCTTTTTAATTTAACTATACAAATTATGCAATAAATTGTTATTTTGTTGGTCCAATTGAAGATCCAAGAGGCTATATCTCAACCTATCCTTGATGGATCCTCATCCACTAGCGAGTTGGATGAGCATAAGCTGAGGTATGAGGAGGCAGACAGAGAGGCCAACAGACAGCGAGAGAAAATAAGCTCCATTGAAGAGGAAGTGAACTCCTTGAAGAGACAGCAAACACAGCTGCAGCAAGAAATGGAAGCCAAGCAGAGACAGTTGGAGCAGCAAATTGAGTTTCTCCTCTCACAACTCCAAGTCCGTAGAGACCCTCCTACATAGGTTTTTTTTTTTTTTTTTTAAGTGAAAAACATATTAGGTTAACATATAAGTTCAGTATTTCATGTCAAGTTTATCAACTTATTTTAAAAATACACAAATTTGTTTTTCCCTCATTAACTAGTACTGTAACACCCCAGTCTCATATTGGGAAGATAAGAAGAAGTCCATATAGAATGGATGGTTTATAAAGATAGTCATGAGTGCTAATTAAGTCCCACATTGCTTAGTTACTAGGTGAAACTGGGCTCTATAATGAATTCTAGGGAAGCTCTAAATTGACTAGCCTTTTTGGGGTAATAGCGCATATGTGGCTAGCGCTTTTCTCTAAGTCGTTACAAATGGTATCAAAGCCATAGCCCAGCTTGAGATGGGGGGAGCGTGCACAAGTCCATGAGGGTCGCTAGCGAGGACGCTGGGTCCTAAGAGGGGGTGATTGTGACGTCCTACATTGCCTTGGCATGGAAAAGATGATGTGTTTATATGGAATATATTTTCTCTAAATAGTATGAGGCCTTTTGAGGGTAAACCCAATAATAAAACCATGCGGGCCTGACCCAAAGCGGAAAATATCATACCACTTGAAGTAGGAGTGTTATATAGCACTAGCCACATCTGCGCTATTACTCTAAAATGACTAATCAATTTAGAGTAATAGCGCAAATGTGGCAAGCGTTTTTCCCTAGGTCGTTACAAATGATATTAGAGCTATTGCCTAGTTTGAGATATGGGGAGCGTGCACAAGCTCATGAAGGTCACTAGTAGGCACTCCCTGGGACGCCAAGAATGGGCTAATCCCATGAGGGTCGCCAGCGAGGATGCTGGGTCCTAAGAGAGGGTGATTGTGGCGTCCCACATTGCCTGAGTATGGAGATGAGGATGTACTTAAATGTATACTTACACCCTTAATGACAACAACGCATTTTACAGCTGTGATAGTCATGATCCCATCAGAACTCTGCAGTTAAGCGTGTTTTTGCGATAGTAGTACTAGGATGGGTAATCTCCTAAGAAATCTGGTTTGAGAGAGTCAAAGCGGACAATATTGTGTGTCAATGGAGTGGGGAGTTACAACTACTCTCCATCAATATAGCCCCATGAACCGACCACTCTTCCATCCCCCCGTTACAAAATTTGAAATGAAGAAAATACGCAAAGTTTAGAAACAAAATTTACATAAAATACCCTTAAAATTAAACAAATTATGAAGAAAAAAAAAAGTATCAATGTAGCATTTTTTCTTTCTTTTTTTTTTTTTTTAAAAAAATTGCAGTTCCAACATAAAAAAGAAATCAACAACCAAAATTAAAAAAATAAAAAATAAAAAACAAAAAACAAAAACCAAAACTTAAACTTTAATTTTAATTTTAATTTTTTTTTTTGTTTTAAAAAAAACTAATTCCAAGTTAAAAATTAAAAATTAAGAATTAAATATAAACTTTAACTTTTATTTTTTATTTTTTATTTTTTAATATTTCTATTTTTTATTTGAGTGTATTTTTGTCATTTCAATCTAATTTAATGAGACTCCCGAATGGCGGGGGGTTTTGGTAAGCAAATGGTAGTTCAGAGAGTGTTAAAGTATTGATTAAGTGATTAAATTTACATATTCCTATTAGCTTAAGCTTTTAGGATAAATGGTAATTTAACAATCGGGTAGTGAGAGTGTCAGTTCATGGGGTCATATTGACGAATTGTGGTAGTTCATGGGAAAAAAATGTAATTACTCCTTATTATTTTGTTCGGTATATACCCTACATGTATTCTTGTGCTAGAGCTTATTAGTAAATATATTCGCATAAGCATAGGAAACTGAATTAATTTAGCATTTATATGCAATTATAAAATAGAGATTAGCTCACAAAGGATGTGCAGAGAACGGATTGTATATTCAATCACACATAATATTATAGAGGAGGGGCCTATATATAGAGACCAATAATAGAAATACATGTACGATGCCAATAACTAATGTGGGACAATTTACAATTTATTACCTAAAAGCCCCCCTTCAAACTCAAGATGGAGTGTGAGATGCCAACTTGAGTTTGGAGATAAGACTGCAAAAATGCCATGGAGGATGTGACTTTATGAAGAGGTCCGCGAGCTAATTATGGGACACAATTGAATGATCAAAGTGCAGTCAGCCGTGAAGAAGAAGCTAATAGACAAAGCGACAATCAATCTCAATGTGTTTGATCCATTCATTTTTTCAATGGGTTGAAAGTTAGACGGAAAATGAAGAATTGAGCTTAGAATTGTATCAAATTCTCCAATTAAATGTTTAAATTCTAGCAACCAATATTCTCAACATTTAATAACCAAAATATCATCCAAATTACAAGACCACTTAGATTAGGAATTGAGCTTAGAGTAGGAGAAAAGAAAAAGAATTTTATTATTATTATTATTATTATTATTGAGGGTGCCGTGTGGAATTTTGGGTAGGAAAAAAAAGAATTTTTTTTTAAAAAAAAAAATTAATCAAAGCTTAACATGGCTCTGCCACTGGACTTAATTGAGCTTAGGGTATAGGAATATGTAGACTACGGGTTGCATTTAGCCATATATTGTTCAAATCAGGGGGGAAGCTTTCATTGATGGTTTCAAATAACTTATATCTATTTCAAGGATCCTATTGATAGGATGTCAACGGGTCTGTTCGTCTGGAGTTGCCCGAGATCATATTTATACTTTATTTAGTTAAACGTAGGCCTTAGTTTATTCGGATCAGGTATTCATGTATGTATTGTATTTGGTGACCGGTCTCTGACCGATACATTTGGAAACATATCTATGTTATGATGCTTTTAGTTTCGCTTTAGTTATTATAATTGTGGTTTTTAAATTATTGCTATCTCTGTCCCTTAATTAAAGTCTTCTACTGCAGTCTCTCTTCGAAGAGGATGAGATCCGTGAGTCTTGTTCCAAGAGGGATAAGGCTAAGAGGCGTACCATGGAGTCAATTACCAGTTAATGATTTTCCTAGGGCATTACACTGTGAGTGTAGACCCACCAAACTATTCTCAATTCTAGAGAATAGCAAGAAGCATAAACTTAAGAAAAATAGATTTTTCTTTATTGAATATTTCTCACAATTCTTATGCACTCACAAGTATGTACCAGTGTGCAATATGCTTCTATAAAGTCGTCTATTTATAGATTTGGGTTTATTTGAACAGGTGAAAAAAGAGTTTATAGGTTTAGAAGCTTAGTAGAACTATGATTACCAGTAAACTAGGAATCATGGTCAAAAGGGGATTACTCGCCTTATGGCCGCCAGCCATGGGGAGAGATTCTCTCCCTATGTGTTACGTAGGGCTAGGTTTAACCCAAGCCCCTTTCCATGAAGTTCAAGGCTTGGGCTTATTTTTATTTCATTGGCCCAATGCTCTTTTAACTTTGCTTAAACCTGTAGGATTAAATTCTCTGAGCCCAAAGCTCTTTCAATTGCCTAAGCCTTTAGGAATTAAATTCCTAAGCCCAATCAACTCTAAATAACAAGCTATACAAGAATTAAATTCGTTGGCCCAAGTTTTATAAAATAAAACAACCCAAATAAATAAATACGTAACCGAGGTCTAAAACAAATAGTTAACTTACATTAGCTCAAAGAGGGACCTAAAGGAAAAAATACAATTAGCTCCAATAGGCGTGTGACACTTGTCACCCATGACATGTCACACGACACTATTAATCATAATTGATTTCACTAAACAAATGTGATTGCACTCTAATATGTATATTTGAATTAATCAATCAATCCATGTGATATACTTATTTATTACATATTACCCCTCCATTGAGTTATTTTGTAGTCGAATCAAAGCTCATACACTATTACTTTATTCATTGCCTCTTTTCCTTGAGTACCCGATTTAATTACATGATTATCCTTTGTACCCTGTGAAACTCCATCTCACCTTGTATATATAAGTTTCAGTAAATCCCACTGAAACTCAGGCTCTAGCTTTGGAATAATCATTACCATTAAAATCTAAAGCAAGATGAATATTCCTCATCACTTTGTTCCTGACAAACGATTTGGCTTCCTTCTTGAAGAGGGTGCTCCCACAATGTTATATGCGATCACCCAATGCACGGAGATGTTTACCATAGAAAGATCTCACTCATAAATCGGATACTCAAGGAAATTGTGAGGAGCAGCAAATCTAGCCAATAAATCTAAAATCCCCAAATATAAAACAAGATCAACAAATCCCATGTAAAATTCAACTACCAAATTACTTAGTTTTGGGTCCAAAATGGTCTAATTTTTTAAATAAAAAACATGACTCTATCAAATCAAGTAGTATAGCATCCATGTTTAGTAGTATTCCACAACTCAAAACAAATATTATTTAAAACGAGAGATAATTGAGAACTGGCATCTAACAAGTCTTGCTTTCACACATTCTCCGAGAAGCCTTCATTTGAATCTGTAATTAGAATATGCTTTATATGTGAAATGCAATTTAATAAAGTAAGTAGTGAAGAACATGAAGAAATATGCATCATGTTAAGTAGAAGGCCAACTAGATAAAAATTATGCTTAATGCACAAAATACCCAAAAGACATCAAGTAATCATCATCTCACTCATCCACTTCAATTGTTAGATCTATAATTTCTTAATTTTTTTTCATTATATATTCTAATGTTTCTTTATTTAGTAGCATTTCTTTAAGAAAAAGATTCTTTACACTAAGGCCAAAATTGCTTTAGTGTGTTTGATGTAGGACGATATTTACCTATATTTTTGGTGCAAAAAGAAAAATATTAAAAATATCAAAAATAATATTGGAGCAGTGCCGTTTGATCAGAATTTTAACCGTTCTCAAACAATGAAAGTACAAAAGGAAAGACTTGTCTCAATTCAAGCTGATTGTCAATTATATTTAATTTTCTACTTAGATTAGGATTTTATTTTATTTTATTAGGATTTTATTTGTAGAATATTTTATTTGATTAGGACTTTATTTCTTTCCTTACTAGGATTAGATTTACTTTAATTATTCAATTTCCTTATTAGAATTATGTTTACTATTGCTACTGAAATTATGTTTACTTTCTCTACAAGTATTTCTCTTCTATAAATAGGCTAACTTGCAGTGTAAAAGAGACTCATTCGAATTATTTTAAATTAGAGAAGTTTCTTTTAAATACTCTGTGGAGTTTTAGCCTACTGGCTTGTTTATCTTTTGCTTAGAAGACGCAAACGCTTCTAATTGTTATTACTTAGTCTTCCACTACATTAGTTGGTATTAGAAAAGGCTTTATCTTAATCATGGCTAATCAGTGCAATGGTGACGAACTTCTCTAACAACGCTACTTGTAGGAGAGGGGCTCTTTTGAGGGCTGAATTCATGGGGTATTTGAGTTGGCATTATACAGATTCGATGGCCAACTTCTGCTACAACAACAACTTCTATAACGACGTTGTTCGTGAGATGTTGCTTTGAGAGGTAAATTTTGGGATTTCCAACAAAAGACCCAAGAGTTCCAACAAACAACACAACAAGTGATATGCTAGTTGCAAGAGATGATGGAGCGCATGCAGAGGAGTCCTATTCGTAATCACAGGGAAAATGATGCCTAGGATGATCGATAAGATCCGAGTGAAACCCGTTCAATTTTCTTATGTTGACAGATTCTTTGACGATGGCGTAAGTTGCATTTGACCTGTCTGTAGCCATATTCATAAATCTCCAAGTAGGCACTCTGCCATGAAGAGAATATTAATTAGGGATAAATGCAAAATTGGTCCTTGTGGTTGGCCTAATTTACAAATTACTCCTTGTGGTATAAAAAACAATTTATAGGTCCCTATGGTAGGCCAAAATAACATTTTACTTCCTAAATTCATTTTCTGTTAAATGACTTAACAGAAACCGTTTCCTTGCCACCTCACACCCAATAAAAGTAAGACACGTATTCTTTTTTATTTCTACTATTAAAAAATGACAAGTAAGCTTTTAAGATTATGGGCATCTTCGATCTGTGAGTTATTCTGAGATTTTTGGGCATCTGCGTTTTTGGAGTAGTGCGTTTTTGGGCAGTCTTTCTTTGGAAATTCGGATTTTTTTTGGGGCATTGAAGCATCTTCAAAAATTGTTTCTGGGCATCGGAAACAATCTATCCCTCTCTCTCTCTCTGTTGTTTTTTGTTTTTGTTTTTGTTTTATGGCAAGCATAATTGTGCTGTTTACTTGTAGGCACAATGATGAACATCAAATATCATTTTGGAGTAATATCTTTATTTGAAACTTCAATTGTTTGAACCCAATTTGTGGTGAAAAGGTTACATTTTGTAGGCTGTAGAACTTACTAGCACCTCCTTTCTCTGTCTATGATTCTCTGCTTACCATTGTGACGTTTTTGGCTGTTCTCTGGTGGTGATTTCAGTTATGCTACGAAACCCAACAACTCGCTTGAAGATGGATAGTGAATCGGTGAGGAAGATGACGACGCACGGTGGGGATATAGGGCTTAGGGTTATTTACCATAGAATTGACAAGGAGAGTGTGTTCTGGCGCCTCAAGATGACATGGAAAAGGTTACCTATCATTTTTTAAAATCCGAAATTAAAAAAACACATGTCGCATTTTTATTGGGTGTGACGTGGCAATGAGACTGTTTCTGTTAAGTCATTTAACAGAAAATGGTTTCAAGGAGTAAAATGTTATTTTGGCCTATCCTAAGGACCTATAAATTATTTTCTAAACTACAGGGAGTGATTTGTAAATTAGGCTAACCACATGGACCAATTTTTCATTTATCCCTATTAATTATGGTGAAAAGGATGTGGAGGTTATTAATTTGGTTGAAAAAGTGGAGTTTCTGTTAGAGAAAAATATATGTAGCCACAATTATTGGTTTCTGCGACTACACCAGTGGAAGAACGACAACTATCTCCTCCCCAAAGGTGCAACTCATCATGATCACTACAAAAATTTGCGAGTCCTTTGAAGAAAACGGGGAAGTTGAAGATAACATCCAAGAAGATATTGTTGGAGAGATTTTTATGGAAGGAGACAAAAAGTAAAAGTCGTGTCATGGAGCTATCTACGTAGATTTCTCCAAGTACCTTTCTATGGAGGAGCCACGCGTGCTATGTCCCAAATAAAACTCGAGGACGAGTTTTTTTTCAAGTGAGGGTGTTTGATGTAGGACGATATTTACCTAAATTTTCGGTGAAAACAAAAATAAGAAAAATATCAAAAATAATATTGGAGTAGCACCATTTGATAAGAATTATACCCATTCTTAAACAATGGAAGTATAAAAGGAAAGATTTGTCACGATTCGAGCTGATTGTCAATTATATACAATTTTCTATTTTAGATTAGGATTTTATTTTATTTGATCAGGACTTTATTTCATTTCCTTACTAGGCTAGTAGGATTATGTTAACTTTAATTATTCCATTTCCTTATTAGGATTATGTTTACTTTCTCTACAAATATTTCTCTTCTATAAATTGACTAGTTTACAATGTGAAAGAGACTCATTCAAATTATTATTAATTAGAGAACTTTCTCTCAAATACTATACGGAGTTTTTTCTTGGATGGTTTCCTCGTTTGACGAAACTTTCTTCCTTACCCACCTCTTGAGAGAATGTTGGCATCTATTTAGTTTTCCTTTAATAGTGGTCCAAGGATCCTCCCTTCTCGATTTTTCTTCTGCATTTTCTAGACCTTTTCTTTGTAGCCAGCCAACTTGGAACAACTTGCCTCAAACCAGAAGGCCCTAGCTTTATTCCAACCCCCTTCGTCACCTGCATTGAAAGAGATGAACATAGGATTGTGATTTGAGCTTCTGCACGCCAAGATACAGACATCCATTGCAGAAAACAACTCACAACATTCTTTATTAGCAACCGCCCTATCTAGCCGTTCTTTGGTGAACCCTCTCCCCTGACGACCATTATGCCAAGTAAATTTGGGTCCCCTAAAGCCCAAGTAGTTGAGGTGGCAATATTCTAGGGCTTCTGGAAATGCTCCATCAACCCCTAGCCCGAGACGTAGCTCCCCATTTCCACCACAAATAGTTTAAAACTTAACTTTTTTTTTGCAAAAATTCAACTTTTTTATTTGTCATTTTGGTTTCCATAAGGAAAACCACACATGGCTTCTTCTCCTTTACTGTCTTGCAAAGATCTCTGACTGTCTGAGGGTTCCCACAGTTCCAGCATAATGCACTCATGGCAAGCGGCGGGGCTGTGACACAACCTCTACCAGAGCATGATATCTTGGGTCAGTATTCTATGTATTTCGTTTCCCTTTTTTCCCACTGATGCTTCCATCGTCCACTAGTAGGAAATGCTCCTTTCGCTTCCTTGCAAGTAACCAGCGTGCCCTCACTCCTCGTCTCCCAAGCAAAATCTTCACAATGCCTTCTTTTCCGACCTCATGTTTTCATACTCTCATCAACGAGGAACGCATAGGAATGGTCCCACTTAAGGGCTTTTCCTTCACTAGGGCGAGACACCTCAATATCTCTCATGGGACTCTGGACAAGTGTTGTGGAGTGGATAGAAGATCCTTTCACATCACAAGAGCGTGAAAACGTGTTTCCATGCAACCTCCAACATGTATTATTGTCTCATTCTCTATTCCCATTGCGCCCTACACCATTTTCTCCTTTAAAGTATCCTATTGACCTATATAGACATTTGAAGATCTTCCAGTGGGCCACCCCTCTGTACTACATTCTATATTAAAATACCCTGTATCATGGCATGGAGTGATCCCCTCAATAGCATCGTGGTATCTGTAATTCCTAGATCCGCGTTGCCTCCCCACGAATAACATCATTTGTTTCCTCCTCGTTCCCCAATTCCATATGTCCATAATCGTAGCTTGCCTTATTGGGAATTGACAAGTTGTCCTGCTTAGCAAAATTAGTAGCATCTCCTTGCAACGTGGGCAAGGAGGTCCCCGTTTGCACCCCGCTGTTGCCTGCACCAGAACCACCACCACCATTGCCATCCCGTTCACCTCCCAATTTATTATTGTGTTCTTCTTTAGAAAAATTGGCAGCTGTTGTATACTCCATCTTCGTACTTCGAGGGTGGCTCTCTATATATGCATTATTCTACGGTTTGGAGAGATAGCCCTCAACCATGTCCTGAATTGGCTTTCGGATTCAGCCCCTTGAGACCTTCGACCACCTGAACTCCCACACCCTCGAATGCCATGTCTCATCACACCACACCTAAAGTAGAACTTGGGAATTTTTTCATATTGAAAAGCGACCCAGAAATACTCACCCCAACTTTACGACTCTTCCCTTTGAGAAAGGTTTCAGGAGATCCAACACAATCCTCACTCGGAAATACTCACCCCAAGCCACACCATCTTCTGCCACATCTACCTCTTCTAGTTTCCCAACAGATCACCCAATCTAAAAACCAATTTCCTTCCCCATGCAAGCACAAGGCAGGTTAAACATTCTCACCCAAAAAGCCGCCTTGTCAAACTCTAGTTGTGTTGGTGTAGTAAGACAGTCATATTCTGCCAAAGAAACTAGACTACCATCAAAGGTCCACGGTCAACCCTCCATAATCCTCGCCGTATCCCAGCCATGTTCAAAATCAATGAGAAACAAGTTTTGCCCCAGATCTTTGAAAGAAACCATACAAGAAGGCTTCTATGCCTGAAGCAATGGCGTCTTGATTATCTCTTTCCCCACCAAACATGAATGCCCTCGATGTACTAGAGGTGCAAGATCATTCTTGTGGATTTCAACCCCAACTATTCGAAGATCTTGAAGACCTTGATAAACTCCAAAGTTTTCAAGAGGTTTTTTATGAATAAAATGAAGAACATCAAGATGTTCTTCAAGTTCATTAAGAACGCTGATGTGGACTTTTTGTGTGCAAAAATAATCAATAATAAAATTATCACTCGCAATACGACAAATCCTTGTAGGATAGAGCTATATAGAGGGTGTTGAATCTCAAGGACTACACTGGTGTTGTTATCAAGTTTTTCAGAATTAAATATAACTTAATTAAAAGATGATTGTTTGTTTTTGTTTAGAAACTAAATGCATAAAAATAAAAGTAAAAGTAGATTGTGATGAGAGAGAGAGAGAGAGAGAGAGAGAGAGAGAATATGGGGTTGATTTCACCACTAAGCTCATAAAAATGGTCAATCATAAATTAATAAAGAAAATTCATACTATGCATGATATAGGGCTCGCCTCACTCGAGTAGTCAAGAAAACACAATAATTAAGAAATAAGTATAATCCATCTTCGGTTGGCACGGACTGTCTGCCTTAGCTTTAGATGCAGTATTGTCCGTCTTCCTTAGGTCTGGACTATCAAATATCTTAATAAGTTACACACAATCAATGGATAAGCATAACTCATCTTAGGTTAGTACGAATAGTCTACCTAAATTATACTAAATTAGGGTGTAGACAAATTCCTCTTTCCTAGGCATAGCCTATCAAATCCTATTGATCATATGTCAATTAAAACCGTTGTATAACAATCATTCATATAATCACAGAAAATATGAAGGATTGAGTTCAATCAATATAAACAACTTTCTAAGACAAGAGAAGAATTTCATAATGATTGAATATAAACATTAGGAAAAATTACACTTTGCCCCTTAAAGTTGATAGCGATTTTCAATTCAACCCCAAAAGTTTCAATTTTTGCAATCCACCCCCCCTAAAGTTTCAATATTTTTCAATTTAGCCATTCCGTCAGTCAAAGCCGTTTTGACTGACGAAATAGTGATCACTTGTGACACACGTGATCACTGTTGGCCTTTTTGTACCCAAAATGCCCCTAAACCCTCCTTCTTCTTCAATCATCGACATTGAAGACTATTCTTCTTCTCTCTCTCGGTTTATATTTCCAAACACTCGATGTTGACAAAATGGATTACTCACTCTAGCTTCTGGTGCAACTTCACCTCACGGCCTCCTGGAGCCAACGCTTGCTGCTAATTTTCCTTCCTAATTTTATTTTCCTAGGAATCACCAAACAACAAAAGAAGAGAAACTCGGTGATGGTAGTATGCTTTGGTTGTCGATTGCTAGCTGTCTCCCTCATCTAGGGCTTCTGGTTCTTCCTCTACCAAACTATTTCAATTCTTGCTCTTTAAGGGTTTTGAATTTTTTTTCTTTCGTGGTTTCTGTCATTTGGGATTGTGGAGGAATACAATAATCAACTGAATGAGAATTCCACTCTGAGGGGGAATTTCCTGTACGCATCACCGGTGCTTGCAGTGAATTCTTTCGTTATGGGAGAACGAGCGAAAATGATGGAAATTACATTTTCAAAGAGAAATGATGGGAATTACAGTGAATACCAAACGCTAAGCGAAAATGAAACTGAGAGTGAATCAAAATGTTGCCTTATTCTTCTCCATAGAAGCCATCTTAGATTTCTGCAAATTCAAATGAATTTCAAAAAAAAAAAAAAAATTCATATACCCAAAAAAGAAAACCCAAAACAAACATGTTAAAATGTCAAACTTAGAACACTACAAGACATTGAAGAAAAAAGAAATTGAACCCAAATCAAAGACGAAATCCCACACCCACTACCCACAAAAACAGCTTATGAATTAGATGACAACGGTTTGGAAGGGATGGGGGAATTTTAGGAAAAAAAAACCAACAGCGATCACGTGCGTCGCATGTGATCACTGTTCCGTCGGTCAAAATAGCTTTGACTGACGGAATGGCCGAATTGCAAAAAATTGAAACTTTGGGGGGGGAGGGGTAGATTGCAAAAATTGAAACTTTGGGGGTCGAATTGAAAATTGCTGCCAACTTTGGGGGGTAAAGTGTAATTTTTCCTAAACATTAAGATCAATTCTTATAGTTATACAACTAGCATGCATATAGAAAATCCTAAATTAAAATACAATTAATATCCAATGTTTTGATGAATGAAAACCCAAGGAAATCAATTAATAGAAACTATCTCAAATCATGAGAAAAACATGATTGAACTCATATTCAAGAATCATCACATTAATTGAATTGAAGTAGAACAATTAAAATATCAAAGCCCATATATTCGAAAAATATCAACTTACATGAAAGTATGGTTGCTCTTCATCGGTGAGGCTTTATCCTCAACCTTAGTTAATAAATTAGCTACACATAACTATGGAAAATAAATCCTTAAAATAAAGGAAAAACTAAGTGAAAGGGAGTGCTGGTGTGAAAATTTCGTTCTAGGTCTCCAACCCATTTTTCTGCTCTTTCTCTTACTTTTTATAGGGGTTTGTAGGGTTGTTTTACCCTTAAAACGGCGCTAGTAGGTGTGCTTGAGCGCCCTTTTTAGGGGTTTCTAGTCTGTTAGACGAGTGCACTCGAGCCCCTAGATGGTGCGCTTGAGCACACGTCCATTCGGATGTGGCTTTCCACCGTCCGAATGGGAACTTCACCGTTTGGACCTGGAAGTGCTGAGCTCGATCCCTTTCCTTGGTGGCTTTCTTTCAAGCTTTGCATTTTTCACCTTAAATCTGTAGTTTTCCTTTAACAACCTGCAAAACACTAAAATAACAAAACCAATACAAAACGTTAGATTGTAATATGGCTAAAGGATTAATAAATGCAAATTAAGGGGCTCAAATTTGCAATATTTGGCACTCATCATGTGCATTTGTCAAGATATTTCACATGCAATTAGTGTTGTTAGTCCTTGCAAGGTTTACTGGGAGACAATGAAATGGATGCCCCGTTATTTACAGGAGCTACAGATATTGGTTTAGTCTTTGATAAAGACAGTGATATCAGTTCTAGTGTCCTTGGGTATGTTGATTCAAAAGATGTTGATGATCTGGTTGTGAAACAAGGAGATATCGCATTGAAGAAAATTGCCTTAGAAAATCCAGTGGATATGTTGACTATGTCAGTTCTGGTTATCAAATTCAAGAGTTGTTTGGATTTGATTGTTGTTTGTAGCTTGTGATTACCCTTATGGGTGTTGGAGGAGACGTCATGAGAAGATTTGCATTTTAGACGATGAAATTCAAATCAAGGTGAAGATTGTTGTGGTAGGACTTGTATTTCTCAAGTCAACAATTGTGTGGGAACTAGCCTTTTGGTTTTTCATTAGTCCTTCACGTGGTGGTTTTTGTTTTCCTTTCACCATCAGGTTTCGGTGTTGGTCCAAACCGACTTGGAGTTGTTTTCCCAACCTAAGTGAATTTTTTAGTCCAAGTCTTAGTTGGAGTCTTGCAGTTTAGCTTACCTACAACATCTATAAAAGGACATGTTGGCTTAGCTTTTGAAGTAGAGAAAAAATCTATGTAACACACAACAACGTTTGTTCCATCTGACTAGTGTTTTCTCACTTTGTTGAGCCGTAATGCACTTAGAGAAAAAGAAAGTTTTTCCTTTGTTGATTTTTTTCTCTTCTGTATTTTTGTCTTTTGTGTGAGAGTTAGATTTTGGTGTATTAAGGCTTTGGGCTTTGAATGGTTTTTTCTCTACTTTTTTGTACTTCATCTTTTTATAGTGAATTTCTTCCGGGTCGTATCCGCCAGTGAATGTAGGCTTGTTAAGCCGAACCACATAAATCTTGGTGTCTTATATAATTGATTTATTTTTTGTTCTTTTCTGCTTCTTTGGGATACTGATTTAGTTTCATGTATAACAATCTTGTACTTATATTTATACTGCATTGTATACTTCTCATTGATATAAACTACCTTACACGATGATATATTTTTACATGGCAAAACCTTTTTGTAAAATTATGAAGGCATCTAGATGGAGGATATAGTCAAGATCATCTTTGAGCAGGTAGACTCAGAATGGTTGTAGTGCATGTGGAATAGAGATGATGATAAGCGTAGCGAGATGATCAAGATTATTTACTTGATTTATCTTATTAAGACTCAACCATGATACTCGATGTTTATTTGGGATTTTATTATGTTTGGAGTTTCTTTACTTATTGACGATTTGATGATATTTTGGGTATTGTAACGTTTTGATTTTTAAGTTATTTATTTTGAGAGATCTAGTATTCACTTTTGATATTTAATGATTAATGGATTTATTTAATTACACAATCTTGTATTAAGTTACAATTATTTTCACTGTTTATCTTATACATAGTTAAGTTGTTAACTAGTTAAATAGATCTCTAGTGACTTATTTACCTTGTTAATAGGCCTTGGGAGGTGCGCTGAGTTATTTGCAAGTTAGTTAATTCTCAAGGGCATTACAGCATATCAAAATTTAATTATGTGGACTTTGGATCTAGACATGCAAAACACTCAATAGAAGTAGGCTACTTAGAGTACTAGCAGCAGCTTTCCTTTGATTTTTCCTAAGTTTAGGGAACAAAACTACTTTTTGTTCCCTGTCAAAATATATTTCAAAATAGCTTCCATTACATTTCCATATACCATTAAAATATTATTTATTTACAAAATACAAGTTTTTTACCTACCCTCAAATTTTTCACAAAATTCAAACGCAATCTCCAATGAAAGACAAAAAGATGAAAGAGGAAAGAAGAAAGAGAAATGTTTATATTAAAATAATGTATAGCTTTACAAAATACAAAATATATTAAAATATATTTCAAAATAGTTTTCATTACATTTCCATATACCATTAAAATATTATTTATTTACAAAATACAAGTTTCTTACCTACCCTCACATTTTTCACAAAATTCCAACACAATCTCCAATGAAAGACAAAAAGATGAAAGATGAAAGAGGAAAGAAGAAAGAGAAATGTTTGTATTAAAATAATGTATAGCTTTACAAAATACAAAATATATTAAAATATATTTCAAAATAGTTTTCATTACATTTCTATGTACCATTAAAATATTATTTCTTTACAAAATACAAGTTTCTTACCTACCCTCACATTTTTCACCAAATTCCAACACAATCTCCAATGAAAGACAAAAAGATGAAAGATGAAAGAAGAAAAAGAAATGTTTATATTAAAATAATATATAGGGAATCACTTTTGGTTCCCTAGACATTAGGAAATACTGTAGCAACTATTGAGGATTGGTTAAATGCAAGGAATCTGATGTGAATAAGTTTTTATGGTTTTTTTGAAATTTTTTCTAAACATAGGAAAGATAATGAATGACATATAGGACATATGCGGGCAAGGCCCCAAATAAGAACAAGACCCTAAATTTAGTCAATGGAAATTGTGAGTGCATTTTATCTCTCCTTGTGTCGGATCCTCGACACTTTGAACCATATGCATTAATTCTTTCTGTGTGACAATTTTGTATTTTGACCGTTCATTGCTATGCATGTGGGACATCTTGAGTTTATAATAACAATAGAATAAAAAAAAAATTAATTAGTAATTTTTCATCTCATAAAACGAGATGAATAGATGTAATTTAAATAATTATTATTTCATTAATTTAAAAATATCAATTAATTATTGAGCCCCAAATGACCATATAAAATCAAGTGATGATACGGATAATGCAAGGCGTGCATGAACAGTAATGCACGCTTGGTGTTCTTTTTTTTTTAATTATTTTTTTATAATTAAAATAATAAAATAATATTATATTTTATTATTTTAAAATATTAAATCAGTCACGCCCGGCATTCTCTTTATCATCACTCAAATCTCACTGACATTTTAATCAAAATCTGTACCAAGGGTGACACCCACACCCACCATGCCACGCCACAAAAACTCCCCACTTTCCGCCAACAAAATCATGTCGGCCGCTATTTGATCAAAACCACCAATAGGAATACGATAAAATTTGTTGGCGAGGCAAAGATGGATGCTTTTTATCTTGCTTTGAAGCGCATGATAAAAGACAGTGGAGTATCAAGTAAGCATATCCAATGCCATCGTTTCTCTCCATTGAGCCACTCAATACTCAATATTTTCCATCTCTACAGTGGAGTATCAAGTAAGCATATCCAATGCCATCGTTTCTCTCCATTGAGCCACTCAATACTCAATATGTTCCATCTCTTCTCTCCACTATTTCCATCTCCCCCTCTTCTCTTTCTCCATGGCTCAAGAAGCTTATCCTCCCGCCCCTAGTCCGACCTCAACCACGAGCTCCCACGACTCCCACGAACCGGCCGCTGCTGCCATCCATTTCAATCTTATGCTCATTGTTGCTGCCATTTTATTTGTCTTTGTTTGTGCTCTTGGCCTTCACTCCATGCTACACTGCGTGTTTCAGTATGCTAATCGCGTCATCACTGAGTCGGTCCAATCAGCTGCCTCTCGTCGACTGGATTCGGGGTTAAAGAAGAAAGAAATGGTGGCGTTGCCTACTTCAACTTACGCCTATTCAGGGTCTCCACCATCAGCTTCAGGGTGTGCAATTTGCCTTGCTGACTTCTCCGACGGAGACAAGTTAAGGATCCTGCCCAAGTGCAACCACCGGTTTCATGTCGCATGTGTCGATAAGTGGCTGCTCTCTCACTCTTCATGCCCTACTTGCCGGCACCGGCTTAAATCCGGTGACTGCCGGCCCTCTTTAGAGATTGTCACGGCCTAGTGAAGTTATATTGCTATTAGTAGTTTGTCTTGTTTCTGTCTTTATGATTGTTGTATCATTCTAATTTTGTCAACTTCTTAGGGAGATATTGTCTCGGTCTCGTGTACTACCTAGGATAGTCTTGTTGCCATGTTTCTTTTATCCTATTCTATGGAATTATTAGAGTAACAATATATTATTAAAGAAATATTAATGTCACACTTGCGTCTATAGATGAACCAATACCTTGGAATCCTTTTGATGGTGATACTCAAATTTATCACATTAAAATAGTTTCATGTTAGATTCGTATCGAATTTGCAAATCGTATAATAACAAATTAGGGCTGAAGAGTCTAACTCGTTTAGTTAAATAAGTCAGATTAGAGTTGACCTATAAATATAATCAGGGGCGAAACTAGCATTTGAAGTTGGAGAATTAGATAAAACACATACAAAAAAAAAAAAAAAAAAAAAAAAAAAAAAAAAAAAAACTTCACTTAACCCCCTTCCCCACCCTCCTCAAATTTATCACATTAAAATATTATACGATTTGTAAATTCAATACGAATCTAATATGAAACTAACAAGTTAGGGTTGAAGAGTCTAATTCGTTTAAATAAATAAGTCAGATAAAAGTTGACCTATAAATATAATCAGGGGCGAAACTAGCATTTGAAGTTGGGGAATAAAAATTAAAATTAAAATTAAAAAAAAAAAAAAAAAAACACTTCACTTAAACCCCCCCCTGTTGAATTGTCATCACTTCTGCCATGTCCCTCTAAAGTTCAATTTCTCTCAATTTAGTGTATCAATCTTTCAATTATTTGCAATCTCACCCCTCCGTTAACTTTTCCATTAAATTTTCTCAAAATACCCTCATTGTTTTTAGGGGAAAAAAAAAATGTTGCAAAGATTAAGGCGTTGGCCCGAATTTAATGGTATTTGCAAAAATATCCACGCCTCAATCTTTGCAAAAAAGAAAATTAAATATTTTTCTGAAAAAAAGGGTGGGTATTTTGAGAATTTTGTTGTGATTTAACGGAAAATCTTAACGAATGGGGGATATTGAAAAATAAAAATAAAAAGTTAGATACACTAAATTGAGAGGTTTTGAATTTTATGAGGGATATTACAAAATAGGTGACAATTCGGAAGGTAAGTGAAGTTTTTAAAAATTTGGGTAAGTAAAAATGTAATTTTTAAGGGGTTATAGGAGTAACCCCCAAGCCACCATGTAATTCCGCCCATACATATAGACTAAAGTCTTATACTCATATCTCGACATAAACCGAACCTCGTACACGATATTTAAGGCTAACAATTTTTAACATAACTAGCAAACCTAATTGCCCATTCTTGTGCAGAGAGGACTAGATAGAAGTAATGTTACTTTTTAATTATATTTTTATCATATAATTGCTCATTCTTGTAATGCATTCTGTGCTGCCCATAAATGATAAGGGATCATGCTTACAAATTATTGGAATTGGCTTAGTTCCCAAAATAATTTTTGAGGTGATTGGCTGAAATAGCAAAAACAATTATCAAACACCTTTTTAATAAATAATAAAAAATAAATAAAAATTTATTTTTTGTTTTTGTTCTCAAAAGCACTTTTAAAAACAAAAACAAAAACACAATTTGTCAAACAGGTCTGCAAGTCGATTATTCTCTCTCTAACACAATTTACACAATATCCACAGAAAAATGAAGTAAAAAAAAAAAAAACTTACTGTCATTTCACAGTTCACTAATTTCTCAGGATTAAGAGTATTGCTATAAGTGTATGTGAGAAACAACCAGTTTGCTGCCACACCAATTTCTGCAAGATGTTCTGAGTCTTCTGACGTGTCAACCAAAATAGTAAATATTTTCAACCTCACACATCAATACCACGTCCAAATTCTTACAGCAGAATCCCTTCGGATAAGCTTTTACCTTTTCCTATACATCTGTTCTAACGAGTTACTTCCAGCAGGCAACTGCTTTTCTTTGCTCAAAGCAGATTATGAACATACTAATAATTGGAGATTTCTATAATTTTAATACCATGAACAAGATTAGTGTCCCATCAAGAACCAAAAACGAGCGGGGCTCATTTTTCGTCAACATTTACATAGTATTCTTCTTCTTCATCTTCTTCCTCAGAGTCGTCATAGAACTCATCATCAACTTCCTCATCATATACAAGCCTTCTTAACTGCTGCTGCCCCCTTAGCCGCTCTTGTATTTGCTCTCTGATGGCTGTTCCCTGGCATAGAGCCCAAAACAAATGTTCACATAACTATATATAGGTGCATCAGCTTGTGCATGCAAAAGCAGTTATTTACAGAAAGCCTTTTTCTAGTGTGTGTGAAAGAGAAAAAGGGAGCTGACCATTTTATGGCAACGTTCTTCAAACATCTCAAGAAACCCAGCAACCAATCGATCAGCATTCTCCACCCATTCATTACGATGTATTCTAGCAGTTTTTGCTACAGTTTGTATCTGCAAAGCCACGCAGAAAACATAAGTAAATGAGCCTCCGCTTGAGCCTCCAAAGATAAAGGTACATGAACCGCCATTTGATCCTCATCAAAATCTGTATTGAATCCCTTACAAACTAATGTAAACAAATAGCCCATCCTTCCACTAAAATGGGTTGGAATGCCTGTATGCCTAATCTATGCAGGGTAGGCACTCGATTCAGCAATATGGGGTGGCCATGCATAACTTCCTGAAGTATTTTCCATACAATCGACTCTTTTTCTCGAATTTTACCCTTAGCAACTCCTACTCTAGAAGCAAGATGTTGTCTAATTTGACCTCGCACCACCCATATGGCCTTTATACTGTAGACCAATGTTACTTAATAATATGAGTTACCATCTCTAGTAGGTTTGGGAGTTTTGGGACTTTAAGATGGTCAGATGGGCTACATCATAGGAGAACAGCTAAATGGTGGTCTGCGGTGTTTATGATAGGCCACGAATAGGACAAATCTGAAGTTCTAGACAGCCCAAAACACTCCAAACGGGCTACTACCATATTGGGCCCAAGCAGGTCAAACAGAAACCAAAAACCTGGACAACAGTACTCAGTTGGTTTCGGTCTCGTTTTTGCCATGTGATCAGTTCAATTTGGTGGTCGAATTCCAGCTGCTGCTCATTCAGTTGGTTGGTTCGTCCGTCGGATATGGCAAACACCAACTAATATCATCAAAACTCACGCCTACTAATAATGTCAACAAGGTAAAACTTGAACACAGGTTGCTACACATATACAAGCAACCTTTTTTTGAAAGTTTTTTATTATTATTTTTATAAGTAAACAAGATATAATTAAAAGCGTAAGGCATCCCAGGTGCACAAGGAATATACAAGAGACAACACAAATAACTAGTACGAGCAAAAACAAACAAGAAAAATCATGATAACTAATTACCAAATGAGAAACAAAGCAGCAGTCCAAAGATACAAGGTGTTGAAAAATAAAGACTTAATTTCCTCCAAAGTCCTCTCACAGTCCTCAAAACTTTTGTCATTTTTTTCTCTCCAAAGACACCAAAAAAGGCACAAAAGCACCATCTTCCATATAGCAGCAGCAATCTGAGTGCTACCGGCTGTCACCAACAAGCATACAAGTCGATTACTCGTCTAGGCATAACCCAAAACACCTTTTTGGAAAGTTATACATGCATCCAACAGTTTGACCTCATGATCCCACCTTCCACATTATTCCAAGTGGGACATGCCATTTGAGCTATAAGCTCATTGGTTGTATATAAGCAACTACTATTGATAGTTTAATTGTATATCTATAAGACTTTCTCATACTTCATCCAAATTCCCTGTAACTTTTGACTTTGACTAACATATATGAGCAAATGTTAGCATTAATTATTAGTGATTTGTCACCTCACCTTCAAAACAGTTATCTCTGCAATGCATTCTAAGCCAGTACTCACATCTTGTTTGGTTCATGAGTTAACATACATGTAAAAAGAGATGAATATCTTCTCGGGTATAGAACAATAATTACCATGCTTGCTTATTGTAATTTTCTTTTTTCTTCCTCTCGCCCTAGACATGCTTATTTTAAAATATACAGATTGTAATAACCTCCAAAAATCCTACTAAACATAAAAGCAATCAATTCCATAGGAAATAATCCATGTCTGTTGGAAAAAAAAAAAATTAAATGATCAAATGCATCATTTCTTATCAATTTAACCTCTTGAGACAACTAGTAATTTAATATGGTATTAAGATGTTCCTAAGTCCAAACCATAACTCCATAATTTACTTTTCATTTTAATTAAATATTTCAAGTTTGGGTCTACTTGTTGGGGAAGAGTTTTAGCCTACAGGCGATAAAAGATGTTAGAAAAATAATTAAATAATTAAATGCATCATTTCCTATCAACTATAGCTTTTGGGACAACTGGTGATTTAACACTGTAAAATTAACATATCTTGCAAGAAGTTCCAAGTACCCATAGCAAAAGATACATATATGATGCCAATTTATTATTTCAGCATCACAACATACATACCTTCTCTCCAACTCTCTCTTGTTCTTTCTTCACTCTTTCATGCAATTTTTTCAAACCCATATTCACTCTAAGCCTCTTTTCCTGATAGTAAGAAATAGCATCATTGAGATCAGTTCACACACAGAAACAAATATCTTAAAAAGTGTTTGAAAGAAGTAAACAAATGGGATACACGAACAAGAAAACACCTTGACATAGCTAACACCTAGGTCCTTTCTTGTATATCCACGGGCCAAATTACGCATCACATACTGATTGTAATCTTTGAGAATCCTCATTATAATATCAGATGTTGAGATTCCATGAGTCCGTTTAGTTTCCTTGAACTTCCCAACAGACTTAACCTGAAGCAGAGATCTATGTCAAACACATTGAAATAACATAACCAGAGCTTTATGGTAAATAATGATGAGACGACAATCAAGAAACATGTCCAATTTTTTTTTTTTTTGGTGGGGGGTTGGGGGAGAGAGAGAGAGAGAGAGAAAAGCAGCTGAAATATTTGGATATGCACATCCAAGAGCGATGACTAGACAATTAAGGATAGAGTGACATAAAGCCAGATGAAGAGCAAGATGGAGGTAAGGAGAAGAGGAATGAAATGGATTAAAAAATTCCAGAAGCAAAAGATTTAACAGGAAATATGGACCTGTGCTGACCCAATATTTATTGGCAGGAAGCAACTATAGAAAGGGTTTACCTAGCCGTGTTCAGATTATCAAATAATTATATCATGGTAAACTATAATCTTGCTACAAGAAAGGGGGGAGGAGAGAGGCAGCGGAGAAAGTGGCTAACGGTTGTAAAAGCATATAATCAGAAAGCTCAGCTATTACTCAAACTTACATATTCATAGACATCGTTTCCAGCCCCACTTGCATCAGCATAACTACAATTCTCAGGCAAAGAAGAGAGAATTAACATATTTGAAACACAGTGAACTTAAGACAACTTAATCTCGAGGAAGTAAACAATAATGCAATAAGAAATCACATAAAAATAACATTTGTTTCCACTTTATTCAGACATATATTTGAATAAATTTCCATAAGATGATACTAGAATGCACAAAATATATGTTACCTTGAGATGATGGCTTCACAAAGAAATTAATACCGTGTATTAGCAACAGCATGTTGTCGTTGCTAGTGTACTTGTAATTTACATGGGAACTTTCCCACATAAAAAATAAAAAATATACGATGAATTGGACAAAAAAAAAAGTATTTTCCTTGAGCTACAGTATTGGTCAAGCATTTCCTCCCCTTAAAAGAACAAGGTCAAGGATGAGATCATGGTTTCAAAACCCACTGGGTGTTCCTGCATAACTTATCAATAAATATAAAATAAAATAAAATAAAAAAGAAAGAAATCGGCTATTGAACTACTGAGGACCTTGTTCTGAACAAGCATTACCAAATTACAAAGACAAATGTTGTAATTGCTAAAAAAACAAAAAGCTATTTTAAATATTTTAACAATTTAACAAAATGAATTTCACTTTATTGTGGTTTCATTGTATTTCTTAATGAAAGTTTCTCTTATTTTAGCCTAATCAACTCAAATTCAAGATATCCATCCATCCACTACAGACATTCATCATATTGTTTCTCAAAAAGAAATAAAACTTGAAGCCCAGGCAAGAGACAAGCATAAAATTCCAGCACCAGAAAATTTTAGAAAATATTAAGCTTAAAAAAAACTGAAACTTGTTTATTTGGGGCTGGTTAAACTTACGGAAGAGAATCATGTGCAACATAGTCGATCTGATGTTTTTCAAGGAACTCTTGTGTGATCACCCATGGTGCATCAGGGATAACCTCATCAACCCACCTGTATCAAGCACACAATACAAAAGCATTCTTTATGCACTCTATTCCAACATTCAAATTAGTTAATTCAACATTTAGCATATATATTTATCAAAAAAACATTTAGCATATATATCATATCCAAGAATCAACCAGCAATCCAAATGTGCTAAAAGCAAGATTACACTATTATAAAAGTTCCATGATATAAGACCTTTACTCTCTCTTTGGATCTCAAAGAGAACACATGAAGCGAAAGAATATTAAGATGTTTAAGAAAGGAGACTAAGTCATGTATAATATAGAGTTTACCATTGTCATTGCCTCATAATATTTGTAAAAACAAAAATTTGTCTTCAGAAGCCCACAATAACCTATTTGGCATATCATTTATACCATAATATCAAAAATCAGATTGACAAACACAAAACCATTACTTTCAAAATTGCCATTCTGCGTCAGCTAGTATGAACTTCTTGGTAAAATAAAATTACAAAGGCATCATTTCCATTCATGACCTATTAAGTTACCACAGAAAAAGGTCAGTCAAAAAGAAAAAAGGAATTTGGACAGCTCCACTCACAAAAGCACCACACCTAATATAAACTTTTGGGCTAAGTTGTAACCTAACTACTCTTTTGCTTTCTTGTGTCCCTTTTGAGAGAGAAGGAGGACACGAGAGCCAAAAGAAAAAGTAATCTAAGACCCCAAAAGTCGTTTTTCATGAATTTTTCTATGTTTTACCAGCAACTAACAGAGGTCAAATGAATCAAATCATAAATCTTTATTATAACATAAAGTCATAAACCAACCTGCAGTGGCGGAGAGACTCATATCGTTCCTTCTCATTCATAACAGTTTTTCCCTTCAACATGTGGGTGAGTTCATCATTGCAGCATCCAACAAGCAGATAAGCATTCGGAAACCTATATGTTAAACGGCATGGAAAACAGTCTAAAGTTAAAAAAAAGTTTAAACACATTCGAGCATACAAGCATGTTTCTTTTCATACTGAAAAACTGAAAATTCAATAGGCTGTTTTCTGCTGCACATAATTGCCTTCAATTCTGATATATAATTCCACTGTACAATTACTTCTGCAGAAGTGAGAAACAATGTAACCTAATTTTGACACTAAATCAGCACTTAAGTCAAACAAAAAGTGGGTTTACAATTTGGCCTCAAATTTCATTTTTAAAGCCCATCCCAGAAAACCACCATAAAAAATAAAATAAAATAAAAAGAGAATGCAAAACTTCACTTGCACTTCAAAAATAAAAATTTCATGGTAGATGCACCAAGAAATGTAATGAAGAGAAATAAACTCAGAAATCAGTAAACCAGAGTTTACAGACAAGAGGAACAACAATTTAATAATTACTTGAAGTATGGCCTCTTTGAACGTTGCACTGCAATTGAATGCCCCAACTGCTTTTCATAACACCTAAAGCTACAAATACATCATCTGAAAAGAAACCCTTTAAAAAATATTGGGCTATCTATAAAGGAAGAAATGAGATGAGTTTTAAGAGTATCTTGAAATTCCCATCACAGAATTTAACTGTTATTCACAAGATATCCACCATCTTTTGAAATAGCCCCATCCTTATCGATGATTAGGTCCAGTTTTGTGCATAAAACGCACAAAACATTATGCAATATGTGGAAGTCCAAACAAGTCCACATATTGCATAAGTATATCCCGAATCAATCTTCACTAAACTACCAAATAATTTACTCCAAATGGCAAGTTAATATTCAACATCAAGTTATTAACCCCCTAACAAATATATACTATAATAAGCATCCATTCATATACATATACATTTACATTCACATATACACATACACAGAAGTCTAAAATCATACAAAGAACTAAAGCAAGTGACTGAGTTTACAGAAAACGTCCCCTGAAAAAGTTCTCAAAAGAATACATATCCGGACTTGGAATTCAATTTGCTTCAAGACATGATTAAACTCAGAATACAGAAATAAGAAGAAGAAAAACAATTCCTAATGTCAAACAACGTATCAGCCGAGGGAACAAAGTTTTCCCAGAAAGATGTGAATCTATTGTGGTTTTCGCGGGAAACAAACATGGGTAAAAATATAATTAACAAGGAATAGAAGAGGGAAAAGTGGGATACGATTTCTTGGCTTGCTCGAGAGCACGGGCGTGGCCGAAGTGGAAGAGATCGTATATTCCGTCGGCATAGACTCGAACCGGTCTCTCCCCCTCACCGCCACCATCACTCTTGTTGTTGTTGTTATTGTTGTTGCCATTCGCGCTAACACTCTGCTTCTGATCCCCCATCTCTCTTTCTCTCTCTCAAAATTGCTTGGGTTTCAAGCAACGGGTCAAACCTGCAAAGAGAGAGAACCTTCTATGTTTCTGTGTCTTTCATCAATTGATGAATAGTGAATACTTATAAGGCGCAACTGATGCGTAACGTTCTAGGTTTTTTTTTTTTTTTTTTTTAATTTGGTAAAAAAAAT
>NC_081542.1:37550237-37558832 GCF_901000735.1 Corylus avellana
GACCTCCTGTAATAAAAATGAAACCACAGGAGAGAAAAAATAAAGTTGTGAAACCCTAGGGACTAATTTAGTATTTAACCCTTTGAATTATTTGTTTTTTTTTTTTTCTTTTCTTTTCTATTCTAAGAAGTAAAAAATGGTCTTAGAATAAAAAAGGATGTGTTGTATCGGTTAGAACTCATCTTACATGTCACATATATTATACGGGAGTAATTCTAGGTGGCCTACTTCTGTTCTACTTGTATTTTACTAAGAATGATGTGGCTATTAAAATCATCATTGGACTTGTAATTAATCATTATTGAATTTTGATCAAAGAGTGATTTTAAAAAAAATGTTAAAATCTAATAAAATTCTCATAATTTACCCATCAAAATTCTAGGTGGCAAAGTGCACATGGTCCAAGTTGATGTAAAAGGGCACATGACCCAAGTTGATGGCAAATGACACTTTGCCACTTAGGATTTTGAGGGGGCAAAATATGAGATTTTATTAAATTCTAGCATATCTCTGATTTTAACAGTCACATCATTCTTAGTAGGACATAAGTAGACCACTTAGAATTATTTATTATACTGCGTTAATTTAGTTTTTTTTTTTAAATAATAATAATAATAATAATAATACAGTATTTGGATAATATAAAATAATGTATATATTCAGGCGAAGCGTTCCAATGCTATTGGGTACATGGTACCGGTTACTTATTACTGTCTCTATTTCCATGGGGTAAAATTTTTATTTATTTATCTATTTATTTGGTCATTGGCTCATAAATCATAATAAATATCACGATAAAAACTTTATTGCATGCTTTCTTTACTACAAAAAGACTAATACATAAATTAATGAAAAATAATTTTAACTACTTTTGAAGGGGATTTACTTGGAACACTTTCTCATATGAAAATTATTGTTATATTAGTAAGGGCTTAACTATCAAAACCCTAAGTTCTAATCTACGCTTAAACCTCTCAAAATCCCTTTGTGAAACTCATCTTATTTCAAAACTGAAGACCTCTCCTTTCTTTTGGAAAGATCTGTTATTTTCGCTCTTAAAATGTAGTCTCGTTTCAACAAAGCTCACCTTGTCCAAATGAAACGCACTATCATGCATATTTCATGCATGAATAGCCCAAAAACCCAAGTTTTCTTTTCCTTCTTTATGCCTACGGGCAGAACTGCCCCTAGGCTTGGGGGGTCCCAAGGTGGTCCAAAAAAAAAAAAAATTATTAAATACCTTTAAAAATTAACTTTTGCCACCTCAAACTAAATATTCTAATTTTGCCCCTGTTTACGCCACACCTCAAAATGCATCCTAACATGCCAACCTTAATGCCAAGAAGACCTCAATTCCAGCATCAAAACTCGTCATTTTTCTCAAACAACATACAACAATAACCACAACATTATCTCCATCCATACAATACATCCACAATCTCAATTTTAACTAAACAACCTCAATATTCACAATATCTTTAAAAAATAATAATAATAAAATAAAATAAAATAAAAATCATAAAAATCTTACTCTTCAACAATACATATTCAAACCCTTTCCCAAAATTGAACATCATAACTTCAACAACAATACAACAACACTCACGAACAAACTTCACAATAATACGTACCGAAGCATCTACAAACTATCATTCTCCAAAACTTTAACAAAAAATACCCAAAAAACCTTTACATAACAGATGAGATATTTGCCCCTATGCAACCTCTTTCTTCAAGCTTGCTCTTGAACTCCTCGCTCTCTCTCTCTCTCTCTATACATATATATATATATATATATATATATATATATATATATATATATATAGACTACTAGAACAAAGGAAGGGGAAGAAAATGACTTCCCCTTTAGTTTTCTGACGTTTCAACGCTCAGTTGCACGCTTAAATTTTTAAGTTTGTTCGAATGAATACGTGTCAGCTACATTAAATTGAACGTTGAATTTGATCATCTACTCATGCATGCCAACCTCTGATCGTTCGAATGATCTTGCAGGACATTCAAACAAGCCTAAGAGATCAAATCTCGACCATCCATCTTCACCTACAACTCGGCGTGTCACTGCAATGTAGAGATGTCATTCTCATTCAACTTCCTTAGGTTTGAATCTTAGCTATCCAATTTTCTCTCATCCTCACATAGGATTGCCACATGAAGATTCCCTTCATTCAAACGAACCCCAAGTTCATTTGAATGAGCTTACAAAAATCTGAATATTTAAATACTATCACCAAAAATATTAACTCTATCCATCGAACGCCTACGATCCAAATTGTGCTCTATTTACTTACACCATAACTTCGCTCTACTATGGGGGGAGGATTTGAACCTTGTAATTCAAAATTATAGTAGAAGACATATAAACGCATTTTTGTCTCCTTGTCGTGGAAGGGAGAGCTGGAAATTGACTGGATTTTATGGAAATCCTGAACCACATAAGAGGCATGAGTCGTGGGCTCTTTTGCGCCACCTAGCTGGTCTTGACCCCAAGCCTTGGCTGTGTTTCGGCGACTTTAATGAAGTCACGGCTCGAGAAGAAAAATGGGGAGGTGTGGAGAGAGCCATGGGTCAAATGGATGCCTTTAGGAGTGCACTCTCTTATTGTGAGCTCTCTGATCTCGGGTGTAAAGGAGCTAGGTTCACGTGGAACAATGGGCAGGATGGAGCATTTTTTATACAAGCTAGGCTGGACAGAATGGTGGCTAATGCAGATTGGTGTGCCATAAATCCAGTAGTTGAGGTTGGGACTGAAGCTGTTATTAATTCAGACCACTTGCCGCTTCTTCTTTCCATAGGAGGGGCTAATCGGAGGTATGGGAGGCACAAGAAATTTCGGTATGAGGCTCAATGGGCAAGAGAGAAAGGAGCTAGGGAAGTAGTGAAAAAAGTTTGGTTAAAGAAATTTCACCAAAATGACCGTTGGCAAGATATGAAGGGCAAGCTTAATGGGTGCTCCAAGGGTCTTCTTATATGGAGAAAAAAGGAGGTAGCGGCTGTTGATAAAATCCTGCAGGAAAAAAATCAGAAGCTGGAAGCAATGCAGCAGGACATGGAAAATTCGGATAAGGAGCAAATGAAGGGGCTGCAACGTGAACTGCAGGAACTCTTGGAGAAGGAGGAAATAAAATAGAAACAAAAATCTAAGGTGGCATGGCTTAAAGAGGGGGATAAAAACACAAAATACTTCCATGCATGTGCATCCCAAAGAAAACATATGAATGAGATATCTAGTATTATTGATGAGCAGGGGAGTTTTTGGGAATCAAAGGAGGATGTGGAGAAGGCGTTTGTGAGTTATTACCAGTCCTTATTCACGTCTACAGCTCCCTCTAATTTTGATATTTGTTTGGCTGAGTTGGAATGCCGCATGACCCATGATATGAATGAGGCTTTGATGAAGGAGTTTTCCAGAGACGAGGTTGTGGCTGCTGTGAATCAAATGTCACCCCATAAGGCACCCGGACCTGATGGTTTCTCTGCGGGTTTTTACCAAGATAACTGGGAGGTTGTGGGCGAGGAGGTATGTCAATCTGTTCTTACTATTTTAAACTCTGGCATAGTAGATAAGGAGCTTAATTTTACTTATATAGCGCTTATTCCTAAAACGACAAACCCCTCAAGGGTGACGGAGTTTAGGCCAATAAGTCTATGTAATGTTTTTTACAAAATTATTTCCAAAGTTATTGCTAATAGAATGAAGGTGGTATTGCCAAGTTTGATTTCTATGAATCAAAGTGCGTTTGTACCTGGGAGATTGATTTCGGATAACATACTAGCAGCGTACGAGACGTTGCACTCGATGCATACCCGAATGTGGGGGAAGAAGGGATACATGGCCATAAAATTGGACATGAGCAAGGCTTACGACCGAGTAGAATGGAATTTTTTGGAGGCCATTATGCGTCGAATGGGCTTTACAGAGAGATGGATTAATCTGATCATGGCATGTGTCCGTACGGCCAATTATTCCATTTTGGTGAATGGGATCCCAACCGATCACATTTTTCCCTCTCGGGGAATACGACAAGGTGACCCTATTTCCCCGTACCTGTTTTTACTATGCGCGGAAGCCTTAAGCTCTCTCCTTGAAAAGGCGGGTCGAAGAGGGTACATTGAAGGAGTCCCTACTTCTCGTAGTGGACCAAGAATTAACCACCTATTTTTTGCAGATGACTCCTTATTGTTTTGCAGAGCTGATTTGCGACATTGGCATCGGATTTCGGAAGTTCTAAGTACTTATGAAGGGGCTTCTGGCCAAAGACTAAATAGAGACAAAACAGCTCTCTTTTTTAGTAGGAACACTGAGCCCCGAGTAAAACAGCAAATTTTAGAGGTGGCAGGCATCCCTGAGTCACAGAGATTTGACACGTATTTGGGACTTCCAGCTCTTGTAGGGAGGGCAAAAATGGCTGAATTCCAAGGCATTAAGGCACGGGTGTGGAAAAGGCTGCAAGACTGGAAGCTGAATTTTTTATCCCAAGCTGGAAAAGAGATCTTGCTTAAGGCGGTTATTCAAGCGATCCCAACCTATAGTATGAGCGTCTTTCTCCTACCAAAAACTTTGTGTCATGATTTAAATTCGTTGATGCAAAACTTTTGGTGGGGCCATCGCTCCAATGACAACCGTATTCATTGGATGAGTTGGGAGAAATTGGGGATGTCAAAGACACAAGGCGGTATGGGATTTCGAAACCTTAGCGTCTTCAACCAAGCTCTCTTGGCTAAACAATGTTGGCGACTTTGGGTATTACCGGATAGCTTAACGGCAAGAATTCTTAAAGCGAAATACTATCCCAAATGTTCGATTTTGGAGGCCCAATTGGGGACCAAACCTTCATTCGCTTGGAGGAGTATCCAAGGAGCTTGCAAGGTTGTCAATGATGGGTTGTTTTGGCGTATTGGGACTGGATCCCAGGTCAGAATATGGGGAGACAAATGGCTCAATAACCCATCCACTTATATGGCCCAATCTCCTCCAAGATTACTTAATGTTGAAGCAAAGGTGGAGGACTTGATTGACCAAGATCGAAAGGGGTGGAATATAACACTTATCGAGAGAATTTTTAATGAGGCGGATCGAGAAGCCATTTATTCTGTTCCAATTAGTTTCACTAACCAACCGGATAAGTTGGTATGGCGAGGAACCAAGAATGGAGTGTTCACGGTAAGAAGTGCATACCATATGATGAAGGAACAAGAAAATGAGAGCCAGCCAGAAAGCTCTAGCCAGAGAGGGAACAATGTCTTATGGAAAGGAATATGGGAGATGCACTCTCCTAATGTGGTGAAAAATTTTATGTGGAGGGCCTGCAGGAATATACTCCCAACTAGGGAGAATCTGATGAAGAGAAAGGTGATTGAGGATCCTTTATGTCCTATCTGTAACTTGGAGATTGAGTCAACGCTGCATGTTCTTTGGGACTGCATTGCAGCAAGAGACGTTTGGGGGGTGAGCCGGATGTTCTTCCAGAAAAGTTCCCTTAGAGGACCAGATTTCCTCCAGGTGGCCGAAGGTGTCTTTGAGATGGGGGGCGATAAACTCTTTCGACTTTTCTCAGAAATATCTAGAAGGATATGGTTGAGAAGAAACGGCTGGATTTATGATAAAACCTTCTCTCACCCGAATCAGATCTCTCATGATGCGGAAATGGCAGTGCAGGACTATGAGAATGCGAATGCGGTGGAAGACAAAAAAATTATGGAGAGAAGGGAGCAACTTCCCAGGTGGGGAAAACCAGCTAGAGGATGGATGAAAGTGAATGTAGATGCAGCTCTCAACAAGAAAAAAGGCAAAATGGGCTTTGGGGTAGTCATGCGTGACCATGAAGGTAGAGTTATAGTGGCTAAAAGTATTGTGCGGTTGGGAAAGTGGGACTCAGCAGCTGCGGAGGCGTTAGCAACATATTTTGGTGTCATACCTGGTCATGAACAGGGAGTGCAGCAACTAATTCTAGAAGGAGATGCCAAGCAAATTACCGAAGCCATTAAAGACGAAGGCCAAAATCTTAGTCTGTTAGGCCAGTTGATTGAGGATGTCAGGTTTGGGCTAAATGCTATTCCTATGTGGAATGTAGAGCATGTACATCGTGAGGCGAATAAGGCGGCTCATAGATTAGCTAAATTGGCTCTCACACAAGCCAATGATATTGTATGGTTGGAAGAGGAACCTCCTTGTATTAGAGACATTGTATTGACAGAGCAATTGTTTTGTCAATGATCCATTAATAATATTGATCAACACATTTCAAAAAAAAAAAATAACTTCTCTCTATTTTTATAATATTATTTAATTTTTTTTCTAAACAGAGACGAAAATAAATGAAAGCAAAGGGCATTACATGAATGCTGCTATTGCTACATGATGATATCAAGACAAAAATAATTTTCCCAACCTGGCTTTCTTCACTAGGGTTTGGGAAAGCTGAGCAAAAGTTTCTTCAGAAATCAGCTTTGAGTTCAAGACAAAACGGCCGTCTTAATAGTACCGTTGTAAATTTAATCATAAATTTTAGTAAGATTTGAATGGACTAAATGATTTTAAAAAATAATAATAATAAATACAGAAATTCAAAAGTCCAAATTTGACTGAAAAGTCAACTCGACCTTTTCTTGGTCCAATGAAATCAATTCCCTTGAAGAAAAAGATTGCACATGCTGGTTGAACAAATACATATTCAAAATCGTCCTTTTTGGACAAAGCAAATCATATTAAAAAATCATGTGTCTTTTTTTAATTATTATTATTATTTTTTTCTTGTCTTTCTTACTTGCTCAGGAAAAAAAACATACATATACAAAACATATTGTATATATTAAATTAATATACCATTTTATCACTAAGAATGAGAAAATTACAAGTGCTGCAGCTCCCCAACTGGTTTTTGTTCTTTTTCCCTATATTCTTGGTTTAATCCAAAACAAATTGGTTAGTACCAGCAATCTGGCACCTCATCTTGCTCCTGCAAATGCTGCACCTTTGGGGGTCCAGAGGTTCTTGGGCGTCCTCCAAAGGCATTGCCCCCAGGCTTTGCCAGCTCAACATAAATCACCCTGCCATCAAAATTCTGAAGAAAAAAAAAAGATAAATACTATTTTAGGTAAATCTCTGAGCTGAATAACAAGAGAGAGGTGGCAAAGTAGAACCTTGTAATCCATATTTTCTAGGGCTAGCATGGCGTCTTCTTGACAAGTATACTGAATAAATGCATACCCCTTTGACCACTTTCTGGCTCCATTCTTTTCTAGCTTCACTGCCAGAGATTGTAAATACAGTGACACAGTGAAAAAAGAGGGAAGAAACTATCAAACATACCAAGTGCTCAAGATGATTTACCTTCAGCAATCTCGCCAAAATTTGAAAATTCCTGACGCAGACTACTTTCACTGGTTGAATATGGTAAATCTGCACTTCAATATACATTATTAGAACAAAGAGAGCTATTGATCAAGAATTTGAGAAAAGTCTGTTGCATTTAAAAAGCAATTGAACGCAACATGCGACAGGCAAGTGTTTCCGGGTCCTGTGAATCAAGCGATCAAGATGGATAATATGCAAAAAATGGTGACAACTTTTGCTATTTCATTCTAGCGAGATTAAGTAAACAAAATCAAGAATTGTGGACAGGAAAAGACATCTACCAAAGTTAATATATGTATACTACTGTATAATCATAACCAACAACCCCACATCATGGCCCGAGAAAAGTCATCCAGAACTGACAAGCTCTGTGCTCATTCAACCAATGTCCAGGTTATCAGAGGGCAGAAATCACGACTACATCTAAATGGTTAGATAATCGAACATAATCGATCTACAAAGCTTACATTAATCACCCATGAGAAGCAGCAATTTGTGATAAAGATGACGCTTGAAATAAATTATAGTTTTTTGGGGAATTCTCACCAATTCAACTCCTGGTGATGGGACAGCAATCTATTTACCTTCCCAGCAAATGTAAGAAAAGTTAATACTAAGTTTATTTTATACTTATTCAGTGACGTATGACAATAAACATGTCCACTGTTGAAAACACTTGATGGAATGACCAAAGTAATCACAAATCCTAACTTCCGGGTTAACATCATAAAAAATAAAACTTCAGGGAACAACAAACTCAAACTTAAAAGACCAAGATGCATTTTAGCCAAACAAGAAACAAGTAGGCTTCACAACCCCCCACCCTCCTTGAGGGTTACCAATCATTCGGAAAAATGTGTACCTAAATTAAATTGCTAATTGGAGAAATACTCAATGAGTAATGCTAAAAACCACATTTTTATCCCACAACTATTTCACAATGCCATGTGTTAGTCCTAACCAACCCTTGAATTTTTTATTTTTTTTTTAACAATGATTGATCTAATGGTTGGTTGGGACTGTGACATCAACATTGCGGAATAATTGGGAATAAAAATGTGATTTCTAGCATTACTCATACCTAAATGGAAGGCAAAGCAAATTTTCATTAACAAAAATTTATGAAATCATATTAGCAATAGAATTGACATAAAACACTACCAACACAACTCAAAATCACGCATCATACCACTAATTGAAGAAAAGCCAGATAAGAAATC
>NC_081542.1:37558932-37560353 GCF_901000735.1 Corylus avellana
ACGTTGACCCTCGGTAGGTCCATAGTGTTAGATGAATAGATACAACCCGATGCCTATAAAAGGGGGGTCCCCTCTCACTATTTCGGTAACATCTTTTTACCCTCCAAAACAGAATATCCAGCATATTTTTTATCTCACACATAATCTTCAAGTTCATCTTTCTCTTAAACACTGTGACTAACTTAGGTATCGGAGCTTCCTCTGGCCGGACAACTCCGGCAGCTTTGATCCTTTCTTTTTGTTGATTATTCAGTTAGCTACTTAGTTGATCCCTCGGTTACACAGGGCCCCCTCCACATCACCATTCGGAAAACTGCTCAAACAGTTTGGCGCCGTCTAAATCTCAATATTCCGATATGGTGAACACACCTCCACACCCTGATACACCTCCTCATCCTATCCCAATCATCCAACCAGATATGCCTGGAACTTCACACGATCCAAATCCCCAGACAGCCATGATGGTGGATTTCATGAAACGAATAGCTGAATCTGTCGAAGCTATGAAGAAACAAAATGAAGAGATCGTTTCTAGGTTGCCTCCTAGAGAAGATTCAGCACTAAAGAGAAGATGAGAAGAGCCCCTCAGGGAGCCACCACCGTCAACTCTACACCAATCAACTCAACAAGACGCTGGAAGTTCAATACAAGGAAGTTTACATACAACTCGGACCAAGGAAAACTCTTACCGACGAGAGCCCAGCAATAAATCACAACTTGGTGGCAAATCACACCTTGGCGAATCCAGTCACGCCAAAACCAACCATAATCATTCCTAGTGTAGCCATTCCCGTCATAGTCGGTCGCATCATGCCAAACCTGTGGAAGCTGCTGTGAATAAAGACATTGAAGATCTTAAAGAGAAGTACCAAAAAATGGCTTTCTTAATTGAAAATGGGGAAAATTGGTCTGCCACCGAGGATCTTATGCAACACACCAATTTACCTTTTACTGATCGGGTGATGAGATTTCCAATGCCTAATAGTTTTAAGGTTTCTCGGATTGGCGAATATGACGGGAGTGGAGATCCTTCCGATCATATGGAAAGCTTCCGAGCTCACATCATCCTTCATGAAACTCCTGACTAAATCGCTTGCCGAGCTTTCCCATTAACTCTAAGGGGAGTTGCCAAAGAATGGTTTGGGAGTCTGAGTCCTAAATCTATTAATAATTTTGATTATCTTAGGCAGCAGTTCTTAGGACAATTTCTTGCTGTTCGAAGAAGAAAGAAGAATCCAGCATATCTATTGTCCCTAGTACAAGGGAAGAACGAGTCCTTGAAGGATTATCTGTTCAGTTCAATCGGGAGAAACTGACAATAGAGAGTACTGATGAACAGACCATTCTCTCAGCATTGATGCAGGGTATACAGACTGAAAGGCCTCTGATGACCGAATTGGCCAAAAAACCAAAGATAGGAA
>NC_081542.1:37560453-37607944 GCF_901000735.1 Corylus avellana
TATTGCCACGTCACACCCAATAAAAATGCAACATGTGTTTTTTTAATTTCGGATTTTAAAAAATGATAGGTAACCTTTTCCATGTCATCTTGAGGCGCCAGAACACACTCTCCATGTCAATTCTATGGTAAATAACCCTAAGCCCTATATCCCCACCGTGCGTCTTCATCTTCCTCACCGATTCACTATCCATCTTCAAGCGAGTTGTTGGGTTTCGTAGCATAACTGAAATCACCACCAGAGAACAGCCAAAAACGTCACAATGGTAAGCAGAGAATCATAAACAGAGAAAGGAGGTGCTAGTAAGTTCTACAGCTTGCAAAATGTAACCTTTTCACCACAAATTGGGTTCAAACAATTGAAGTTTCAAATAAAGATATTACTCCAAAATGATATTTGATGTTCATCATTGTGCCTACAAGTAAACAGCACAATTATGCTTGCCATAAAACAAAAACAAAAACAAAAAACAACACACAGAGAGAGAGAGAGAGGGATAGATTGTTTCCGATGCCCAGAAACAATTTTTGAAGATGCTTCAATGCCCCAAAAAAAATCCGAATTTCCAAAGAAAGATTGCCCAAAAACGCACTATTCCAAAAACGCAGATGCCCAAAAATCTCAGAATAACTCACAGATCGAAGATGCCCATAATCTTAAAAGCTTACTTGTCATTTTTTAATAGTAGAAATAAAAAAGAATACGTGTCTTACTTTTATTGGGTGTGAGGTGGCAAGGAAACGGTTTCTGTTAAGTCATTTAACAGAAAATGAATTTAGGAAGTAAAATGTTATTTTGGCCTACCATAGGGACCTATAAATTGTTTTTTATACCACAAGGAGTAATTTGTAAATTAGGCCAACCACAAGGACCAATTTTGCATTTATCCCTAATTAATATTCTCTTCATGGCAGAGTGCCTACTTGGAGATTTATGAATATGGCTACGGACAGGTCAAATGCAACTTACGCCATCGTCAAGGAATCTGTCAACATAAGAAAATTGAACGGGTTTCACTCGGATCTTATCGATCATCCTAGGCATCATTCTCCCTGTGATTACGAATAAGACTCCTCTGCATGCGCTCCATCATCTCTTGCAACTAGCATATCACTTGTTGTGTTGTTTGCTGGAACTCTTGGGTCTTTTGTTGGAAATCCCAAAATTTACCTCTCAAAACAACATCTCACGAACAACGTCGTTATAGAAGTTGTTGTTGTAGCAGAAGTTGGCCATCAAATCTGTATAATGCCAACTCAAATACCCCATGAATTCAGCCCTCAAAAGAGCCCCTCTCCTACAAGTAGCGTTGTTAGAGAAGTTCGTCACCATTGCACTGATTAGCCATGATTAAGATAAAGCCTTTTCTGATACCAACTAATGTAGTGGAAGACTAAGTAATAACAATTAGAAGCGTTTGCGTCTTCTAAGCAAAAGATAAACAAGCCAGTAGGCTAAAACTCCACAGAGTATTTAAAAGAAACTTCTCTAATTTAAAATAATTCGAATGAGTCTCTTTTACACTGCAAGTTAGCCTATTTATAGAAGAGAAATACTTGTAGAGAAAGTAAACATAATTTCAATAGCAATAGTAAACATAATTCTAATAAGGAAATTGAATAACTAAAGTAAATCTAATCCTAGTAAGGAAAGAAATAAAGTCCTAATCAAATAAAATATTCTAGAAATAAAATCCTAATAAAATAAAATAAAATCCTAATCTAAGTAGAAAATTAAATATAATTGACAATCAGCTTGAATTGAGACAAGTCTTTCCTTTTGTACTTTCATTGTTTGAGAACGGTTAAAATTCTGATCAAACGGTACTGCTCCAATATTATTTTTGATATTTTTAATATTTTTCTTTTTGCACCAAAAATATAGGTAAATATCGTCCTACATCAAACACACTAAAGCAATTTTGGCCTTAGTAAAGAATCTTTTTCTTAAAGAAATGCTACTAAATAAACAAACATTAGAATATATAATGAAAAAAAATTAAGAAATTATAGATCTAACAATTGAAGTGGATGAGTGAGATGATGATTACTTGATGTCTTTTGGGTATTTTGTGCATTAAGCATAATTTTTATCTAGTTGGCCTTCTACTTAACATGATGCATATTTCTTCATGTTCTTCACTACTTACTTTATTAAATTGCATTTCACATATAAAGCATATTCTAATTACAGATTCAAATGAAGGCTTCTCGGAGAATGTGTGAAAGCAAGACTTGTTAGATGCCAGTTCTCAATTATCTCTCGTTTTAAATAATATTTGTTTTGAGTTGTGGAATACTACTAAACATGGATGCTATACTACTTGATTTGATAGAGTCATGTTTTTTATTTAAAAAATTAGACCATTTTGGACCCAAAACTAAGGAATTTGGTAGTTGAATTTTACATGGGATTTGTTGATCTTGTTTTATATTTGGGGATTTTAGATTTATTGGCTAGATTTGCTGCTCCTCACAATTTCCTTGAGTATCCGATTTATGAGTGAGATCTTTCTATGGTAAACATCTCCATACATTGGGCGATCGCATGTAACATTGTGGGAGCACCCTCTTCAAGAAGGAAGCCAAATCGTTTGTCAGGAACAAAGTGATGAGGAATATTCATCTTGCTTTAGATTTTAATGGTAATGATTATTCCAAAGCTAGAGCCTGAGTTTCAGTGGGATTTACTGAAACTTATATATACAAGGTGAGATGGAGTTTCACAGGGTACAAAGGATAATCATGTAATTAAATCGGGTACTCAAGGAAAAGAGGCAATGAATAAAGTAATAGTGTATGAGCTTTGATTCGACTACAAAATAACTCAATGGAGGGGTAATATGTAATAAATAAGTATATCACATGGATTAATTGATTAATTCAAAAATACATATTAGAGTGCAATCACATTTGTTTAGTGAAATCAATTATGATTAATAGTGTCGTGTGACATGTCATGGGTGACAAGTGTCACACGCCTATTGGAGCTAATTGTATTTTTTCCTTTAGGTCCCTCTTTGAGCTAATGTAAGTTAACTATTTGTTTTAGACCTCGGTTACGTATTTATTTATTTGGGTTGTTTTATTTTATAAAACTTGGGCCAACGAATTTAATTCTTGTATAGCTTGTTTTTCAGAGTTGATTGGGCTTAGGAATTTAATTCCTAAAGGCTTAGGCAATTGAAAGAGCTTTGGGCTCAGAGAATTTAATCCTACAGGTTTAAGCAAAGTTAAAAGAGCATTGGGCCAAGGAAATAAAAATAAGCCCAAGCCTTGAACTTCATGGAAAGGGGCTTGGGTTAAACCTAGCCTTACGTAACACATAGGGAGAGAATCTCTCCCCATGGCTGGCGGCCATAAGGCGAGTAATCCCCTTTTGACCATGATTCCTAGTTTACTAGGATTGGTAATCATAGTTCTACTAGGCTTCTAATCCTATAAACTCTTTTTTCACCTGTTCAAATAAACCCAAATCTATAAATAGACGACTTTATAGAAGCATATTGCACACTGGTACATACTTGTGAGTGCATAAGAATTGTGAGAAATATTCAATAAAGAAAAATCTATTTTTCTCAAGTTTATGCTTCTTGCTATTCTCTAGAATTGAGAATAGTTTGGTGGGTCTACACTCACAGTGTAATGCCCTAGGAAAATCATTAACTGGTAACTGACTCCATGGTATGCCTCTTAGCCTTATCCCTTTCGGAACAAGACTCACGGATCTCATCCTCTTCGAAGAGAGACTGCAGTAGAAGACTTTAATTAAGCGACAGAGATAGCAATAATTTAAAAACCACAATTATAATAACTAAAGCGAAACTAAAAGCATCATAACATAGATATGTTTCCAAATGTATCGGTCAAAGACCGGTCACCAAATACAATACATACATGAATACTTGATCCGAATAAACTAAGGCCTACGTTTAACTAAATAAAGTATAAAGATGATCTTGGGCAACTCCAGACGAACAGACTCGTTGACATCCTATCAATAGGATCCTTGAAATAGATATAAGTTATTTGAAACCATCAATGAAAGCGTCCCCCCAGATTTGAACAATATATGGCTAAATGCAACCCGTAGTCTACATATTCCTATACCCTAAGCTCAATTAAGTCCAGTGGTAGAGCCATGTTAAGCTTTGATTAATTTTTTTTTAAAAAAAAAAATTCTTTTTTTTCCTACCCAAAATTCCACACGGCACCCTCAATAATAATAATAATAATAATAAATCTTTTTCTTTTCTCCTACTCTAAGCTCAATTCCTAATCTAACTGGTCTTGTAATTTGAATGATATTTTGGTTATTAAATGTTGAGAATATTGGTTGCTAGAATTTAAACATTTAATTGGAGAATTTGATATAATTCTAAGCTCAATTCTTCATTTTCCATTTAACTTTCAACCCATTGAAAAAATGAATGGATCAAACACATTGAGATTGATTGTCATTTTGTCTATTAGCATCTTCTTCACGGCTGACTGCACTTTGATCGTTCAATTGTGTCCCATAATTAGCTCGTGGACCTCTTCATAAAGTCACATCCTCCATGGCATTTTTGCAGTCTTATCTCTAAACTCAAGTTGGCATCTCACACTCCATCTTGAGTTTGAAGGGGGGCTTTTAGGTAATAAATTGTAAATTGTCCCACATTAGTTATTGGCATCGTACATGTATTTCTATTATTGGTCTCTATATATAGGCCCCTCCTCTATAATATTATGTGTGATTGAATATACAATCCGTTCTCTGCACATCCTTTGTGAGCTAATCTCTATTTTATAATTGCATATAAATGCTAAATTAATTCAGTTTCCTATGCTTATGCGAATATATTTACTAATAAGCTCTAGCACAAGAATACATGTAGGGTATATACCGAACAAAATAATAAGGAGTAATTACATTTTTTTCCCATGAACTACCACAATTCGTCAATATGACCCCATGAACTGACACTCTCACTACCCGATTGTTAAATTACCATTTATCCTAAAAGCTTAAGCTAATAGGAATATGTAAATTTAATCACTTAATCAATACTTTAACACTCTCTGAACTACCATTTGCTTACCAAAACCCCCCGCCATTCGGGAGTCTCATTAAATTAGATTGAAATGACAAAAATACACTCAAATAAAAAATAGAAATATTAAAAAATAAAAAATAAAAAATAAAAGTTAAAGTTTATATTTAATTCTTAATTTTTAATTTTTAACTTGGAATTAGTTTTTTTTAAAACAAAAAAAAAAATTAAAATTAAAATTAAAGTTTAAGTTTTGGTTTTTGTTTTTTGTTTTTTATTTTTTATTTTTTTAATTTTGGTTGTTGATTTCTTTTTTATGTTGGAACTGTAATTTTTTTTTTAAAAAAAAAAAGAAAGAAAGAAAAAATGCTACATTGATACTTTTTTTTTTCTTCATAATTTGTTTAATTTTAAGGGTATTTTATGTAAATTTTGTTTTTAAACTTTGCGTATTTTCTTCATTTCAAATTTTGTAACGGGGGGATGGAAAAGTGGTCGGTTCATGGGGCTATATTGATGGAGAGTAGTTGTAACTCCCCACCCCATTAACACACAATATTGTCCGCTTTGACTCTCTCAGACCAGATTTCTTAGGAGATTACCAATCCTAGTACTACTATCGCAAAAACACGCTTAACTGCAGAGTTCTGATGAGATCATGACTATCACAGCTGTAAAACGCGTTGTTGTCATTAAAGGTGTAAGTATATATTTAAGTACATCCTCATCTCCATACTCAAGCAATGTGGGACGCCACAATCACCTTCTCTTAGGACCCAGCATCCTCCCTGGCGACCCTCATGGGATTAGCCCATTCTTGGCGTCCCAGCGAGTGCCTACTAGCGACCTTCATGAGTTTGTGCACGCTCCCCCTATCTCAGACTAGGCAATAGCTCTAATACCATTTATAACGACCTAGGGAAAAGCGTTTGCCACATCTGCGCTATTACTTTAAATTGATTAATCATTTTAGAGTAATAGCGCAGATGTAACTAGCGCTATATAACACTCCTGCTCTAAGTGGTATGATACTTTCCGCTTTGGGTCAGGCCCGCATGGTTTTATTATTGGGTTTACCCCCAAAAGGCCTCATACCATTTAGAGAGAGTATATTCCATATAAACACATCATCTTTTTCATGCCAAGGCAATGTGAGACGTCACAATCACCCCCTCTTAGGACCCAGCGTCCTCACTAGCGACCCTCATGGGCTTGTGCACGCTCCCCCCATCTCAAGCTGGGCTATGGCTCTGATACTATTTGTAACGACTTAGGAAAAAGCGCTAGCCACATATGCGCTATTACCCCAAAAAGACTAGTCAATTTGGAGTTTCCCTAGAATTCATTATAGAGCCCAGTTTCACCTAGTAACTAAGCAATGTGGGACTTAACACTCATGACTATCTTTATAAACCATCTATTCTATGTGGGCTTCTTCTTATCTTCCCAATATGGAACCCGGGTGTTACAGTACTAGTTAATGAGGGAAAAACAAATTTGTGTATTTTTAAAATAAGTTGATAAACTTGACATGAAATACTGAACTTATATGTTAACCTAATATGTTTTTCACTTAAAAAAAAAAAAAAAAAACCTATGTAGGAGGGTCTCTACGGACTTGGAGTTGTGAGAGGAGAAACTCAATTTGCTGCTCCAACTGTCTCTGCTTGGCTTCCATTTCTTGCTGCAGCTGTGTTTGCTGTCTCTTCAAGGAGCTCACTTCCTCTTCAATGGAGCTTATTTTCTCTCGCTGTCTGTTGGCCTCTCTCTCTGCCTCCTCATACCTCAGCTTATACTCATCCAACTCGCTAGTGGATGAGGATCCATCAAGGATAGGTTGAGATATAGCCTCTTGGATCTTCAATTGGACCAACAAAATAACAATTTATTGCATAATTTGTATAGTTAAATTAAAAAGGTAAATAAAGATTTAACATATAATTATTATTTTGTAGAAATTGCTTACCTCATTTTCTTGATTAAGGGGAGGGACGAAAGATCCATCTTTCTTCTTGCTTGAGCTATAGAATATCATGGTACTGAGCTTCTTCCTAATCTGACTGTACCTCTATATCATTTTGAACACAATTAAAAAATATGACATACTGTATGTAAACAAATAGTTGAGAAAATATGAACTTATATACCAATACATACTATGTCAGGGAAAGTACATTTATCCCCTATAATTATCAACAAATTTGCTATTTCATCCAAATCTTTCAATTTTTGCAATGTCTTCCCGCTCCCCAATCTATCATTGGGGTTACAATGTCCCACTTCCATGCCAAAAATGACAAAAATAATTTTGATAAAAAATCTAGAAAAAAAAATATGATATTTTCCTTTTATATTTTTATGAATTTTTAGCTTATATATATATATATATATATATATTCTCTTCTTTATTTTTTTAATCAATGCTATTTTTGTCACATTAGCTCATGGAAGGGAAACATTGCAACCTCAATGGTAGATTAGGGAAGACATTTCAAAAATTGAAACATTAAGGTAGACATTGCAAATTTGTTGGTAGTTAGAGTTGGTAAATGTAGTTTCCCTACTATTTCATTCTAAACGTTAATGATTTTAAACCCACTAATTAATTGATTTACCTTTAACTTGTCCTTATTTTGGCATTTTGGTTACGCTTATCCTACTAATAAATATTAGATTGTTATGGTAATATCCCGTTCTAAACTAGAATTAAGAACCCCTTAACGAAAGCATGAGAGATAAATAATAATTAAACAATAGTTAAGATAGAAATTAGGAAAAATTAGACTTGAAAAGACACTTAGAGAAACTTGTCCAAGACCATACTAATGGTGGAAAGAAACCATTTGAACGACATGCGCAGGAAGCCACATAGGATAAAGAGAAACCCTACCATTGGAACGGTGTGGCAATAAGCGATGTAGGATGGAATGGAAACGCTACCATTCGAACAATATAAAGTAATCGTTCAAACAATATGTGCGGGAACCTAATTAAGTAGGATAGATTACAAAGCTGTACCATTCGAACGACTCGTGACTACTCTAATGATGACAGGCTGCTTGCAATTTAGATAAGTCCAAAACATGCCTATGAGATGTGTTTGGCTCAGCATCAACCACCTCAGACTTCTGTGTCTTTAGCCAACTTGACTGCATATACTCCTGGTCGTGGCAGAAGAGGTCGTTTTTCTTCATCTGGTTGTGGAGGTCAGTTTGGTGGCAGTGGATACTCCTCTCATGGAAGAGGCCATGGCTACTCCTCTCGAGGCAAAGGTCGTGGTAATTATTTTTCTGTCACATCCGAGGGTTCTCGTCTCACTTGCCAAGTGTGCAACAAGCACAACCTTATGGCAATAAATTGCTACAATCATTTTAACCATGCATTTCAGCATGAATCTAATGCCTCGCCCTAGACTCTGTATTCCTCTTCAAATCTTGTTCCGGATGAAAATTGATATGTGGAATATTTTAATTAAATGGGTAGTAAATGATGAAGTCAAGGTTCGAACTCAGAACTCTTATCTTTGATACTATGTTAAATCACCACTTGTTTCAAAAGCTTAAACTGATAGAAAAAGATAAATTTAATCATTTAGTCAACACTTTAACACTCAATCTCACGTCTCTAAAGGGAAACCTAAGCACATGTCCGTTAGAGAATTCATATATTGCTATCATTGTTGGGGAGATAAATGGTTTGGGAGTTTTTACTTAAAATACATTAATATGTACATTTGAACACAACTCTAGCCCAAAAGCCTAAGCTAATGGGTTTAGGTTCACTTAAGTATATTAAGTACTATTTTTCTTTACATTTTCTCACTGTGAGACTCAACACTCACAAGTGCACACACAACAATCTCCCTCTCACTTATGAGTTTCTTCCACATTGACCCAACTCTCCCCATTCGTCAATCTTTTTACATTTTTAAGAGTGTTCCGTGTCAAGAGTTGACCCGAGGCCCATAGAGTGCAACTCCCAAACCATACATGTCCAGACACTCGTTCCAAGAAGCTAATTATGACTTTGATACCACTTGGTAGGGAGATAAACAGTTTAAAAGTTTTTACCAATAGTACATTAATATACATATTTGAATATCACTCTAACCCAAAAAGCCGAAGCTAATGAGTTTTGATCAACTTAGGTATATTAACCACTCTCTTTCATTATACTTTCTCAATGTGGGATTCCACACTTATAAGTACACTCACAAAAATCACCCCGTAGCAAAGGGGCGAGGTGTAACGACCCAAAGAAAGCACTAATCACATCTACTTTATCATCTAAAAATGACTAATCAATTTGAAAGTTTTCCTAAAATCAATCATAAAGCTCAATTTCACTATTAAAAGTTGACGCAGATAATAATGCATCAGAGTTGACTCTAATCTGTTATATATGTTCTTTTTTTTTTTCAGAAAAAGGTCGACGTTCAAGTGTTATTATTAGCTTTTTCATTTGTCATTGTAAATGGGAACATGTTTTCACAAATAGCTATTCGTGTGCGGGAAAAATTTTCTATCAGGTTTTAGCAACAACATATCCAAGTTGATTTTTTTGTCGGCGCAGATACTATTTTTATTTTTTAATATTAACAATGACTACGAGTCACTTATTAGCGACGACTTTTAGGTCACCGCTAATAATGTCATCGCTTATGACACAATTTCTTGTAATATTTGTACTTCATGGGTGTGTTTGCCAATGGCCCTGGAACGGTACTGTTCCAGGGCCTCCCTCAATCCCAAAAAAAAAAAAAAAATTCACCTCAAAATTAATCCCAACATCTCTACTTTTTATATCACATCAATCATTTTTATTATTATTATTTAAATAAAAAAATCACTACAAAATAAATTTTTTACATTTTTCCATATAAAATATATTTTTTCACTTTTCTCCACAAAACATTTTCACTAAAACCATTCAAACACTTCTTCCCAAAAAAAAGTCTACAGTACCGGCCCTGGAACAGTACCGTTCCAGGGCCCTTGACAAACAGGGCCCATAGGGCCATTCCTCCTTAAACGACGTCAAAAAGAGAACTAAAGAAACGTATGCTTCAACAACATTTGGTAATAAAAAACAATAACGTTTAGTTTGATTAAATCTGGACCCTTAAATTTTTTTACAGAAGATGTGTTGTAATTAAAGCTACAGCATATAAGCATATGTAAGTCCGATTCAAAATTATATTCACTTACCTCGTAAACAACACCATGTCCACGCCCATTCTTTTTTGCTTCTAATTCCGTGCTTGTAATTTCATTTATAGCTTCACACGAGAAACAAGTCAACTCTAATTAATCAATCAACTAAGTTAAATGAATATAAGAGGAGTTATATATTTTAAAATATGTGCATACAACAACAGCACTAGTGGACTCTATAATACTAGAGACTGAAAATAAACTTTTTTTCTAAATACCAAATGACACCTCATGTATAGAAATGCAACAAATTTTTGTTTGTTTTACTGGGAGTCACTTCTTGACAGAACTTTGATTCAATCCTACTTGATGGGAGCTAAATATCCTCTCATATTGAACTGTTTGACACATTAAGTGAATTTGAGGTGGTTCAGCCTTAGAGGTCTACAATGTATGAAATAGCCGAAAGCAAAAGTGTGTACATTTTTATTATATTCAACTATATGAAATTGTTTAGTACTTATAGTTTCGGTTCTATCTTTAGAGAGAGATCCTCCTCATTCTCTCTAAAAAAAGTAAGGGTTTTCCATTTTTTGTGAGGCATTTCCTCCACCTCCGGTGGTTTTCTAAGGGAGGAGGGATTGATCTCTTCCCCTCTCACGTCCCTTTCCTCATTTCTTCCTTCCTTGTTATTTTTCTATTGCCTTCCATTGTTTTCTCATTTGTTGATGTTTTTATTTTATCCAAATAACACCGTTGCAGCGCTCATGGCCGAATGCCCCATGTCGCCGCGTTGCTCTCCATCATAGTCCCGCTCCTCCTCACCGGTTGTTTCATGGTTCTGTAGAGGTTCACAAATCTGGCTTTTTCAAGGTCGGATTTGTAAACCTCCATCAGCCCTGCCCTCAGGCGCGCCCCATCACAATGCTTTTGTGCCTCCCACGCTTCTCACTGCTCTCGTCTGTGTGACCATTCAGCCACCATGCGCCAAGGCATGGCCCTTACACACCTGCACGTGGATCTCACTCGCCATAGAGTGTTATCCATGCACCAGCACATGGACTCCCCGCACCTACTCGCGGCGTCTCCCGTTCATTTCTCCACTGACCTCCTTCATCATTGCAGCTATTTAATGGTGTTTTATTGTATTTATGTTGTTTCTTTCGTGTTTTGATGCTTTCGTTTTTTTAGGGTTATTGTCTTCTAGTTTTTATGTGGTTTAATCTAGTCAAGGAGACTTTTGTAGCTGACATTCGTTTCTCATTGACAGATCCCATTCGGTTCTCGACTGTACCTCCCCCTCCAACTACCACTTCACGGTAATTGTTGCCATTACCTCGTAAAGCTCCTCATCATGCCATTTTTTCATATGTCCCGGCTTGTTTATAATTCTTTTGGAATCATTAATGGATCCATTGACTATTGTTTGCTTCTTTATTGCCTTTACCAATTGGGCTTTGTTGTTAAGGAATCCACCCCTTCATGGGTTTTTGATCCCATGTAATCTTTTCACATTATTGAATTTTAAAAAATAAAAAAATAAAAAATAAAACCTTTATAAAATTGTTTTACAGTTTGGTAGACATTCAAAAAAAATAAGGTCAGGTAGAAAATTGTATTTAAAATACCTTCTATAAGGTAAGGTAGACATTCTATAAAATTGTATTTATAGAGAAGCTAAGGTGTGGTAGATAAGGTAAGGTAGAAAATTTATGATAGACATTCAAAAAAATTAAAACAAAGCTTAAAATGAAAAATACCTTAACATAAATTTTTTTTAAAAAAAAAATCTAATATTGAAAATATTCTAGCAGTTATATTCTGATAAATATTAGACAAAATTATATTCATAAAATAAGGCTGGCTTGTTGAGTTCGGGTCAAACCCTTTGATTCACCCACCCATTAAAGGTCAACCTTGACACGATCAATTTAAATAAGCGAGTAACACAACACGACCTATTTGGCCTGTTTTACAAACAAGTCATGTTGGGTTGACCCAACCCAACCCGCATAACCTATTTAATAAACAGGTCGTGTTGGGTTGACCTAAACAAATAAACAAATAGGGGTGTAAACGAGCTGAGCTTGGACGAGCTTTCCTTGTCTGAGCTCGAGCTCGAGCTTGACACGAGTCTAAAATTGGTGTTCGAGCTCGGCTCGTTCAAGTTTGTGTCGAGCTCGAGTAATTTGGCTTAAATCAAAGCACTCCATAACAAAACCCGTTGATACCTATTGAACACCCACAAAGGGATATCCAAACCAAAACTCAACCTTAAACAAAATCCTACAAATTCATATGATGTTTACAATCAAACCTTAATGGGTAAGACAAAACTGTAAGGAGAAGCTTGGATTGTTAGCTCTTTTGCTCCCAATGGCCGGAACTTCTTCATCCTCCAAGTCGTGCGTCCCTCATTAGGTTCACTTCTCTCTCGGTAGTTCTCTCTCCTCTACATCTCTCTCTCTCTCTCTCTCTCTCTCTCCGTCGTCATCTCTCTCTGTTGTATGTCGACAAGCATGAAGTGGAGGAGAGTTTGGCCGTTCTGGGTTGAAGATTAAAGGGAGGAGGTGTAAAAGATGAGAAATAGAGAATAGAGATTTGAGATTTGAGAACAAAGGGCTCAGCTCTTAGAGCATTCCCAGCAGCTACCCAACCATTTTCCCTATATTTAAAGATCCAAACTACTTTTTACTTCCTTATCTAAAAAAACTCCACAATAGCTTCCCTTTACCATTCCCTATATCATTAAAATATTATTTTCATTTTCATTAAAATAATATTTTCTTTTATTCTAAATTTTTTTTTCTTTTTCTTTTCATTTCTCTCTCATCTCCGTCTTCTTCACTCTGTTTCCTTCTTTTCTTTCCCCCAAGCCACACCTCTCTGCCTTTCTCTATCTCACTCTCTGCCTCACTTTCCCCCCAGCAGGTTCTCGCTCACGAATACAGACAGGGAGAGAACAGGGGAGAGAGAGAGTGATGCAGAGAGAGCTGGGAGAGGGATGGAGAGAGATGGTGAGAGAGAGATAGCACAGCAGAAGGCCACGGCGAAGCCGTGAGTGGCTGGACAGCGGCTTATGGTCTCAGAATCATTCCTTGGGTAAAATTCTCCTTCTTTTAGTTATGGGTATTTGATTGTGATCGGGTTGATTCTCTAGGTATTCAATTTGGGTAATCAATTGTGTTGTTGAGGATTTTTGATTGTCTTGAGTGGCTGGTTGGGTGTTGAGTTTCGGTTCTAATTGAGGTGTTCTTAGAATCTGTTTTGAGATGGTTTAGCCGAATGGATCAAGAGTTTCTTGAGTTTTGGTTGAGTTGCTGAGTTCTGGAACGATTTAAGTTCTTTGGGGAAGATTGATTTTGTGGGTTTTATTTGTTGTTTAATTTTGGGTGTAAATCCTTTGAGTGGCCATGAGAGTGAAGATGGAGTATTGAAGATGAGGTGCAGAAGAAGAAGAGGGTGGAGAAAATGGCTTGCAGAAGAAGAAGAGGGCAGCTTGCAGAAGAAGAAGAGGGCGGAGAAGAATGGAGAAAAATAATGGGCGTGAAAAGATGTGAGAGGAGAGAGATTTTTTTTTTTTTATGATTATAATAGGGCAATGGATCGCTACAGTTGAACCCAAAACATTGGGTTCAACTGTAGCGGCTGATGGTTTAATGAACCATATAGGGAATCTGCTGTGGGACGTTTTTTGCGATTTTTTAGTCATATTCCCTAAATTTAGGGAACAGACTCCCTTATAGGGAATCTGTTGGAAATGCTCTTAGGGTTATGACCCAACGTGATCCACGTGACTGTGGATAAGATTTTATTTTTTAAAAAGCCCTCTAACTTTCAAAATCGCATTACTACCCTAATTTACCTTATTTCTTTCTTTCCAATTGTTATTTAAGCCCTTCTATTTATTTTAACTATAACTTATCCTTACAATTAATAATTTGTTACTTAATTTATACTATATATATATATATATATATATATATGTTCACGAGCCTAACCGAGTCAAGTTGAGCTTGTATCGTTAATATTCGAGCCAAAATTTGTGTTTACGAACGACTAATTTAATAATTGAGTCGAGCTTATACAAGCCGATCTCGATATTGGACTTGTGTCCAAAACTCCAATTGAATGAATAGTGTTTTGGTTAGAACAAAAAACATATCCAATTATTCTCTCATGGAATATATATATGTGATTGTGTATTGCCCAATTATATGCATGTGAGATCTCTAAGATACATTGTATTTGAGTAATGGTGTGAGTATCACAGAAAATCATACTCAAAGATCCTTACAACTTATAAAACTTGTTGCTCGTAGTCATAAGTAGAATTGAGAATTCCATCTAAACTACAACATGTTAAACCTCAAGTTGCTTATCTTGGTCATGAGAAGTAGGGAGGCTTCAAGTTAATATGTTGGGGTATTGCAAGGTTGTGTCATACACCGAATAGGACCACTTGAGTCATCAATTATATATACTATCATAACAATTGATGTACGTGCACAACATTTTAACATTTACTCTAAATCCTAAGAAGTTCGTGAACTCATATATTATGATCTTAGTGTCCCACATAGCTTAAGTTTAATCTTAATCATGTGTATATAAGCTTTTGGGTACCCTTCCCTTGCAAGCCAATTTTCAAGGGTGAGTTATACCCAAAGTTTTTATCATTTGATATCAGAGCTAACCACCATGTCGAGAGGTTCAAGTCACAGAGAGGGCTACCTATGGGCTATAAAATACTGATAGGTGAGTGGAGCCGCCAAAAGAGAAAGGGCTACCATCGGGTCAGTGTCAATAGAGTGGGCCGTCGTAGACGTTGACCACAGAAGCGTGGTAGTATGTTACGATCCTAGTGTCCCACATGGCTTAAGTCTAATCTTAACCATGTGTATATAAGCTCTTGGGCACCCTTCCCTTGCAAGCCGGTTTTCAAGGGCGAGTTCTACCCAAGGTTTGTATCATCATATGTGAGGTGTTGATTACTTAGATGTATCTAAGAGTGGGACTTATCGCCAGTCAATAGTACTCAGTACGTTGGATAACCACATATAACATTGTAGGAACATCGACTTCAAGAAGGAAACCAAATCCCTTGTGAGAGAACAAAGTGATAAGGAATACTTCTCTTGTTTTAGATTTAATGGTAAATATTAACTAAAAAGCTTAAGCCCAAGTGTTTTCAGTAGGTACACTCAAAACTTATACATATAAAAGGTGAGATGTATTCTCATAATGTACATAAGGATAATCATGAATTTAAATTAGTGACTCATAGAAAAGAGATAGTGAACAAAATAACAGAAAGACTTTGGTTCAACTACAGAATGATTCTATGGAGCGGTAACATGCAATAAGAATGTCATAAGAATTAATTGATTAAATCAAAGATAATCATCAGAGTGCAGTCACAATTTTTTAGTAGAATTAATTGTGGTTAAATAGTGTCATGTGATATAATCACAAACCTATTAAGCTAATAATATTTTTCCTTAGGTCTCTCTTTGAGCTGATATAAATTGACTAGAAAATTATATTGTTCCTCAGTTATTTATTTACTTTATTGGGATGTTTTATTTTAATAAAACATAGGTAGGGGTGTAAACAAGCCAAGCTTGAGCAAGTTTCCCTTGTTCAGGCTTGGCTCGTTTAAATTTTACTCGAGCTCGAGCCGAGCTCAAGGGTAAGCCAAAAAAAATTGAGCTCAAGCCCATAATAAGTCAAGCCGAGCTAGCTCGCGAGCTGGCTTTTATATTTAATTTTTTTAAAAAAAAAAAAAAATTAACTTCAAGTACTCTTAAACAGCTTAAGAAGCCAACTTGCGTATAAACATTTGCTTAGCCTGGCTAGTCGAGTATGGAGCCTGAGTCAATACAATAAGGTACTTAGTTTCAAAGAGAGAGGATATGCATCCTTTTATAGATAAGCAAACTTGGGGATTGGTGTTTTCTTAGCAATGTAGGACAACTTAACAGGTTGTATTCAGACTGGATTGTGACAACGCTCCCTACAAAAAAAATATTTTTTCAACGTCTCTCTCTTAATCTCCCTCACCAGTTATAGCGCATCTTCCACCTAAACTCTCATTTCCTACTCTCTCACTCTCGCTCACCAGATAGGTAGTGATAGTTTTTTGGTCTGTTTGATTCTTCAATAGTTTCTGCCTTTCGCAATCTTCCTCAATAGTTTTTGCTCGATTCTTCTTTCTTTTGTTTGAGTCTGCTCTAATTGAATCAGGGTCTTTTTAATGATTGCTCTCTCTCTCTCTCTCTCTGATCACAAATGGTCTAGAATTTTTCATTTTCTAACGCTTAAATATAAATGCAATTTTAAGATTATAATTAATTATGTGTTACTTAGTTTATATATATATAGACACACGCACACACGAGCTTATACGAGCTTACTCACGAGCCTAACCGAGTCGAACCGAACTTGCTTCGTTTAATATTCGAGTCAGGATTTGTGTTCACGAAGCATTTCATTTAATAATCGAGTCGAGCACGAGCCGATCTTGAGCGAGCGGCTTGCTCACTTAACACCCCTAAATATAGGCTAAAATATTTATTTAATCTTGTTGATTATTTAGAGAAATTGGATTTGGGAATTAAATAGAGCATTTGGCTCATAATTTAATTCATGCAGGCTCAGAAATTAAAATAAGACTTGGGCTTATAATTCTAATTCTTTAAGCTTGTAAAATGACTTTGGGCTTTTTAGAATTAATTCCAAATTGCTAAAGTTAAATGAAATGAGAATTGGGCTTGAGAATAAAACGCAAGCCCAAGTGCTAAACCAAGTGGGAGTGAGAGTGGGCTAGGGCTTCTGGCCCTAGCCTAGGCGCATGAGGAGAATCTTTTCTCCCCATGGCCGTGTATATGGAGGGGCAATGGTGGTCTTTTGAACCCCCTTGTCCGACTTCTATAAGGACAGGGATCTCTAATCCCAGTTCCACATGGTTTAAAATTCCTTCTTCTCTAGAAATCCCAGTATTATAAATATAGGAGCAATTGAGAAGCAAAAACACACACCCTGGTCTAAAGCTTGTGAATTTTTGTGAAAAAAAACAAAAAAAAACAAAAACAAAAAACAAAAAACAAAAAACAAAAACACAACACAACACAACTTTACTCTCCCACAAGAGTGTATGCAAGGCCACTAGAGAGTTTTCTCCCCCCAAAGTTTTGCTTATAGTTTTATCTTGTTCTTGAGAAAACTTTGTGAGCCCACACTCATAGTCATATTCGGTCATCAAAGAGAAGGTCTAATGGGGCGATCTTCTCCCCAATTGTTTGAAGATTTTGAAGTTCTTGATCAACTCTCAAGTCTTCAAAAAATTTTCGTGAATATGATGAAGAATATAAAGAGGTTCTTCAAGTTCATGATACGAAGGCGAGATGAGTATGGACCAATACTTGAAGTTTGCAAGCATGTTGAAACTTCAACTACTTAGTCCAGCACAAACCGAAGAATCGATTGATACTTCTACGCCCCAATGCGTAGGAGAGGCTGAATCTTCATGTAAGTAATTATAACTCATATGTTTGCTTTAGATCCAAAGATGTTTGTCTTGATGGTAAAATGTTTCGGCGATCATTTTTATTACACTGCGTAAAAAGAAAATTTTTGAAGTTTACTTTTACAAACATACGATCCCAACACTTGAATTCACTCACCTATATATATATATATATATAAGTGTGCTCACAAACCTAACCGAGTCAAGCCGAGCTTGTATCGTTAATATTCGATTTGAGCACGAGTCGAACTTATACGAGCCGATCTCGAGTTCGCTCACTTACACCCCCTATAAACGTAAGTATACGGGTCAAACAGATTGATTCGTTTATTAAACAATTTAGTTTGGGTCAACCAAAATTGACCCCAATTACCAGATTATCCCAAATCGATCATAACCCTCTAGTTCGTGTCATATTGATGAATTGTGTTAAAACTTGTTAGCCTAACTCATAATGTAAGTGAGTAATCTTATCCCAAAAATTGTGAGTGTTACCTATGAAAGCATATGAGTCACTTTTATTTGTTCGCATTGTCTGAATTTGTTATTACTTTTGTGATATACGCAAAGCCTAACATTTTGAGTAACAAATAACAAAACCAAAATTCACTTACTTTCATCGTTCTTCCTTAGCCCCTTCACGCTTACATAGATGCCCGTGGAGATGATTAGTACCACGGAAGCAACAGCTACCACAAACTTATTGATGATCACGAAAATTAAAGATCTATCGTGCGCTGCAAAAACCATAACCCTGTCTCATTAGAACATTCCAAGGGTTGTGTCTTAGAAGAAATAACCTTAAAAGCATGGATAACTTATAATTATTAAGGAACATGTACCTTCTCTGTTATTTGCATTGGTCGATGTTCTTGGTGACGCAGCAGTTGTAAGGTTATAGAACGGGTAGACCTCAAACCTGGTATTACAGGCCGACATGTTATACAGGTTCGACCTAAAGAATTTCTGACTAGTTTTCTCGGCGCCACGAATGGAGCGATTTGAGTAGCGCAGCATACATTCGTCGTACCATCCAATTGCCTCCTTTTGCTGGGGACAGCGCTCGGTGAGAAGCAACTTAGCGTCGTTGAGGAAACCACGGCAAGCATGTGGGTTAACATCTCCTCTACAAAACCCATTTGCGTATACTTGGTCGGAGTTTTGGCCGTCATCGTAATGGGAGACCCCACAGTCAACTTCGGTGGTGGTGGGGAGGGAGAAGAGGGGGTCACTGAAGTTTGCCTCGTAGCTGCTATTACCGGCGCTGTTTCCACCCTTGTCGTGTATACAAAAGTAATAAAGGAAGTCCGGTCGCGCGACAGCTTGGGCGGTGAGTATAAAAATGGAAGATAGGAGGAAAAGTAGTGATGTTGAGGAAACCATTGCCTTGTGTTGCTTCTTTACTCTTGGTTCAACAATGGCGAGCGTGTTTAACTAGCTAGACGGTGACCTATTGTCAATGCATGTGGTCAAGGGGAAAATTACTAAGAACTTGGCATTCAGAGTGCCAATTTGACAATCCAATGTGAAACTTCCATGATTCCATCCCTCGCGAGGAAATTGCCAAGAACTAGGTATGCAGAGTGCTAATTTGACAATTCAATGTGAAACTTCCATGATTCCATCCCTCGCGAGGAACTTGCCAAGAACTGGGCAGAGTGACACCTCAATAATGGTAGTCTTCCCTCACTGTGGTAAAAGACCAGTTTGTCCTAGAGCAGCCCAATTTGTTGCCTTGAATAAGAAGATTCTTATTGGCTCACCAAATTTTACTTATTAAAATAACCAAAAATATATATATATTTTTTTTTAATTTTAACAATTCACTATTTTGGAGCACCCCCAAGAGCCTTACTTTTTTCACAATCCACTTTTACTATTCTATTTAAATATTTTTTTTCAAAGATTTATTTATTCTTTTTTTATTATTAAAGGATGAGAGAGAAACATGCATAAAAGAGAAAAGGAGAAGAGAGAAACTATTTTTTATTCAATTGGTGAGTGAATAGTACTTGAATACTGTTCACTCATCATTTTATTTATCATTTTATTTTGGTTAAAATAGTAGGTCTGAAAAGTGAAGATTTAAACCACTTTTACTAAATTGCTTCACCAAAATAACCAAAAAATAAAAAAAGGTTTTGGTGAGACTGCTATGAGTGTTTTAAGATCAAGTGCATTTGAAAGTGTGATCTCGCATAGAAAAGTATGTTTTAAACCAAAACGTAAAAAGTGTGCTATTTGTGAGTGCATTTTTTTAAATTTACGGTTTAAAAACATGAAAAAACAAAAAAAACAAAAAATAAAAACAAAACAAAACAAAACAAAACAAAAAATAAAATAAAATAAAACAAAAAACTGTGTTTAATATGTTTACAAAACGCGTGCAATGAGGTGTTTTTTTTAAAAAAAAAAGTAAAACTAAGATTTTAAAGCAGAAACTGTAATTTTGCCAAATGCTTAACTGCATTTTAAAAATTATGTTTTCAAATTACATGTTTTAAAAATTATGGTTAACTTTTCCTGAATTTTCACACGTTATGAGAAGACTCCCCAAAAAGTTTAAAAACTCTTAATTTCACCTCTAAAACTTTTACTTTGATGCAATCTACCACGTCCGTTAGGATTTGGTGTTAAATCTTAACGGATGCTATGAAATTACCAAAATACCCTCAATTTTTCTTTTCTTTTTTTTTTAAATTTTTAATGTGAAATTAATGATAAATTTGATATTTTATAAAAATTTCAGAAATATAAAGGTAATTCCATCTATTTTAACATTTGTTTAACGTCAAACCATGAGAAATTTGGTAAATTGCATCAAATTAAAAGTTTTAATCATTAAAATTGAGAGTTTTTAAACTTAAAAAATGTCTGAAAACGTATAGAAGTTATGGAGCTTTGATGAAATTTTCCCTTAAAAATTACTATTTTTCAATTACACTTTTCCTCGGCTATCTTTTTCTCCAATGGCCCACCGGGATTCCTCTCAAATCGACTACTATTTAATTTCAAACCACCGAAATCTTTAACTGTTCTTCTTCATTTGGATTGGTCCTTTAGCTCATTTCCAATCGTATCGTATTCTACGGATATATTCATCTTTGTCTGATTTTATAGTTCGGGTTTCTGCCATTTTGTTCATTGATCTTCATGAATGTTATTTGCTCAAGGAAAAAAGTAAAAAAAAAAAAAAAAAAACTATAGTACTACCTCACGTGTCACTCTTCATTTAAAGTACACAAAGATAATCTTAAATTAAATGTAATATTTAAAGCTGTTAAACTAGGAACAAGATTCTCTCCAATCCATTTTGGATTGGAGAATATTCAGTTAATCGTCAAAATCTTTTTAGGCCATAAATAGGATATCTGTCCTATTAATAAAAAAAATATATATATATTATATATGTTTTAAAAATAATAAATAAAAAATTAAGAGGTGGCTGATCACCTCATTGGGAGTAGCTGAAGACACCCCCATGGCCCTTGGGGGTGGTGGGCCGACCCCAAAGGGCAGCCAAAAGATTTGGCACTTGGGGGTGAAAGCGGCCACTAGACCATTAACAGGGATTGTGGAAAACCACCCAGACCATGGAAGCCCTTGGAGTGGCCCAAAGGAAGCCACTACAGTAGCCACTTGAGAGGTGGATAAATGCATCCTAGGAGTGCCAAATTTTTTTTTTTTTTGTTTGGGCCCTTGGGGGTGAATTGGCCACCCCCAAGGGCCAAAGCCACCTCAGCTCCAATTGGGGTGGCCTTAATTTTTTATTATTTTTTTAAAAAATTATTATTTTGTTTTTTTAATTATTTTTAAAATATATATGATATATATATTTTATTTATTAATGAGACATATCCCATTTATGGCCTCAGGACTTTCTAAAAAGATCCTAACCATTAACTAGATATCCTCCAATCCAAAATGGATTAAAGAGGATCCGGATCTACTAAACTAGGGATAATTAAGACATAATAACCATCATCCCTATTCTGAATTTTTTACTTTCTTTTCCTTTTTTTTTTTTTTTTTTTTTTTTTTTTTAAAGGATTCTTTATCTTATACAGTATATTTTTTCATCTTGGGTTAGTGTGGAATAGGAACAATATTGCAACCTTGTTAGCATATTATAACTTATAGGGGAAACTTCACTTTGCCCCCATGAACTTTCACCCGATTTTATAAATCTCCCATGAACTTTCAAATCTCTTATTTTGGACCCATGAACTTTCAATTACTTTCACTTAAAACTCTTCCGTTAATTTTAGCCATTAAAAATACAAAAAAAAAAAAAAAAAAAAAAAAAAAAAGACCAAAATGTCCTTGCTTTTCATTTTTAAAAAATATATAAAAACGTTTTGGAAGTTGAAATTTTATACAAAAGTCAGCGATATAAATGTCATGTAATGTTTAAAATCTGACGGAATGGCTCACATTAAGAGTAATTGAAAGTTCAAGGGTCCAAAATGAGAGATTTGAAAGTTCATGGGGGGTTTGTAAAATCAAGTGGAAGTTCAGGAGGTGAAAGTGAAGTTTCCCCTAACTTATAAGTAGAGTAAGTCAATCAAATTAAAAGATTAAGAAAATATTGCAAATTGAGTGGTAGATTATAAGTGAGATGAATGTAATTTCTCCAATCCATGATAATATTGTTAATTTTTTTGTTCACAATAATGAAGTATTGGACTAGGGTCTGTTTGGGTGTGTGTTTAATACTCAAAAAGTCTGTTTGAAAAAAAAAAAAAAAACCATGTTTGAAGTAAAATCAATTGAAAGCGCTTTTTTTTTTTTTTTTTTTTTTGAACGAATTATCTCTTCATTGATATAATATTCAAATGGAGCAAAATACTCAGTAAAATGTCAAAGATACAATTTGAAATCTTCACAACTTAAATTTAAGGAAAACTTCAGTAAGCCCCCCGAACTTTCAGCCGAATTGACAAACACCTCCATGTACTTCAAAATCTCTCACTTTACTCCCCTGAACTTTTAATTTCTATCATTTTTCCCCCCCTCTGTTAGTTTTCACCGTTAAACAGATATTTTGTGCCCATTATACCCTCAACCAAAGTTACATCATTTTGGGTTCCAAAACTACATCACCACCCAACCCAAAACGATGTCATTTTGAGCGTAATTTAAAAAAAAAAAAAAAAAAAAAAAAAGAAGAGGAGGGAGATTGGGGAGTCCGAGGACTTGATGCGAGGGTGGTCCAGGCCACCCATAAAAAACCTGATCCCCTTCTTCTTTTTTCTTTTTTTGGCCTTTGACCACCATGGCCAAAATGGGGTGGTCAGCCACACTATTTATTAAAGGGGTAGCTAGTGCCACCCGATTCCACTCCTTTTTTAATATTTTGCTTTTCTTTTTTTCTTTTTTTTTTTTTAAAAAAAAAAAAAAAAATTAATGCATAAAACAACGTCGTTTTTGGCTGAGTGGGTGTTGTAATTTTAGGGCACAAAACAGTATAGTTTTGGGGTGAGGGTATAATGAGCATAAAAAATCAAACCGTTTGATTTTAACGTTAAAAACTAACAGAATGGTTCGAAGTGAGAGCAAACCAAAGTTTAGGGGGGATAAAGTGAGAGAGTTTGAAGTACATGGGGTGTTTGTCAAATCAGCTGGAAGTTCAGAGAAGCTTACTGAAGTTTTCTTCAAATATTATCTATGACATACACAATAGCCTCTGGCTCTTATAAGACAATGTCTACGAAAAGTCACCGTCTCAATCAGTTTCGGATCTACAGCAAATTTCAATGAAAAACATTTCTATCCGCAGTTAGGTCATTAATTCCTTAGCTTTTTTATTTCCGCTACTAGCTAGTGCTTTATCAATATTAATCTCCTTCGCTACCTCTACCATAGTGAAAATTCTTCTTTATGCCTAATAACTCTTCTGTCATCAATCTATGATTTGCTTACAAAAAAAGAACCATAAGAAAACAAAAGACCAACTAGAAATCAATTCCGTTATTCTTAAGGGTTTGTGAAAACAAAACTTAAGAAAACGAATAAAACTTCACCCCATAGATCGCTACTAATTGAAAGCGCTTTTAAAAGTCTAAAAAGCCTAAAAATTGTTAAAACATACTTTTAACAAAAGCTTAAAAATAAAGCATTTACCAAAAAGCGCTTCTTAATTTAAAAGCTCTATTTATCAAACACAATTTTAAACATGCTCTGAGCGGAAGAGCATGTGAAAATAGCCTAAAACTCTTTAAAACATACGAACTCTAATAAAAGAAAATTTTCTTTTCTTTTCTAAGCAATATAGAGGTAAAGGGAAAGGAAAACACTTGTTGAAAGAAATAAACAAAAAGCAGAACAAATTATATATCATAAAGATAATTTTTAAATATATGCAGCAAAACTTCAATGTTTATACGAGGATATTTTTCTCTCCAACTAAGCAATACTGGTCAACAATCATAGAAACAATGCCATTGACCTTCTTCTTACTCTCCACAACCACCACATTATCAGACACATCCGTCACTGCATGCGCTGTAAATTTATGCTTTTCTTGACTGTAAAACGAGTACTGCAAATGATTAATCTGGTTCGGAAACACCAACACCGACGAAAAATCGGCCACCCACTTCGTCCCATTTCCGGCCACCGTCAATTTTCCGACTGTCGATTTCAATCTCATCCCATTCACATTGTTCCGGTCAATCACCACTTGATCAATGTCGGTGAATTTCCCGTCTAACTTAATTATTGGAACCATATTTTCCGATTGCCCGCTAAACATGTTGTCCACTATATTTAAGCCGGAGATTTGACCGTTAACGGATTTCAAGACCACATTAGCATTTCCGAGGAAGAATCCGTTTGTAACATGAACTTGAACTGGGTCTTCCATAACTATGGCGGTGTAATCCAAGTAGCAATTGTCTATTCTAGTCTGCGAGCATCCGGCGAGTTTTAGCAGGATTCCGATCCCGCCAAAAAAGGTTGCTTTGTTGTAACAATGTACTCCGGTGAGCATGTTTGCCTGGCCTCTTAAAACGATGCCAATAGCTGCCGAGAAAATCGCAACGTCCGTCACAGCATTGTCGTTGCTAGCGAGATCGATGGCGGTGCCGGCGAAATTCTTCTCGTCTTGGGAGCCGCCGACGGTTGAGTGTTGTCCAAGAAAGCAGCTCGAGATGAAGGTTTCATGGCCTCTCTGTACGAGAATTCCCTGGGTTGTAAAGTGGAGGAAGAAGCAGTTGTTTATGCGAATTCTTGCAGAATCGACAATGAAAATCCCTCCTCCTCGGTAGGTTGAATCGAAGAGGATGTCCCGGAAGGTGATGTCCTCGTAGTGGTATCCGGCATTTTGGTAGTTTTGGTAGGATGTCGGAGAATCCGTTGACCATAGTTCGATGAGATGCCGATCACCGGGAAATGTGTCTGAGGCTCGCAAAGTCCCTCCTTGTACCTAATTATTAACCAAGCCAATGTTACTTAATTAATATTTATATAATTGCTATAAATAATATGGAAGTTAAAATCAGTTTTATTTATTTTATTTTATTTTAGACTCTAATAATAGGTCATAGAGAAAATATTTAAAAATAATATTATAAAAAATCTATTGGAAACCCTGTCAATAAAGATCCTTGAAATAGATATGAGTTACGTGCAATTAGCAATGAAGTAGATATGAGTTATTTTGCTTTCCCTTAATTTTTGAGCAACACTAGAAACTCAATTTTTATATGACGTGGAATGCTCATAAATCATTAGATCAATCTTTATTAAAAATTTTCTATAAATTTAATGATTTATTAACACTATGCATGTTTAAAAAAAAATAGTAATAATAATAATAATTAACACTATGCATCGGTCCAGTTATACAAAAAATTATATAAGAGTTGGATTCTTAAATTTACTCTTAATTTTTTGGTCAACAAATATAATACTAATCCCCATAATTAATAACGTCGTTATGTTTTCAGCAACTCTCTATAAATAAGAGCATCTTCAAAAGAATAGCTAAATTCTTAATAATAGTCAAATCTAACTATTATGGATGCTTTTTCGTCTCCAATAGAATAAGTAACTTAACTTTTTTTTCATCTAGTGTGAACAATAAGGACATCTCCAAGAGAATATGCAAATCTTTCATAATAATCAGATTTAACTATTATTTATTATAATTTTTTTTTCTTCTCTAGCAGATTAGTTATTTTGTAGTTTTTACTTTCTAAACTCTATAAATAATAAATAAGTTGATTAGCCTATTTATTATTTACACTATAAATTTTGTTTATTATTATTTTTTTCACTTTTTTTTTTTACTATCTCAACTTTTTATTTCACTCTCTCTTAAAAAAAATAACATTTAAAGAAAATAAATAGTATAATAAAAATTTTGTATTCAGACCACTCTAGACCTCTATTTTTAAAAAGAAAAAAACTTTCAAACCATCAAAAAAATGAATGTGCAAAAAGTTGTTGGGTCTCTCAATTTTGAAACTTTTGGTGTTTTTGAGGTAGTGGGTTGATGCAACTCGTGCATGTGGGCCTCTGCCACGTTGCCGTATTTCAGTGTGCTCAGTCTTTCATGCATTGAACGCCGGATCAACTGGATCCCTCTTTTTACCATTAAATTCCACCATTAATGCTTCTTTGATCTATCTATGCCTTCCAGGTCAAAACTTTCTGTCCTTTTCCACCCATTATTTACACTCCAACGACGCTCTAGATCCGGCTTACATTAATAACAGGATGTATGTTGTAGTTTAATCAACGGTTAAAATTAAATTTCTCAAAGTCTATTTTTATTTTCTCTCCTATTAAATGCTTATAAAAGTAAGTCAACTTTAAAATTCAATCTTGACCGTTGATTCAACTACTGTTATTTTAATAACAGCATGTAAGCCGGATCCCATCTGTAGAGTTCACCAAGAAGTGCATTTAGAGCAGTCGATGAATAGTTATGAGTAAGGGGCGTAGAGCTGACAATTTTGACACAACTCTGCAGACTCAACAAGTGCAAAAAATCACCGTAAAGAAATGAAAGAAATATGGGTGTGTTTGTTAAAGCCTTTTTCTTAGACATGACGTAAATTGATGTTAAAACAAAAGTAAAAAAGTGCAAAAAAAGTTTTATAAAAAAATGAAAATTTTTATTTCATAGTAATTTTTTTTATTGAATAGTAATAAAAAATTAATTATGTGATATAAAAAGTTAAAAAAATTTAAATATTTTTATGTTGATTTTTTTGAAGAAATCGTGTATCAATAGTAACAAATAAAAGAAAAACTTTGCCTAATAAAGCCATACGAAAAATAAAATGTGAGAGCAATTGCGAAAGCAAAGATAGAAAAAAGACACAAGAAATTTTGGAATGGCTCAATGTTATACCTATGTTCACTCGGACAACCGCTATAAATTGTCTTAAAGGCTACATTGTACACTCATCAATTGATTGAATTATCCTTATTTATAGGTAAACTCTAGGAGGTGAGAGAATACAATTTGGTAGTATAAGTCCTTGATATAAAATATTTTAGTATAAACTTAATACGAAAACAATTATTTTGTATATTCTAAGAAAATTTGTAGCCCCTTCTTCCTAAAAATACCTAAATCACATTCTGTCAAAAAAAAAAAAAAAACAGAGGAACAATATGGATATGCAGAGATCCAGAAATTAGAAAAAAGAAAAAAGACAAGTGAAAAGATAGGAAAGATGAGAAAAATAATATTTCGTAGAAAAGTTATATATATAATTTTTTTGGTGTATAAAATTGACATAACAAAAATAGAAATAGATTCTAAAAAAAATTTCTTGTACATAACTAAAAACAGTGTATTTACTCACAAAAAATAAATAATAAAAACAGAGTATTTGTGTTTATAATTAGAAAGAGAAAGAGAAAGAGAAAGAGAAAGAGAGTGACCAGAATATTGCCACCACCAGAGGAAGGGAACCTTATTGGTCTGCTGATTTTGTAGCTTCCACCTTGCAAATCAATCTCCACCCCGCCGAAGTCTCTGATCCCAGACAGCAATTCCAGCCCTGTTCGCAACTGGAAAGCATCACCCAAAGCCTGCAGAATTGCATCGCTGCTGTCTTTTTCCCCTGTTGGGTCTGCTCCGTACCCAATTGGATACAAAACTCTCCCATCCTATAAAACACATTCAAACCCTTGAAGAAACAAAAAACAAAAACAAAAGAACATGTCTCTTTAGTCTCTTACCTTTTTCTTGTCTGAAGTCAGGGGCGTTGGCAAAGATGATCCAGTAGGAGAAGAGGCTAATTTTTCTTTAAACTCTGACAGCTTTTTCTCAATGCTGTGGCCTGTAGCTTCTTCTACCAACAATAATACTAGGATGCTCAATGCTAAGACGGATTTTTTCATTCTTTTGGCACGCCGCTGTCTCTTTGGTCTGAGAATGGGGAGTTTTTTTGTGTCTCTGTTTCTCTGAAAGAGACAGAGAGACACAGAGAGACACAGAGAGAGAGAGAGAAGAAGAAGAGTTTAGTAGAAGAAGCTGCAGGGGATCCTGATTCCTGATCCTTGGTAGAACTGTATCTTCTGCCTCTTTTGAGCAACTGAATAGACTTGGTCCTGAAAGTTAACGACAAAGTTTTTCTCTGAATTTGGCTGGTTGAAATTTTTTTAACCAAGCGACATATGTTTTTTTGAATATATGAGATGTAAATATTTTTTTAATATTAAGAAAAAAATTGAAATAAATTTTAAGGTTAAATATTAAATTGGCCCTAGGATTTCAGCTCTTTATTTTTTGCCTCCCTAGAATTTTTTTTTTTTTTTTTGGCATGTCTGCACAAGAGGGGGAGGGGAATTCGAACTAGTGACCTCCACTTCATTAAGTGTGGTCCCAGTCGATTGAGCTACCTCTTGAGGATCCCTAAAATTTTATTTGGATTATAAGAGAATAATAACTTTTATAGAGTCTTAGCACAAACCAAGGAGTTTGTGCCCTCCAATAAGAATGCGACACATTAGCGTGGAATATTATAACAAAAATATGGTATTTCACCTAATCTTTTTTCTAGAATACCTAAAACAAAATACCTTCTAAAATAGTTTTTTTTTTCATATTTTTCTCCAAAACCACCCCAGCCACCAACTTGTTGCTGGAGACGCCACCGGCCGGTGCCTCTCTCTCACCGGTGGTAGTAGAGAAAAAATTTTTTCTCTGCTTCCTTTTTTTCTCTGTTGCCATTTTTCTCTATTGCCCGACAGCAGAGAAAAAAAATTTTCTCTGCTGCTGGGCAACAAAGAAAAAGAATGAAATAGAGGTAGGAAAATTCAAACTAGCTAATGACTTTCATTTCATTAGATGTGATTCATAACTAATTGAGCTATCCTTAAAACTTATATACTAACAAGTTAATAGAAAAAATAATAATAATAATAATAATCAGAACACAAAGGCTCCAATTGAAAATTTGAAATAAGATTAATCTACTTTGATAAATGTAAGCGCTAGTAGAAATTGGACCCACCAAAACAAAAGAAGGAAATTAAAAAGAAAAATAATAGAAAATGAAAATTGGAATAAATCTCTTTATATATATATATATATATATATATAGCACACTAAAAGATGCATACTTCAATTATAAATCAAAAGAAATTATTAGAATCTTCTGTTCTTGTTCTCATTCTCCCTGTTTACTGCAAATTAATATATATAACCTTTAGACACAAAAGTAAAATGCTGCAGAGATTGGACCCACTGCTCTTTTGGAAGTTGTGGTTTCGGTTTTTTTTTTTTTGGCATTTCGAGATTACTTTTTCAAACCTAAAAACTTTTGCACAACTAATAACCGATTTTGCTTTGAAAAAAAAACCTAATAACCGATTTTGACAGAAGTTAAAAAAAAAAAAATAGCCCTTATAAAATAGAGAAAAGCTAATGAGCATTTTCAAGTATCTATTTCTTAGCATTTTTGTTTATGTAACTTATTTAAAAAAAAAAAAAAAAAAAAAAAATTGCTAAAGAGATAGACACTTCAAAATATTGAGTAGCATTTCTTTATAAAATACAACAAGATAATTGTTATGATCAGCCATATGTCGCTGGTGTATTTAGTATTTGCCCATCTTCTATTCACCTCTAAAGAGAGTTTCCATAGAGAGATTCATGGTTTGGCGTCTTTGATTGGGCTTCTTATACTTGAGACCACGCCACATCAATTTTAGAAGGATAAGAAAGGGATAGAAATAGTGATCTATAGCATTACATATGTTCAATTTGAAAGTAATGCTATCCACTATATTTTTATTCATTTTGTTGATGTGACATGGCTTTTAATAAGGATTGATTGACAGAACATCAACAAAGTATAATGAAAAGATAATTTCTAACATTTTTGTTAATTTGAAAATGAGACAGACTGAAATGGATTTTGACAGTGGTAGAGAGAAATGCCACAAAGAACAGCCTTCTTTTCTTTTCTTTTTCCATGGTTAGTTGGTTTCCTGTTGTTTTTTTTTCCTAAGCCAATAAGAAAAAGTTACAAGATGGGGTATTTCTCATTATTGATTTGAATGGAAAAGAGAATGGGTGATTAGTCAGGAATGCTTCCGAATACAAGGTTGGAAGCAGCTCTTCTAACTACACAATGAACGGTCCAGATGAACAATTAGAAAATTTCCAATCAACCCCTTAATGGGAGGGGATCCTGATCCATATATATATAAAGCATCAATTATGTAATTATAGCTGTGTTGGATTAGAATTTTCTCTGGTTTATTTAAACCGGAGAATATATAGTTAATTATATTGAAGAAATATTTTTGTTACTTAAAAAGTTAAAAGACAAAAATACCCCCAAAATATAACTAACTGATTTTTTCGAGTTCAAATGAATTGGAGCTTGAATGAACTAGATCCTCTCAGGTTAATAAACAAGAGAATATTTAATTAATTATATTTAAGGGGACAAAATTACCTCTCAAATATAACTAACTGAATATTCTCTAATTCAAATGAAATAGAAAAAATCTTAACTCAAGCTTAAAACCATACTGCAATTGCCACTCCAAATTGCAACAGAATTAAATTTTTTTAAACAAAAAAAAAATTACAAAAAGAAAAATACCAACAAAAAGGTGTTTTCTTTTTCTTTCTTTTTTTTTTTGGTAGTTACAACTTACAAAAGACGAAATTTGCTCACGGATCAAAGACCGGACAATTGCATTTTTTTATTTTTTTTTAACAAACTGCTTTGTAGAGAACAAACAAACAAAAGCCCTCACTAAGAGGGAGAAGGGGGTGGATATTTGCCGCCACAAATGGGGATGGAAAGAGGGGGGAGAAAACAAATGTGAGAATGTAGTCTAAGATAACTTTTGTCGGTGTTGTCGCGGCCCAATATGCCACATGATTGGTGCACTTCTGTAAATTTTTTTAGCTTCCAAATAGAGAAAGCTGGGAGAAGGGAAACCCTCTACATTATTAGCTCGGTCTCAAATCCCTAAACTCACAATGATACTTGGGTTACCAACTGCCCAAAGTTTACTCATATTTGCACGAACGGATTCCTTGTCATTAAACTCTTTGGCTTTATTGGGTAATGGCCTTATGAAGGGACGGAATCAGAAATTATTATGGGCAGGGCTAGGGGCCAAAAAAATTTGCTACTAGGGGCCAATACCTTATAATTTTATTTTTATTTTTTTTACCTTAAAAAAAAAAAAATTATTATGGGCAGGGCCATGGCCTATGCCAGTCTCTCCCTCCCTCCGTCCCTGCCCTTATGGCTTTTAGTTTTTTTTTAACAAAAATTGATTGATACAAAGAAAAAAAAAAAGTAAAAATGATTGATATGAAAAAGTAAAAAAAAATTGTTTAGTAATAATTTTTATTTATTTAAATAATAGTAAAAAGTAATTAATGTGATATAAAAAAATAAAAATGTTGAAAGTTGAATTTTTGAGAAATAGCATCGGACCAATTTTTGGCTAAACAGATGGCTCAAAATAAAATAAAATAAAGAACCCATTAGATAATTGTTATGTTATGACCAGCTATATGTCTTAATGTGGTAAGATGCCTCGTCTCTAAAGAATTAAAGATTGTCTTTCAAACTTTCCATTGATTGTGGGCATAAATTTTCAACAAATTAATTTGGCCTCTAAAAGTGACATGTTTTCTTTAATATGTAATAATTACATGTATTTTAATAGCGTATACTTTTTACATATTTTTTTAATAGCTTAAATGACGTATGTCGTTTTAGAAGTTAGTTCTTTTAGAGTTAAAATTTATGTCCTTAATTTGTATCCCTTGCAAAGATCCCTCCATAGTTTTTTTTTGTAGCCTCCCTTTTTGACACGCCACGATTTTAATGAATTGTATTTGTAATGTTGGTTGTTTTAGTCTACTATCTCATCTAAAAATAAATAAAATAAAGGGGTAATTACCTTTTCCTCCCATCTACTATAACGTATTATTATTTTATCCCCATAAACTGACAACCCTACTGCCCGACCCTATCAAACTATCATTTGTGTCCAAAACCCCCTTCCATCAATCAAAGACATTAACTCAGATAGTCAACTCGTCACTTTGCCCCTATAAACTACAATGCATTATCACTTTGATCGTTTGAGTTAACGCGAGTTAACTTCTTTGAAATATCATGAAAATCGTTTCCAAAGAAAATGGCAATTGCAATATTACAGAAGGATTTGGCTTAGCTAGCTAGTAGTTTTTTTTTTGTAAAGGTCTTTATTTAGTTTTAACTTTTTTATTAAAAAAATTAAATTAAATATAAATTGTAGCTTAGTTTTTGAGATTGTGTTCACATATATATATATATATATATATATATATATATATATATATATATTTTTCTAACCTTTTTGGAATTAAAATCAACTTTGAAACGAGGGTGTTGGGCAGTAATGTATGCAGATGATTCACTTCATTTCCTATTCCATAGAAAGAATCCGAATTTGGATGGCTTCTTTGAAATTTAATGGGATTGAAGAATGTTAGGATGCATTCTAGTGTCTCATGATCAAAGGAGCACCTAATTGTTTCTTTCATTCCATTGTCTAGCAGAAGTTTTGATGAGCTCTACCATGTTGGATCAAATGTTGTGGAGGGACAAAATAATTAACACAAGAAGCTTTATTATAAAACACTAATACTCATCACCCCAAAATTACTACTTTTTAACTCACAGAAACACTTGCTTACCTCCTCACTAACAACACTCACTTTTCCCACAAATGTTACTTGATTCCTAACAATTATATTTGAGTTGATAGCAATTTAGTCAGTAAAAGTGAAAAAATCCTTATAAAATCTACATGTCTAAACAAATAGGGGGCAACCCAAAATTTATTAGACAAATGAGCTTTATATTAACTCTTTTATGTTTACTGTCTAAATTATTCAAGCAAAAGTGTTAGGAATTTCTATCTCTATCCCCAAATGTGGTTAAAAAAAACTCTCATCATAAAGTCATTACTTAAGACATTTCTTTTGTATTGTGACACCCACTGACCCACATACCACAAATATTCTTCTATGACATGCACATACCACTTAAAATCATTTTTTTTTTCTTTTCTTTCTATTTTGCATTTCTCTTTTTTTCAACACAAACTCAAACAGATTTATTTTATTCTTCATCTTCTTTAGATATTATTTTCTAATATTTTTAATTCATTTTTTCCACTTCTTACTCTTGCTCGCTCACCACATACCCCCTCCCTTGATTTTTCTTCTCACCCAAATCCCCTTTATTTGTCTTCCACATCAAGAGAAATCACAGCAAATCTCTCCTCCCTCACTGCACAACTCACCATAGCCACCACCACTACAAGCAATATGGTCTTTAGTGACCAAACAAATAGTGGCGACACCAAAGTCGCCGCTATTGAGGGGTTATTAGATGACTGACCATTAGCAGCGACTTGCATGTCGCCGCTAATAGTGTACACTAAGTACCAAAAAAAATCAGTATTTAGCAACAACCCAAATAGTGGCAACAATAGTCGCCGCTATTGACACTCATCAGCAGCGACTTTAGGGTCTCCACTAATAAGATTCAACGCTATTGATGGGAAAATAGAGGCGACCACTAGAGTCACCGTTGATGAGAGGTTAATAGCGGCGACTCTAGAGTAGCCGCTATTTACCAAAAAAAAAATTTAAAGGGCATTAGCTGCAACCTAAAGTCACCGCTATTTGGTTCCAACAATGGCGACTCTGGGGTCTCCACTATATACAAGAGAAAAATGAAAAAAAAAATGGAAATTAAAAGGGCATTAGTGACAACCTAAAGTCGCCGCTATTTGGTCCCAATAGCGGCGACTCTGGAATTGCCGCTATCTACAAAGAGGAAAAAAACAAAAAAACAACAACAACAACAACAACATAAATTTAAAAGGCATTAAGTCGCTACTATTTGGTCCAAGCAGCAATGACTATGTAATGTCGCCGCTAACGATGGGTCAAGTCGCTGCTATTTACAAGAGAAAAAATAAATAAATAAATTTTGGGGTGATGCTATTGACCCTACATGTATAATAGAAAAAAGTTATTTCCCAAAAATTTACTTCCGATAATATGTCATTATTTCTTTTATATTAATTATTGTTGAATTTTTTGTTTTTATTTTTCTATTTTCTTTTCTTATTTTATATAAAATAAATAAATAAATATTTATTTATTTATTTTAAATAAAACAAATTTTCCTATTAAATTAAAATGCTTAGAAAAATTAATTTTTTTTATATTATTATTGAAGTTTTCTATATCTTATTCTTATTTAAATGTTTGATTGATCGTGATAGGATCAAATGTACAATCAAACATCCGATCGAACATCTAATCGATCCTAATGAATTAGTTCGATTGATCGTGATAGAATCAAATGTTCGATTGAACATCCGATTAATTCTAGTGAATTAGCTCGATTGATCGTGATAGGATTAAATGATCGATCAAACATCCGATCGATCTTAGTGAATTAGTTTGATTGATCATGATAAGATCAAATGATCGATTAAACATTTGATCGAACATCCGATTGATCCTACTGAATTAGTTCAATTGATCGTGATAAGATCAAATGTTCAATTGAACGTCCGATCAATCTTAGTGAATTAATTCGATTGATTACAATAGGATGAAATGATCGATCAAATATCCAATTAATCCTAATAAATTAGTTCTATTGATCGTGATAGGATCAAATGTTCGATTGAACATCTGATCGATCTTAATAAATTAATTCGATTAATCGTGATAGGATCAAATAATTGATCATATCATGAATTAGTTCGATTGATCGTGATAGGATCAAATGATCGATCGAACATCCAACCGATCGTAGTGAATTAGTTTGATTGATCGTGATAGGATCAAATGATCGATTAATTAATTATAAAAAATATCACTTGAATTATTTTTTTTCTTAAAATGTCTTTTATACCCTTATAATTATTATAGAATTTCAAACTTACCTTATAGCGGCAACGAGCCTCATTAGCGGCGACTGCTATTGAATGCCAAATGGCGCGGTTTCTGAAATTTTCAAACAAAAAATTTCAGAAACCGCGTGAAGACACCAAAATCCCTTGTTTTTTTCCCCAAACCCTCAAAAACCACCAAAATCCCTCAAATTTTCCCCTCTCCCTCTCCCAGGATCCTAACACCCCCCTCTCACTCACTCCCTCATCACTCTCCCTCTCTCTCTCTCTCTCTCTCTCACTCAGTTCTCTCTCCCTCACTCCAGCGCACGTTTCTCTCTCTCTCTCTGGCGCACTCAACTCTCTCCGGCGCACCTCTCTCTGGTACGTACTCGATCTCTCTCCACTCACTCTCCCTCACTTGTTCATTCTGGGCCACTCTATGAAAAGGATAGACAAACATTGTTATTTTGGTCATGTAAATAAATTTTAAGACAACAATTATTTGTTGATTGCTCAATACCGATTATTTAGGTCATATGAGTCTTTTTTTTCCTGCTGGGTTTGGGGTCGCAAGCTCCCATTTGGGGTCGCAAGCTCCCAAATCTTCGGTATTATTGTTCTTGGTGAATCTTTTTATGCAGTGCGTTCATTGTGGATTATGTGTATGCAGTTCAGGAGATGGGGAGAAAAAGAAAATTGAAAGGTTATTTAGTTGGTCTGGTTGTCTTGCACCAATTTTTTAAATTGTGCATGCTTCTTCTTCTTCTTCTTCTGTTTTTTCGGGTTTAGGTTGTTTTTGAGTAATTGTTATTGATAATGAAGCTTGCTATTAAGGTTTTCAGAGGGGATTTTGATTGTGGGTGAGTTTATAATAATTGGCCTCTGTGGCTAGGAAAGTAACGTTCTTTTGATTGGCAAGTCATTGTAAGAGGAAATCCTGTTTGTTTGGTGAGGTATTAGAGTTAGGATCGTTCTGTCTCTGATAATGCTTGTGTTTACTTGTTTAGAATGGCATTCAAGAATTCTGTCTCTGTCATCATAGTTTTATGTAATATAAACTTTTATTGATGTCTCTATCATCACAGAAAATTTCTGCAGAAGTGTTATTTTGGAGGTCTCCATTTGTTGTGACAAGTGCCTTTGGATTGTAGGTATGCAAATTTTTGGAGGTCTCCAGGTTGTCATTTTTACGGGAGTATGGTTCAAAATTGAAAGAAGGTTATGTAATGTTGAAGCATCTACCAAGGGTTGATTCTGATGTGAAATGTTGGGTGTTACGTTGGTCCAGTTGTTGCCAAAGCAATTAGGGTGAGTGAACTATTTTTGTCTTTACTTCTTCAACGCTTTAATCATTATATCATGTATGGGCTGAGGCTGTATTTGCTTTCCATTTACTACTTGGTAATGTTTTCATTCAGTCCAATGCAATTGCCTTCTGATAGTTCTGGTAATCTATATCCCAAGCCTTTGAACTTTCTTCTGCCAGAGAATTAGATGGTATAAGTAATTGAACCTGCCAGAGGCCAATTTCAAATTTATAAGATTGTGTAAGTCTAAATATATGATTTTTTTTTTTTTTTTTCAATTTGATTCTGATGACAAAAATTTGGAAATGTTGAAAGGCCACTTGTGGAAATCGGAGCATAAAGTTAAGAACCACAAGTAGTGCCGAAGTTAAAGAATGGGTTACAGCAATCAACAATGCTGGTCTAAAATCTCAAGAGAGTTGGTGCCATTCTCAACGTTTTGATTCCTATGCTCCCCAGAGAGGTTTGATAGAAGATGGAAGCCAGGCTCAATGGTTTATAGATGGGAAGCGGCCTTTGAAGTAATTGCTTCTTCAATAGAAAATGCAAAATTAGAGGTGTTTTTTTTTTTTTAACACATAATATATACAACTCATGCCAGTGTCTATTCCTTTTGACTGAAAGACTGAAAATTGTATGCAGATATTCATTACTGAGTGGTGGCTTTGCTATAATGGTACTTTGTTTTAAATTTATTTTGAGTATTCATTGTTTGATTTTATTTTTCCCCAAGCTCCATTAATGGCTCTAATCAATTTGGGGCTTTTTTATTATTATTATATATATATATATATATATATATATAATAAAAGCTTATTTTATTTTATTTTTATTTAATTTGCTCATATCATTAGCAGTGACTCTTGGTCCCCGCTATTAATCTTTTTTCATTTTTTCATTTTCTCATATTATTAGCGGCGACCTCAAAGTCCCCACTAATGATAGTATAATAGCATCGACTCTTGATTGTTGCCATTGATTTTTTATTTATATATTTTTTAAAAAAATTTCATATCATATAAAATTTGAAAAAAAACTTTATCAAGACGACGAGGTGGCATGAAATGAGGAGTAAAGAAGTTACCGAAAGAATCTTCAGTTGCAAGAAGGTTATGACTTGCTAGTTGCTATATATGAATCTTTGAAAGAAGGGTAAAGCTTAACAGCACGCCGGGCATGCTTAGGCGCTTAGCACGTTGGCGTGCTGTGAATCACGTCCCAAGAAAGAAAGATCGAGTCAAAAGGGGAATGCAAGGTGGCGTGAGATGTGTGGTGGAGGTAAGCAAAAGTTGAAAACTTTCTGTCGTTTAGCTTACTAGTCCATGAGTATGTGGTGTGGACCTTTAGAAGCCAAAAAATAAGGTGACACACCTTAGCCTTTACCTTTACTCTTTCAAAAATCACATCATAAATGGAAAAAAAAAAAAAAAAATGAACAAGATTTCAGCGAAAAGTAAAATCTTATTAATTTATTTATGGGCTTTTGATTCATTATCTTAAGTTCAACTAATTGGGCCAACATGTTTAAGGGTTTGTTTGAGTGTGCGTTTGAAGGGTTTAAAAGTGCGTTTAATACTTAAAAAATCATTTTAAAGAAAAAAGTACCAATTTGGCAAAAAAATTGAAAGTGCTTTTAAGGGTTTAAAAAACTTAAAAATAGTCAAAACACACTTTTAGAAAAAACTTAAAAATAAAACTTTTGTCAAAAAGTGTTTTTTGACTTAAAAACTTTATTTTTCAAACACGTTCTCAAACATACTCTAAGCTTTTTACTAACCTGAGAAATTGATTGCCAATCGTCACGTTCAATCTAAACTCAATTGATCCATCTGTTAAGAGCCTGTTTGAAAGCTTAAAATTTAGCATGTTTAGTAAAAACAAAATTTAAAGGCACTTATTTGACCTTTTTATTTTAAAAATGGTAAAAACACATTTTTGGCAAAAACTTAAAAAATAAAGCTTTTGTCAAAAAGTATTTTTTGACTTAAAAGTTCTATTTCTCTAACACAATATCAAATATGCTCTTAAGTCTTTGAGTAATGATAAACATAGTTCTTAACATAACTTTTAAAATTATTATTAGATTTGAAATAAATCACTATTAAATTTTGATTTAATGATAATTTTAAAAATCATATTTAAGAATGTGAAAGCGAAAGTGTATAGCATTGTATCTTCCGATTTCTTTTTCTAGGGTGGTTGTATTTGTTGACCTTACTAAAGCCACCTACTTGGATTTGGGAAATTCAGTTACCAAGACAAATTAAATTTCATTTTAATTTCTCTAGGTAGGTTTTCAACTTGAGTAGTCTCACCAACTCTAACAGCATGGATGATGACTAACCCCCCCAACCAATAATATCCAAAGAGTACTTTAACTTTCAATTTCAACGTACGTACCCTTTGACCTTTCCCCATTTACCTCTAAATTTGTTCATCTCTAAACTACTTTCTTTCTTCCCCAACCTATCATCAAGAAAATGTTTTGGAAATTAATGAACTTTCATGAAGACCTTCTAGATCCCCACAAAAAAATATTTTGAATTTTCTAGTCTGCTGATGGGCTGAGTTCAGGTTTGGACTAATCTTGATAGAATTTGAAACTTTTATCTTTCTGTACAATTTCATGACCAATTTAATATTATCAAGGGCACATGTCCCTTGGGGATATGGGTAGAGTTGATATAGGTATTAAGTGCAAATCCTTTAAAGGTTTCTAAAATAATAAGGGTACGTTTGGTTTGTAAAATGAGTATTCTATTAGGAAAATGAATAGATATTAGAAGTATTATTGGGAATAGCTATTAAAGGGTGCATCGAATGATTATTTTATTTTATTTATATAATACCTAAGCAAACCCGAAATTAGCAAGTTTTATATCTTATGGTATCTGTTTTCAACTTAAAATTTGAAACTTGAAGGAATTATTGTAAATTGATTGGTACTTTTAACTGACCCGAGCACCTCCAATAAAAGAATTTAGCTAAATCCCTACTCCAAAAGACTCTAGCTCTTCAAAAAAAAAATTAAACCAACATAATTCTATAGTGACTCTTTAATAATTGAGAGCCAATATATATAGCACTCTCTTGTATTTTTTTTTATTCATTTTATTCTTTCTCCATTTTAGAAGGGGGGTTTGGTTTTTGGCCTCTCGTAGTTGTACATGGAGGGCGTAAGGAGAGATCGAGAAGAATAAGAGAGTTTTATTTTATTTTACTAGGGAGAATGAGGGAAAAATGTGACTATGTGAGACTGGTTTTATTTGTTTTGTTTTGTTTTTTTTAGAAGAAGGAGAGGAGAATGTGTGAATGGAGAAGAATAAAGAAAAAAAATAAAAAAATAAAAAGATAAAACATTTAAAGATAGTAAAAAAAAAAAAAAATGTTTGTTGGAGATTACTGGAGAGTATTGAAAATGTTATAATATAAATTAAGTTATTAAATTAACTACTTACTATCACATTAAGTTTTTAGGATAAATGATAATTTAATATGATACCAGAGTTGAAAATCTTTATCCGTCACTTCAATTACATATTTCACTTGTAATTTATCATAGTATTGATTAGAGCTGAAGGTCCCAAATTCGAATTTTGTGTATATCAAATAACTCTTCATTTTAATTAAATATTTTACATGTTAAACCTTATTAATTGAAACGGAGTATTTACTAAGAGAAAAAACGCTCTTACACAATCTATTTTCTAAAGGCCAAACATGGTGTACTTTCATATATTTATTTAATTTATATCTATTACACGTTTCCATCATCATCACTACATATTTTTTGCTGTCAAACTATTTTAGATCTTTGTATTTAATTATAAAAAAGTAAAAAATAAAAAATAAAAAATAAAAAGGTTTATCATGAGTAAATGGATCAATCTTCCGACCTATTCACAGTTGGAAATTAGAACTTCTTGATCCCAAAGCTTAGGTCATCACCTTGTACTTATAAACTTGCTACCCCTTGATCTACCATAACAAACACATCCGCCGGAACATCGGTGTCGGTTTGAATCTCAACTCGGTTGCCGGAAACATTCCTCAATGCATGATTCGGGAAGTGGCTTCCGGCAGTGCTTAGCGAATACTGCACGTGCCTAATAAGGTTTGGAAATAGAAGAACCTTATTAAAATCGACGGTCCATGAATTTCCTGTCCCCTTCACAGACCCTCTTGCAACGGTTGCCTTCTTGTTCATCCCATTCACATTGTTCCTATCAATCACAACTTGTTGAATGTCTTTGAAAGACCCTTTGGATTCATCCAACTGAACAATTTCAACTCCTGTGTCATGACCACTAAACATGTTGTCAACGATGTTGACTCCATTGGCAACCCCCTTTATTGATTTTAGAACAATGTTTGCATCACCAAGAAAAAAGCTATTGGAGATATGGAGCTGCACAGGGTCTTCTACAACTATTCCGGTGTAATCCAAGTAAGAATTCACGATCCGGGTTTGCGTCAAACCGGGCATTTTCAGATAAATCCCGGTGCCGCCGAAGCCTGTGGCCTTGTTGTAGCAATGCACCCCAGAAAATATGTTGGCTTGACCTGCGTTTTTAACATAAATTAAATAATTAAATTCATTCATTCTTATCGTTTATAGGAAGGAATAAGTTTTTGGGATACATAATGATTTAATAACCTGAAACTATTATTCCTGTAGCAGCTGAAAAAATCACAACGTCGGTGACAGCATTGTCGTTGCCAATAATGTTTATTGCGGTTCCTGAGAAGTTTCTTTCGCCGGGATCACCACCGGCAGTGATGTGTTGGCCGAGGAAGGAGTTACGGATGTAGGTTTCATGGCCGCCACGGACTAGAATCCCATTGGTGGTGAAATGGGCTAGGTAACAGTTGTCTATGCTAGTCCTAAGTGAGTTAATGACCGCAATGCCCCCACCCCTGTAGTTTGAATCCAACATGAGGTCTTTGAGGGTTATGAACTCATAATAGTAGGATGAGGTGGAGGATAATTCCAGTTCATCCATGGCAGGACTCTCTGTGTTTTCTTCATTAGTAGTGGTCGGTGAAGCAGACAAGTCAATCAAATACCTATCAGCAGGAAAATCGTCCGAGGCAAGCAATGTTCCTCCATGTATCTGTTTCATACAACATCATTCAATTAAATAAGTCATATAATACAATTTATTTTGAATAGGGTCGATAATATTTTACACAATTCGCGAATTCGATACAAACTCGTCAAAAAATTTGCGAATTATAATTAAAAGGTATGACCCATTTAATTAAATGGGTTGAATCTCGTGTCTTAATAGGCAAATACAAATTGCTGCCCGAAATATAATAGTCATGATTTGGTACATTTTGGCCTTTCATAGCACCAAACTTTTTACACATGGAAGATCAAGATTTAGTGTAGATTATATTAGATTTGGCGTTTTGCTTTTCAGAACAACCATGGAGCAATAATGGCCTTTAGATATCTAAAGAAAAGTATTTCCAAAAGGCAGCCGAAAGGAGAACTTTCGTCGTCCTAGCTTGCACAGGATGCGTGTGATGAACACAAACAAACATGTCATAACTGTCACTAGAACCTTGACAAAATCTATTCGTTCTTTCCAAAGTCATGTTTTTGGCTAACTGTTTAGAATAATTTGAACACTCATACAAATACCACGTGAATATGACCATCTTTGTCCCGACACACAAATATAACGTATGAAATTAACAAATTCGATACGTGAACACAAATTATTATGTGGTACGAACAAATATTTAGGAGATATTAAATCAAACATCTTTATAAGCATACCATGAGGTTTCCGACGCCCGTGGCCGGCAATCGAAGGGATTGGCTAATCAGGTAATTGCCACCATCAAGATCAATCCGTGCACCCCCAAGATTTTGTATTTCCTTCATCAATGATCCTGTGGTTGTACCTTTGACTGCATCTGATATTGCTCGAAGGAGTGCCACTGTGCTGTCGCTTTTCCCCGTTGGATCTGCACCGTACGATGTCACATGATAGACGCGTGCACTTTGTGCACCCTGCATCACCACCACCATCATGATCATCAACAAAATCAGTAACATGTACCCAGAATTAGAAACATCATTAGCCAAGAGAAACATAAGGCTCTGTTTTTGTCACATTGTTTTATTGTCCTCTGTTTCTCAGACACCCAAACCAACACTAAAGCATCAGATTTAAACAGAGAGAAACATAAGTTATATTTACCGGTGGTGGCCGTTCATAGCTAGGAGAAGGAGAGGCTGATGGTGGAAGAGGAACAGAATCATGCCGGAAAAAGTTTGCCCTGAAGGCTTGCATTTTTCGAATTTTCTCACGGTAATGGCGATCGGAAAGTTGATCCACCGGAGAATACGCTCCACAGACATGAACAAAAGTAAAACTAGCCAAGGAAAAGAAAAGGAGGAGAGCTTTTCTTCCCATTGTTGCTTCCATCTCCTTCTCTCCTAACTCAAAGAGAGGTTGTTAAGAAAAAAGGATTCCCACTAATATGATGTGATCAGGGAGAAAGAGAGAGGAAGAGACTTGTGGGGCATGAAAAAGGAAGGGGCTATCTAAGATTTGCTAGAAAAATGGCAGAAATTTATACATTATTAGCTCATACACATAACACCCACATCGCTTCCGTTTATGTACGTTTGTTTTCCTACATGACAAGCAACAGGGGAGTTTGCCTCTGGCGTTTGAATGTTTTTGTTTTTTTTTTTTTTCTCTCTGACAGAAAAGTAAGCAGTTACCAACTTCTTACTTTAAGGACCCCTGTAAGTTTGACGTTGTGGAAAAGGAATTTTTACAAAGAAAGGCAAAGGGTATATTTTAGGGAAAAAAAATATATACTCTATACAGGGCCTCCACGCACCGTATTGTAGACATTGACTCATATAGGCAGGGGCGGGGCAGGGCGCCTTCCTCTTCCTTTCGTTTTCTTCTTCTTCTTCTTCTCTTGTCCCTACTGATCTCCCTCCTTTTTTCTTGCCCCCATCTCTTCCTCCTCCTTTCTTCTTCTTCTTCTTCTCTCTTCCATCTCTCTCCTCCAGTCCTCCTCATGCTTCCCCGCTTTTTCTCCTTTTTTTCTCAAACATATTTCTCCTGTCTGGAACCTTTTTTCTCTCTCAAAAGTCTCCCACTTTCCTTCTTTTTTTAGCCTACCACGTGGACAGTAAATTTTTGACATTTCAGCCCTTTTTTTTTTCTTTTTTTTTTTTTTTGTGTTAAAAAAAAAAAAAAAAATCTCCTCTGCCCAATGCAATTTGATAAAGAGTGGACTTATATCAATTAAGGTGAATATGTTTTGTAAAAGTTAAATAAAATAACTCAAAAATAATTACATACTATCAATAGATAATTATATATTAAAAGTAATTAATTGGACCTCCAATATTATTTCAAAGTGTTTGAAACTTTGAAATAACAAAATAATTTATATTGGTCTTTGGTAAATTATAGTATAATATAATATTATTTTATATTAATTAAATATTAGTCTTACATCCCGTCCCTACAATAAGAAGATCTTGGCTCTGCCACTGATTGTAGACCTCCAAAATAATAGTAGGAATGATGATGATGATGATCGGGTAGCTTACAAATGAAGGATTCTTGTAGCATGGCAGTTGGAATTGGTTTGTTTTGATGTGATATCAAGGGACAAGGGGTCCCATTGAATGATGAGAAGCTGAGATTGGCTACAATGGTGGTGATGAGGAGGAAGAAGAAGATCACTGTACAGAGCAGCAGAGTGAAGAGAGGAGAATCGTTTCAGGCTAATTCATTACAGCTCTTTGTCCTTTTGCCTGATTCTTTTTGGAATGTAAACTGTAAATAAAAAGCAGAAAAAACAAAAATGTTAGCTGTAGAGGTGGTAATTTTTACGCTATTCGCGAACTCGACACGAAATTAACGAGTTGAGATTGAGAGATTTGACCCGTTTAATTAAGTGGGTCGGATTAGAGTTGACTTATATATTTTATGTTCATGCCTCAACACAACTTGAACTCGACACGTAACATAAAAACTAGCAATTATTTACACAACCCATGAACCCAATACAAAATTAGGAGTTAAGGTCGAGGAGTTTTACCAGTTTAATTAAATAGATCAAAATAAAGTTGACCTATATAGTTTTATATTCATACATCGACACTTTTTGAATCCAACATTTGGATACGAATTATCACCGGGCAAAAGAAATTAAAAAAAAAAAATGGTTTTTTTATTTTATTTTTTTATGTAAGCAATTTGAAAAGAATGAAATTTTGGTAATTAAAATGAGAAGAAGCATATGCAAGAAGGCAAATAGGCTCAGCATGTACAATTTAGGCTGTAGCCTGTAGGGATCAAGTCGATTAATTAGAACATAAATTGAGACCAACACAAAGTAAAAGGACTCATCTATATTGGTCTAGATGTGGGGCACGATTACTTAATGAAACTACAATTCAATTTCATTATTTTTTAGGGGAGCAAGCTCAACATGATCTACGGCTGAAAATGATTGAGATGGTAATTCCAACATAACGTACCCTGCCATGGATTAAAGCTGCACAATGTTGCACGCAAACATGTACAGCAGTTGGCCTAGAGGTGATAATTTGTGTCGGTACAGAAAAATGGATTTGGATGAGGTTGAGGAATGAGTAATAAGGTAATATAAGTTGCCTTTAAATTGACCAATTTAATTAAATATATTAGACTCTGTTAATTTTGTATTGGGTTTATGTCAAGTTTGTGGATTGTGTTAAAAATTGTCAGCGTTAAATATCATATGTTAGATTCGAATGGTGTCAAGGCACGAGTATAAGACAGTATAAGTGAACTCTAATCAATTCATTTAATCAAACAGGTTAAACCCTTCAACTTCAACTCACTAATTTGTATAAATTAAACGGTAATCACGCTTAATTTTTTATTTTTTATTTTTTTAAAACAACTGTAAATACCCACTTTGTTCACCCAAAAGTCACGGATTTTGGAGCTAGCCAAGGACAGATGACAGATGTATCCTACTGATTTTTTGTCAACTTTTTGAGAAAATAAAAATTGGTGGGGGTATCATCTTTTGTCACTTATATGGAAAGTAAAATCCAATTGCATCACCAAAATATGGTGAAAATTAGGTCATTTGAATATCCAAGCCTTAAAATTTTATTTGCTTTTTATTTACTCTAATTTTTGCAAAATTGGGCATGTTTTTGTTGCAAATGCACCTGTAAAAGGATGAATAAATTCAGCCTAGTGCACTAAGATAAATGCCACAATTGTTAAGGAAGGACAATTATGCAATGTACTGCTTAGTGACCTATTGTGATTGTGATATAATTTTAAAAACTTCATCCTGCTGCATCATTTTCTTTTTCTTTTTTATATATAACAATCATTTTACTTTAAAGTTACTCTTTATATAGGTGGGTTTTTTTTTTTTTTTTTGTAACATATTATATATGGTGGTTGAGTGGAGTAATTGATTGATGAAGATGAAATGAGAAGGTAAGGAATTTTAATGCTTCAATGCTTCATTTAGGTTGCTTTTAGCTGGATCTTGATTCTTGAATAAAAGGGATCACCAGCAATTGCTGATGGGTTTTTTTATTAATCTGGACCGTTGGATGAAATCTCACCATGTGTCCTATTTCAAAAAATATAATAAAATATTATATATATTTTAAAAAATAAATATAAAATAAAATAATAAAAAATTAAAAAATTAATTTAATAATATGGGGTGGCTCACATGGTGAGATTTCATCCAACGGTCTAAATTAATAAAAAAAAACCCATCAACAATTCTCCAGCCATTGCTGGGATCCTGATCCGAATAAAAGTGCTATAAAAAGAATAATAAATAGGTTATTTGTTCACAGCAACTCCACCTAGCCTTTTAAATGTACTTAAAAATAATTTAAAAAAAAAAGAAAAAAAGAAAAGAAAAAAAGCAATAGCCTTTTAAATGTTTTTTGTACAAAGTGGGTGTATATTTAAGATGTGTAGATAGGATTGGGGCAACAATGAGCATATTTAAAACCACATTAAATTCGAATAAATGCACTTGAAGCTCCATTTTCATTGCCAGATTACTTGGCCCTACTGAGAGAGAGGTGATTTCTGGCCGTTGAATCAGTGGAACTGCCCTACTTAAAGTCTAGAATCAGTGGAACTGCCGTACGAAATGGTTTCATCTTTTGGTAACTTTCAATAGACTCTTCGGTTAAATATGTATGTGTAATAATCCCCTCCTTTATCTTTTTTGCTCTGGACAAGTCAAAATATTTAACCCAAAAAGAAAATAATCAAATTTTGACACATTATTGTTTACATAAGAAATAGGAAAAGAAGCATAATCACCCAAATAATTTTGGATGAATTATTTTCGATGAGTAGCTCAATTGGTTAAGAACCACGTTTTATGAAGGGGATGTTACTAATTTGAATCCAACTCTCCCCTTTCCCTCTCTTGACATGTTAAAAAAAAAATGGATGAATTAACGCATCATATTTAAAGTCGTTGCATTAAGAAGTTCATAGTAAACCATTTTAATGTTTTATCAACCAACAATATCTCTCCCATCTGAGAGCTTTTTTTCTTCCATGTTTCCTATTTCTTTTTGTTGTCGCCACTAAGGGTTTGCTTGGATTTGCAATTTCAAAAAGTGTAATTTAAAAATAGTGATTTTAAAATGTGAGATTTGAAAATGTAATTTTTAAAAAAACGCAATTAAGCGTTCTGCAAAATCGTTATTTAACCTTTAAAATTATGCATTTTAAAAAATGCACCACCTTGCTTGCAATTTGAAAACGTAGGTCATAATTTTTTAAAAATGCAATCTCAAACGATCCATTTTCTGCAATTTTGTTTAAAATCTCACTTTTTGGCTATAAATGCCAAACGCACTCCAAGTCTATTATCCTCTTCAACCACCGACATCACCCCTAGTCTCTTCATCCCTCTGCCTTTGCCCGATGCATGCTCCTCATGCACGACCGAACCTATGAGCTTAGCTTAACCCCTTCCATCCTAAGTAGGGGTGCAAAGGCGGGCGGTTTTTAACCGCCCG
>NC_081542.1:37608044-37619205 GCF_901000735.1 Corylus avellana
GCGATTTATCACCATCCCATTAGATATCGACATCTTTTCCAAAATAATATATCTCATAGAATGGTGACATATCACTTAAGAACCAACTTTTTGAGAGAAAATTTGGTAAGTGTAGCATTTTTCAAAGAAAAAATAATATGTATAATGTTTGACGTCTATAAGCCATTAAGCCTAACTTTAAGAAAGAAAAGGGGTCTACAGGCAAATTTTTTTTTTTTTTTTTTGGTAACACCCAATGGAATCAAATGCTAGAACAGAAATAAGGAACTTAGAATAAAGTAAATAAAATAATAAAATTGTGGTGTGTTTTGATGAAATTAAACGGATCACAATGAGATTTGTAGGCAATTGATCGAAAGGGGTAAAGTTTCCAAGTTAAAAAGCATAAGAAATTTCGGTTTTATGGCCTTACATTCGAATGAGAATGGGTCTTTACATGTTACCAAGTTGGGTTGATCGTATTTGAACACGCTAACCTCCATGTTCGAACGAGATGGCATCTCCATGTGTCATCGCATGCAAGAGTGATAGGGTGAAGATCAACGTCCCAGATCCTTCACACACGCGGGTAGATGAGATTTAAAGTGCGTTTAATGTTGACTAACGCATCGCATTTGTGCACGTGGTAAAATCACATTCAAATGAGACTGCTTTTGACAATGAATCTCGAAGTTTGAAACATAGAAGTATTGAGAGAGTGAGAGAACGAGGGAGAAAGAGGAGAGAAAGAGAGAAAGAGGAGACTTAAAGGAGCTTGAAAATAGTGTTTTTGGAGTTTGGTTTGATGTTGTCCAAAGATTTGTGATCTGTAAAATTGTATTTTTTTGTGAATTTCAAGTTGTGGTTATATTTGGAGATAATATTAGTGTTGTTATTGTCATGTTGTGCTTTGGAAAAAGGTGAGAGAAATGTATATTGAAATTTCTTAGAAAATCTTGGAATTTTATCATTGTGGTTAGTGTTTTGAGGTTGTATTTGGCTAGAAATTGCATGTATGGTATAGAGAAAGGGATTGGTGAAAATGAGGTTCAAATTTGGGGTGTTTTTCACATCAAAAGACTCTAGGTAGTGTTCTCTCGTTTGAACATGTAACACCCACAAAATTAATTAATTAAATAATTAACTTGGAGTGTTACTTGTAGTACCTTCACACTAATTAATTTGTAATTAGCCAAATTTACTATACTACCACTAATTAACTCGGACCGTTACTCATTGCTTGAGAGTTAAAAATAAGGGAGATCCTTTCAAAATTATTCTAGGTTAAGAAAAAAATTCCATGTATTAAAATAAAGGGATAACTTCACTTTAGACCCCTGAATTATTACACGATTTGACAAGTCCCCCTCAAAAAAACTTAAAAACCTTTCAATTTAAATCCTTAAACTTTTAATTGCAATCAATTTGAACCTATCCGTTAGATTTTAAACGTTAAAAGTGAGACAATGATGTTTACACCCTTGAAATTTTTATAAAATTTCAAATTTACCCTTAATTCCATTTTTTTAAAAAAAAAAAAAAAAGAAAAGAAAAGAAAAGAAAAGAAAAAACAAAAATAAGGATATTTTGGTCTTTTTATGTATTGCCGTTAGAAGTTAGTGGCTAAATCTGACGGAGGTGTTCAAATTGACTGCAATTGAAAGTTTAAGAGTTCAAATTGAGAAGTTTTAAAGTTTGGAGGGAGCTTGTTAAATCGCGTGGTAATTCAGGGGTTTAAAGTGAAGTTACTCCTAAAATAAATTTGGAATCTGTTTCATTTTGAAGTAGCATGATTTAACAAAATAAATTACTCTCAGTTAAAAAAGGTGTAATCACTATCCAGCAATCTAGATTAAGGAAAAATAATAAAAGCCGAGAACAAAAGTCTAGGTAAATTTGTGATTTAAAGTTCGTTTAGATTTGCGATTCCAAAAAATGCAATTTAAAAATAGTAATTTAAAAATGTGAATTTTTAAAATGCAATTAAAAGTTTGGCAAAATTGCAGTTTGACTTTTAAAATCGCACTTCTTATCTATAAAATCGCAATACCAAACACACCCTAAGTATAATGATTTGTTAGTGAGAAATATTTGTACATGCAACACCCATGCACATTGATTGTATTACAAAAGTCACAAACCAGAGATTGCGCAACTCTTGCACTATGGAGTTGAAAAGGCAGTTACAAGGCTGTGTTGAGATGCACACTTATTGCATGGGATAGATGTACTGTTCCATACGCATGACCCCCAAGGAAATAGTTTCTTTGCCAATATGCACAACTCAACTTGTTGGAAACTCAATTGGTAGAGCTATGGATCGCTTTACATAAAAGAACTTCGGCCTAAATCCTGCTAAGACCCGTCCGTTTTGGCATAAAATGCTTTGTTTGGAAAATGGTTTTAGAAAAACTTACCATTCTTTACAGTTTGTTTGCAACATTGAAAATGATTTTTGAAAACATTTTTCGGTATTTGCCTCGTACAAAAAATCAACAAATATTTTCTTATATTTTTCATTCAATCATGTTATAACTTATACATATCAACTTTTATTCGCAACATAAAAATATTAATAAAAAACAACTAAAAAAATCATCCTAAAAATTATGTTTAATTAAAATATACACATTGACTGGTTTGGTTATGATGTATAGAATGTATTTATAGTTTATTAGCGGTTTTGGAGTACTGGGTTTAAATGTTTTTACAATTTAATAAGGTAGATATAGAATTGTTGGATGGCTATTGGTGTTTTATAGATGCTCTTGTTAATCTTTGGGGATTCTTAAGGCATTGTAATTATGAAAGTCTTATTAAGAGAAATATATGCTTTATTTACACATTTTGTTAGGATCAGGACCTTACAAGCTTGGTATAAGGGAAAATGATCAATAAAAAACATCATATATGTATAAATATATTAACCATATATATTCAAGTGGGAAGAGCCATAAATAACATCAAACAATACACTCAAATTATCGACAAAAGTTCAATCATAAATATTATCATACAAATTCAAACATAAATATTACAATCAAGTTTTCACAAAAGAAATTGTTCTTTTGAGATAATTACATTATAAACTATGGAATTTGACATTAATTTCAAATTCAAACAGAAAGCATTAATGCCTAGATTACAGACTCAACAAGAAGGAATCAAGGATAGATACAACCGCAGCCATAACTGCTGCTTGAATTTTTTTCATCTAAAAAAATCATATATGTATAAATATATTAACCATATATATTCAAGTTGGAAGAGCCATAAATAACATCAAACAATACATTCAAGTTATCGGCAAAATGTTCATTTTTAAGCTTCTGCCAAACGTGTGTTTTAATCATTTTTAGAGTAAAAAATTGTATATATATATATATATATATATATATATATATATATATATCAAAAAAAAAAAAAAAAAAGACACAATCTCAGAATATATAAGAGAAAGGAAAAGGATCAACAATATATTAGTAGAAGCCGGAAAAGGGCAGATTGTTGTTTGTGAAGGGAAATATCTTTCCTGTATATTTAGTGGCAAATTAAAGTTTGATGACCCTTGAGACTTATAATAGCTGGCACCTACAATAGCACGAAAATGACTCGAGTTGTTTTGACATCAAGTTAAAAGAATGTACACCCTGTATGTTGGTGGCAATGTGAAGTTGCCACCATGTATCTAGATCCTATAAATTTGGATCTCAAACCAACCAAAGCATTGGAATGAGACAGGCCTGTCATGTTTTTGGCCCTAATTGAGTCGAACTTATGAAAAGAACTACCCATACAAAGATTTGTCTTATCACAGACTCGAAAAATGAAATGACTACCAGTATATTATTTACTCTTTTGCCTCCATTTGAATTTCTGCCATAAATGATATCATTTATGTTATAATTCTCAGACTGTTATTGTGTTGTGTTAGGTGGGGCTTAAGACCAGACAAATAGAACCTTCTTGCAAAAAGATAAGACAAAATGGTCTCCACAAGTTCAAGGCAATAAAGATATCAAGGATTCATAGATATACACACTCATTTAAGTTCTGGGAAGAGAGTATATTGGTCTAATACTTCATCTCTAAAATTGTTTACCTTTGAAAACAGATTCCTTTCCCTCTTTTTGGATTGGAGTCATTTCAGTTACTGCAGAAATGTGACATTTGTTTGTAGGTTATTATCCATGTTACATAATTACAGCCACATGCAGCCTAAGCTAAGTATGCCACACCAGGAATAAAGATTGGAAACAAGGCATCCATACAGACATGTGACCATACAAACCAGTACACAGCACTCCGCTGCGCTTAAACTAAATGGAGTAATGCAGTAGTATTTTCATGTACTGCTCTAGTAAACAGTTAGTGTGGAAATCAAGTATTAGGTGCAAGACTAGTTTTCTTTTAAACACTATAAAAGATGCTAAATTCAATGTAATACCATAACTAAGTTCCTAAATAAATTACCTTGTATACAGCAGGATGCACAGGATCAAGTCGGAAAAATTTGGACTCTAGATCAGGAAGGTGACTTCCATGTTCATATTGAGGCAAACCTACCTAAGAAAAACGTATCGTTGTTCACAAGATAACTAGACACAAAGATATAGGTACTTATTAAAGAAAAATATCATACAGACATATATATAGGTAACTCTACTGAAGTTCTTCACCCAAATTAAGAATTAAGATTCAAGTTCTTTCTTACCCTTGCAGCTATTATAGCATCAAGCTCTCTTTCTTAAAGCGACTCTATATTGCCAACAATAGCTCTAACTGTATTGAGCATTTGAGCACCATCAATCTCTCCTTTCTTTGTCAATGACTATCTTCTATGGTGCAACATACAGGGATACATATATACACACAAAATACACACATCTCTTTCAGAGGAATTCCTATAATACATCAGCAGGGAGATTCCCCTACTAAAACCATTTTCTCTAACGCTTTACATGATTCTGTAAACGATTTAGGCAATTCCATTTGTCATAACAAATACAAACCTAAAAGTATTAAGCTCTTCGCTCTTCATAGTAAACCAAAGACAATAGTGAACTTTTGCAACGCCAGATGGTTTCTACATAAAACATAGAGCACACTTCTCCAGCAACTCAAGTCTCAAGTTAATAGGTCTCAAAGTGGTGTGCTTCAATTGTACTGCATATTTCTACTAAATCCTAATCGAAACATATTAGAAAGCCAAATTAAGAACGAAAGCGAAGTGACAATTAAGCACCATAAAACACCTAAACAACCCACCAATGCTTTATCAATAGTAGCTTAAGGGTACATAAAAGTCCAAATTTACATTAAAGCCTAACTACCTGGTTGCTAGCAAGAGTTAGTTCAAACTCTCCTCACCCACAATAGCACTAAAAGCAATTTCTTCATTGAATTAACATTTACATAGCTTATCTTCAAAACACCTAAGTAGGTTCTGACTTGCCATAAGGAGGTTCTATTATTTCATGTTGTGCAGTCGCTTCATAACTTGAAACCATGATTTCTTCCTCGTTGAAAACAATGCATGGGATTTTAGTCTGAACATTTGAAATCTGGGCATTGCCTCCAAATTGATCTACTAGCTTTCCAGCTCTTATCAGTAATAGCCAATGTCATGACCTTGTCAACCCACTTAAAAGTTAATCTCTTCATAGCACAAGATTTAAAAACTCCTTAATGAAGCATAAATTGACTCCCCTCCCCTCACATTCAAACACCAGGAGAAGAAGGGAAGCTTCAGATGTTACACCAAAAAGTTAAGGAGAAGATAATATATCAAACCCATATACAAAGAAAGGAAGATATCTAAGATGGAAGCCAATAGTAAACCAACACGTAATGCTGAAAATTTAGATATAAAGCAATATATTTCACCCTTCTAATCAAAGAGAAAATTTCATATCATTATTGTACAGACATGAAACATCAAGTTGACTCATATCTTCAATTACAGAAACAAGCCATCTTAGCACTTTTTCGAAGAAACCCACTTCATAGAGTTTAACAACTCACTATTGTAAGGTCATCTCGTCACAGCACAGCAACCTATAAATAGCCCAAAAAGAAAAGGCAATAAAACAATACCAAAATGCATACAAGACTCAAGGATATGCAGCCTACTTCAAACTTTTATCACTCTGAACATATTTATACACATGCCAAGATGTTGCTAGAGGAGCTTATTCAGCTCAGCCAAATTATGTAAAAAGACCATCACATGCCCAATATCGTTATGATACTTTTGCAAGTGGGCAAATTCAGATGGTATGAGGCTTAATTGCGTTGAGTTATATAGAGATGCAAGCGATGGTCGAAACCCCCAAAATACACACAACGTTTTCTTTTATATTTGGCTATTCATTCAGAACTTCAATCAGACAGTGATTACCACTCCTAAACTTTGAAAATCACCAAATGCAAGATGCCCTTTACATTGAAGAGGAAATCAAAAGGAATAAAATAAAACAGAGAGAAGAGCTTACATCCAACGTTCAGTCCAGTTACTTCCAATCTCTTTCTCTTTGGGTTTCTCAAGAAACAGACAGATTAAGAGCAACCAGAACCGAAACCCTAATCAAAGAGAACTCAAGCAATTAAAGAAACTTTTAAGAGAGGGAGAGACACAGGGGACCAACAAGAAGAAAAAACCAGAGGAAATCAAAAGGAGAAAAGGAAAAAAAGAGAGAAAAGATTACCTTTGTGGATTGATGTTTAGGTTGTTCGGCAAAAGCGATGGTGGCTCTGCTGTTCTGCAAGAGCGACAGTGGCTCAGCTGTTCTGCAATGGCGAAAATGGAGAGAGGGCGGTAGTATGAAATGGAGAGAACGAAACTTTCAGATCTATTTTTAGAGCTTCAAAATTTCTAGAAAGGGAAGGGAAGGGAGCTGCGAAAATTTGTTTCGAGGTGTGGGGCGAGGGAGACAGCGGAAAATTGTTTATGCTCGTGAGAAGCATAAACCATTTTACGCTTCTCTTCCTTGGTCAACTGAAAATGTTTTTGGTTTGACCAAGATTTTCAGCTACCCGAAACACCCGAAATTGGGGAAAACATTTTCCAGAAAAGGTTTTATGCCCAAACATACGGAGCCTAAGTTTGGGCCAACCAGCTTTTGGCGCTGATGCCCTCTTTAACGGATAACATAAGAGATTAAGTCTTACTTCTATACCAGATCAACATACCTCTGATTGAATTTCAGACCTTGCTTTGGGAACCGCTTCAAAACATAATATTAGCCATGTACTTGAATACCTCTAGAACTTCAGCCTCTGCCTTACAAACAAACCAGAACATGCATCGATTACCAGTTTAAACAGATAATGAATCTATTTCTTATTAAATACGTCAGATAGGAAATAATCAATATAGTACATTTTATACAGTGAAGAAGATCATTTACATGTACCACCAAATTCATTACAAAATCATCTGCCAATTGGAGATCTCCGTACTGTAACTATAGGTCCAGCATTTAAAGGAACGAGACTCCAATAAGAACCCTGATTGTCCAGACAACAACTACGCCATTTAATTCTATAAGAGCCTACTGGAAAACCAGAAATATCAAGCAAACAACTAGCAAATCCTTGGCCTCTCTCATCTGGTTCAAAATGTGCAAATGCATAAACAACCCCGTCCTTGTTGTTATCACACCTTCTGCGCTTACTATTATTACTCCTTTTGGTACTTAAATTTGTCACATAATGCAATAGCATTTCATTGATTTCTACCATGTCATCAGTTTCCCAAGCTCGACAACCCCACTGCTTTCGCTCCTTGTCTTCCTCACTTGGTCTGGGCTCCTGAAAGGAAACACTACAATAAAGGATGCAGTATAACTTTGTTAGCCGAGCTGGGAGATCTGGTGGCAAGTTAACCAGTTGAAGACAAAGGTTTAGCGATAGGTGGAAGCCTGATAATACAGATATGCCATCTGGGTTATTAGTGTCCGAGTTGCAGGCAAAGAGCTCTGATCCAATGCAACTCCTGAATTTCACGACAAATTTAAAATTAAAATGGAGTTGTATTACAAATAACAAAAGTGCACATTGACAAAAGAACTTTTAAAAAGTCTAAAGGACGACTAAAATCTTTGTATTTGAGAGTCCTCTTTCAGTTCACCAAAATAAAGAACAGCATTTTTTTACCCAAAAACTGCCGAACAAATTAACAGACAGTTATTCAGAACAATTATACATCCTCACAGACTCACAGTAGATTGTAGAACCCAAGTTACTCAGAGCACATCATAAAGTATAAGTGGAACTCCAAATGAGGAAACAAGCCATCAGTTCCTAAAATTCGAAAGCAATCATAAAAAGAAGAGCTGTCACCATATTGATACTCTTAAACAGTACAAGTCAACACCTTTTCTTTGGCCAGAAAAGAACAAAACAGAGCAAAGCTACAGATTAGCCATAAGAGGCATGCAGACAGGTAAGAAACAACTAATTAAGTAACCTCAAGTTTAACAATCCTAGAGCAATGAATCCATTTGCTGACCTAAACCTTTTTCTTTTTACATCAATCTCTCGTTCAGATCTTAAAATATATCTGAGGTGGTTGGTATACCAGATCTACTAAGGTTGGAAAGAGTCATCTATTAATACGATAAAGATATGAAGAAATACATTTAACTATGTTGCTTCATAACATAAGAGCTTTAACATTGGTCCTTTCACACTACAGATATGGAATAATTCACTTAAGATCTTTCTAATTACTACTATGAAATAAGAGAAATCTTTAGCCAGCATGGCGAAACTGCTCAGCATACCTTACTTTAAAGAAATATTTGGGAGTCCGAAAAGGAATGTGTATCCATTTCATTATAATGCTCAACAGAAGTTGTAAACCCCCCTTGGTAACTTGGGATAAAATCTCCTCGTTATGCTCTCTATTTGCCTCTTGCAAACGAACAGCCTCCAAAACAGCATAACTACAGACAGTAATAATATCCTTTCCTTCACATCCAACCTTCAAATTTGTATTCGTAGACTGCAAGTGAAAACAGCTCTTAAGCTGTCCACTAACATCAAAAAGCTGACAGAGATTTCTACTTGTCTCATGGTCTACATGGCATAAACGCCTAACTAAATCTTGTATTAACATTGCATGTAAACAGTTTTCCGAGTTTCTCAGACCACAAGTTGTAAAAGTTTCATAGGCTGGAAGATTTGGAAGAAAGAGTATGAAGCCAGTACTAAAGGCCAAAAGCGAACAACTTAGTGCAAGTGATGAAATTACTTTGGAACTTTTGCAATCCATATCTATGAAAGATGTGGCAATTAGATCAAATTCTTGTGCTAGCTTCTTAAACTGCAAAGAAATCTGAATAATTTCTGGCAAAGACTTCAGGCACTCAAATACACTCTTCTCCACCTCTCCATTATTGCTAATGCTGTCAGGGTTGAATGGGATGATTCTGAGAATTCTGAGTATATCCAACAAAGCTCTTAAAAGTTTAGCTCTTAGATGCAGAAACCATCTCTGGAAACAAAATTCTTGACCCAATGTGACAGCAGCTTCTAATGTTTTCCCTGAAGAGCAGATATCCTCATAAGCCTCCACAAGCTTTTCACTGTAGTTAGGCTCACTACTATTTCCAGCAGTATCCCTGCTGATTTCACCCAAAGCATGACTGGCAGGAAATTTGTTCTTTTCTAACCAATCTACTAAAGTAGACCCTTGTTTTGGTAAAAGCAATAGCTGGATTTTCCTCTCAGAACGAGCCAATTGAATTATCGATGTTAACCAGCAGTGGAAGATATCAGACTGAACCTTTGTTATTAACTGCCCAAATATGAAAGCCACTGTGAACCATGCTCCCTGACATGCTGCATATGTCCCAGCTCTGTAAGCAGGCCAGTTATACCTCTCCTTCAACATCTTATTTGCACACTCTAGGGTAAGAATTTCTTTCTCAACCAAGTAATAATTAAAAAAGTTTTTATTAAGACTGCAAGTTCCCTCACTTTCGTCCACCAAGCAATCCCAAAAGAATCGACTGTGGAACAAAAGAGAGTAGATTGTATGTGTATAGCAATCAAACAAGCTGCACTGACACACCCGTTCAACCAGGAGCTTCACTCTTTCAAATGCTATTGAAGTGAGAACACCAGCTTCATTGAGATTTTCAAGACAGGCAACCAAAAATCTGAATGCAATAAGTACAAGTTTTGACCTTACGACTGTGCTCTTCTCTTTTTTGAAGTCCATCTCAAGAACCAGTGTATCTGATTGGCTTTTAGCCAGGACATGTTCATGCATATTTGCAAGACACTCAACAAATAAACAGATCTTGTCCAGCACCAAAACACCCAGATCCGGATGTTCACCAACCAAAAGAGCAAGAAGGTGGAGCAGACTATGAACTTCTTGAAACACTCGAGAGTCAATCTGGCAAAGATCATTTACCAGCAACGTCATCTGGTCTATAATCAATGAGATCACTCTTGATGGCAGAGGAGAGGAACAGAACATACTAGATTCTATTTCCATTCTTCCCCTAAGCTTGATTGATAAATCCACCAGAACACGGATGGATAAGAAGCTCTTCGACGTGATTGGAAATTGGGAGGAATTTTCAGCTATGGTTAAAAGGTTAGCAAATTCGGGCAGGTCCAGACAGGGCAAATGAGGTAGCATATATGGAAGGATCTGCACATTCCCCCATAATGGTCAAGAGTGTAAATTTTACAATATTACATCACAAGTTCATCTATGGGAGCTCAGAAATTACCTTATGTAGAATCTGTAGAGCTTCATATTGCATAAATGGGGGAAGTTCGGGCTCAATCATTGTGCTCAATAATGATTTGACTAGATCTGCACTCACAGGAAAATGACATAATCCTTTTATCAAAATGAAATGCAAGCATCTTAATACTGTAGCTTTCATACGCGATGTCTTTTCTTGTTTAAGAAATGAGAAAAGCACGTCCACCTGCATCATGATGTAAAATAATAATAAAGCACAGCTATTGTAAAAAAATTGTCAAGAATAATCATGATCTCTGACCACTTAAAATTCTTTCATTTGTTAAAGTAGTAGAGAAACCTAATTTAACCCATTTTATACATACATACATATTCTGCATACAAGCATTCATGTGCATCATGCATGCATATATTGTGTGTATATATTCTCAATTATTTCTGAACAGGTATATA
>NC_081542.1:37619305-37625738 GCF_901000735.1 Corylus avellana
CTGTGAACCATGCTCCCTGACATGCTGCATATGTCCCAGCTCTGTAAGCAGGCCAGTTATACCTCTCCTTCAACATCTTATTTGCACACTCTAGGGTAAGAATTTCTTTCTCAACCAAGTAATAATTAAAAAAGTTTTTATTAAGACTGCAAGTTCCCTCACTTTCGTCCACCAAGCAATCCCAAAAGAATCGACTGTGGAACAAAAGAGAGTAGATTGTATGTGTATAGCAATCAAACAAGCTGCACTGACACACCCGTTCAACCAGGAGCTTCACTCTTTCAAATGCTATTGAAGTGAGAACACCAGCTTCATTGAGATTTTCAAGACAGGCAACCAAAAATCTGAATGCAATAAGTACAAGTTTTGACCTTACGACTGTGCTCTTCTCTTTTTTGAAGTCCATCTCAAGAACCAGTGTATCTGATTGGCTTTTAGCCAGGACATGTTCATGCATATTTGCAAGACACTCAACAAATAAACAGATCTTGTCCAGCACCAAAACACCCAGATCCGGATGTTCACCAACCAAAAGAGCAAGAAGGTGGAGCAGACTATGAACTTCTTGAAACACTCGAGAGTCAATCTGGCAAAGATCATTTACCAGCAACGTCATCTGGTCTATAATCAATGAGATCACTCTTGATGGCAGAGGAGAGGAACAGAACATACTAGATTCTATTTCCATTCTTCCCCTAAGCTTGATTGATAAATCCACCAGAACACGGATGGATAAGAAGCTCTTCGACGTGATTGGAAATTGGGAGGAATTTTCAGCTATGGTTAAAAGGTTAGCAAATTCGGGCAGGTCCAGACAGGGCAAATGAGGTAGCATATATGGAAGGATCTGCACATTCCCCCATAATGGTCAAGAGTGTAAATTTTACAATATTACATCACAAGTTCATCTATGGGAGCTCAGAAATTACCTTATGTAGAATCTGTAGAGCTTCATATTGCATAAATGGGGGAAGTTCGGGCTCAATCATTGTGCTCAATAATGATTTGACTAGATCTGCACTCACAGGAAAATGACATAATCCTTTTATCAAAATGAAATGCAAGCATCTTAATACTGTAGCTTTCATACGCGATGTCTTTTCTTGTTTAAGAAATGAGAAAAGCACGTCCACCTGCATCATGATGTAAAATAATAATAAAGCACAGCTATTGTAAAAAAATTGTCAAGAATAATCATGATCTCTGACCACTTAAAATTCTTTCATTTGTTAAAGTAGTAGAGAAACCTAATTTAACCCATTTTATACATACATACATATTCTGCATACAAGCATTCATGTGCATCATGCATGCATATATTGTGTGTATATATTCTCAATTATTTCTGAACAGGTATATATATATATATATACCTATGTGTGTGTGCACACATACGCACGTGCTCATGAGTACGTCAAAGCTGGAAAGTTTTCAGAGTTAAGAGAAAGCAGACAAGCATATTCTGCTTACATGCAACCCTGCCTCTCCAACAACAACAACAACAACAAAGACAGAAAATCACGATAAGAGACTGAAAAAGGTACCTGTTCAGAAATAAGAATCATTGATTTGGAAGCAATTTTTGAGAGTGATACCAGCAAAGAGACCAAAACATCCTCTTCTGAAGAGTCCAACATTAACTTTAGACCCGTCTGAAGCACATAAATTGTCAGTATCATTCTAACTCTAAAAATAGAAGATATATTGGACCCAAAAACAATTCACTTTAATCAGTAAAAATTTTCCACCAATCATGAGCTTTGAATATGAATAGTAACAAGGTAAGTTATTTACTTATGAATGTCTGTTGTACTAGACTGCTAGCTAGGATAAAGCTTAAATGAGCATTGCTTCTACTACTTTTGATCATTTTGTCTTACAGCTTCACGTACAAGATCCATATAATCTAAAGCACACTCCTATACACAAAAACTCATTTGTACATGTGTTGCTCTCAAAATGACTGAACAGCTAATTTGGAGCTCAGATAAGAAAGAGAAATCAAACTGCTTATGGTTAGTAAGCCCAAATCTTTGCTCAACAAAATAACTTGTTCTACAAGAAAAGTTTCCAATGCTAGCGGTCAAGCTTTTATGGACATCACATAATATAACTACTTTTGGTTGATGATCAACATAATTTAGAAAGATGTTTAGATTTTCACACAAATATCTACATACATACATACATACATACATACATAACATAAAAGATACAAGAGCGCGCCCATATATGTGTGTGTGTGTGTGTGTCTATATATATATACATACACACATACATATGTGTATACACGTATATTCACATGTATGTGTATGTCATGTGGTTAATAAATTCTTGAAATTGATGTTGAACCACAATAACATGTACAAAATTGTCAAAATCCAATGGTGTGCCCTCCATTGCATGTAATATGACTATATCATCGGTTACTTTCATTAATCCTGACAGTGTTCCTTTATCATGCCCAGGTTTTCTCATTAAAGCAAGAGAGAGAGAGAGCAATAGCATTCCACAACAAAACTAAATGTATAGCCTCTATGCAGATTTCCATGTCTATCTAGAACTGAAACAAAATCAGAGGAGGCCAAGAACCTTGTAAGCTCTATTTGCAACTGAATATGAGCACCCAATTTTTGCAAAAACTCGTGCTGCAGCTAACTTTACCGCATACAGTGTTTCAGATGAAGTCACCATATTAACCAGCATCTCTAATAAAATAGACGCAAAATCATCTGATAACTCGGAAAAGCATCCGGCCGCAAATAATGACGCTTTCAGCTGTAGAAACCAAATCAAATGTTTCAGACCACTTCCAGGCAGCTTTGTATAGAAAATCAGTTAAGATAAAGAACCAAGTACTTTGTAGAAAGCTTATCAAAAAAAAAAAAAAGTACTTTGTAGAAAGAGTGGTCAAAGAAGAAGGGGGCAGGGGGCAGGTGAACAATGAGCCCATGACATCAGTGTCAATCTTCACAGCCTTCATATATGAGTCAAAACATAGATTACAATTTGTTTCCTAACATTCCATGCAAAAGTCCTATAATGAAGTTGTCCATATCAATTTCCATATAACTTCTTATTGCTTCAGAGTTCATACATGTGTCGCAATCTGATTTGAGAAAGGAATAAGTCAATTTTGGCCTTTGGGAGCCTTAGAATATAGAATGAGGGTGCTTAAACTCTCATATAAATGAACTTAAATGTTATAATTTGCTCAACCTGTAAAGTTGTTATTGTTACACCAAAAAAAAAGAATATATAGGACCATAAAGATGACGATGAGCAAACAAAATTGGGCTGCAGAAACAACAATTTGTAACAGGAGAAAGATACTTATCTCACCTCCAAAACATGAGAAGAAACTAGACTAGAAAGTATCAAGTATCGTATCTGAGCACTGTCTTTTGCAAAATCAGCCCAACAACCAAAGAGAGCTAAAGCCAATGCTCTTGACTCAACATCACCAGTGTCAAAAACAACTTTTATTCTTGTCAATAATTCTAAATGATTTAGCACCATGACCTTTGACAAAATCCCTTTTCGTCCTTTACTTTTCTTCTTCTTGTCACGATGCCTGCGCTCGGATAGGAAAATCCTAACAACAGCAAATTTGGTGTGTTTATCACCCAACCTAAAAGCATCAGCAAGCCGTAACAGAATGGTGTTCGCAAAAAGCATATCCTCCCCTGGAACTAAGCCAAACATGTTATACACTGCCATAGTAGGTTCAGGTTCTCTACTCCAACGCTCCAGCCTTGGCCCCGTTTGTAATATAGTTTCAATGGATAGACCTAAGTAGTGCCAAACTCTCATTACTTACAAGCAAACTTAACATTGCATCAAATTAAATCAGTTTGAGTTCTCCTTCTCTCAATTGGACATGATTAATCAAACCAGTAGATTTGCACCAGTTTGAAGAGTCCAAATCACATATGAAAAACATGAGATCCGAGAACTCATTGTAAAAAAGATAAAATAAAATAGGATGTGCTCTAACCAGGTTTTTTGGAACGGAGGGCCTTCTCAAGCTCATTACTCCATTCCATGGCACAAGCAGCAGAATTTCTCTCCATTACTGCTTCTTCCCAAGCCCCTTTCGCCACCTGAATTAAGAATCTTACCTATCTTAATTGACAAAAGATAAATAAAATAAAAACTGTTCCAACGAACCAAAATACAAGAGCACCACAATATCATATCTGAATCACTCAAAAACTTTCTTGATGAGTTTTTCTTATTAAACAAAAGCTTGAGTTTATAAGGTATTTTCAAAGTATAACACCCAGATGCTAATCATCAATTTTCCACGCTATTTATATAGTCAGTTCTGCTTGTTAAATTAATATCATTAGTTCATCAGGTAAGTTCTTTCAAAATTTAACAGTTAAAACTGAGTGATTAATTTTCGATTTCCCTTAGGAATGAATTATCATCAAATAAAATCAACTGAAGGCACAGCTTTTTGACTTGTAGCTGTGACTTTTCTTTTTTAAATATAATACTGCAGAATAAACAATTTGCTACGTTGCTTTACAGCCACAATAATATTAACAAAAAAGTTTACAAAAGAAAAAAATTTCAATCAACTGCATGGTCTTGCTACTTAAATTATGACTATTAGTTGGATTAAGGATTACAAACAAAAGCTATGCCAAGCTAGGACTCACAAACGTTGGTGGGTCACATATGGGTCGGGCAATGCAAGATTAGGATTAAAACAATAACCAACCAAAGAAAGCATTCATCACATATGGTCCAGACTACAAACATTCCAACACAAAACCTAACATTAAGAAAATATAACTGTGACAATATGACCATGTTCTCAAGCAAGATAACATACAGTTCAATTGTGTTTCCTTCTCCATCATTTACAAAGGCAACGCACCCATTTCTAGGACTTGGTGGGATTGAAATGTTATTTTGTGGTGGATTCAGGTTCTTGAATCCCTTGGAAAATGAAAAGAAAAGCCTCTGGAAAAAACATAATAACCAAACACTACCTTCCATTTCTTTGAGAAATTTCATCAAACACTTGGTGCCATAAGCAAAACAAGACACGGTCTAAGCTATTTTAAGTGAAGAATATATAACCCAGCAAGAGGTATTGATCAGACAAAAAAGATGATAAAAAGAACATCAAAACTTTGATGAGAATACTCGGGAGTAGAGGTGGTTATCGGTTCGGAAAAGTCATTTTCAGTCGGTTAACCGAAATTGTCGGTTAAATCAGTTAATTCACCGACTGCATTTCGATAACAAAGTATTTCGAAATTTTCAGTTAATTTCAGTAGTCGGTTAATCAGTTAACCATGAGCCCATTTAATTGGGCCGATGCTATTTTTAAATGGGCCAAAAATTGGTTGTTTTGAGAGCCCAAAATATTTTTTTTGGGGCTAAGAAGACAAAAAAAGAACTTATTGAACATGTTTTTTTGAGCCAAAATCAATCTTGAGGGCCCAAATTTGTTTTTTGGGCTAAAATAACTTATTGAACATGTTTTTTGGGCTAAATAACAAATTTACTGTACAGGCCTAGAGCTTTAACAAAGGTTCTAAATTGGTTTTTTCTGTTCAGTCCTGGAGTGTAAAGTTCTTTCTGTTCTCATGGTTTTCAATTGGTATGCAATTCGCAAATTGGTTACAAAAATGGGTAGATTCAGACAATCCCAAACCTTCGCAAATTTAGAATCCATCAAAGAATAATAAATAAAGTCTCAACTAAGCCACCTCCAACATGGATTACCTTCAATTCCCTAAATTTTCTTCCTTCAATAATCAAACAAATCAAAACATAAACATAATGATCAATATATAAAAGAGTAAAATACCACAAATAAGTAATATCAAGTAAGAAAGCAATAAGAATATAAGATGCAAAAAAACTTAATCAATCTACTGAAAAAAAAAAAAAAAAAAAATGCCAATGAATGCACCCCATGCACCCAGCCTATACATCAAACCTAAAGGTCCTAAACAACCAAAACCTGACACAAACAGAGAAGAAAAACAAGGGCCCAACGGCAATACAAATTTCAAGAATAATTACAGCAATTAGCAAATGCTTATCCAAAAGAAGAAAATTTATTCGCAGGAAAAATCAAGGAAGCGTAGAAAATTAAAAATCTATCATTTTCATTCCTAAGTATTCCTAAATCCTAATAATATAAACAAACTCGAAAATAAATGCAAAATCAAAGAATCAAGTGTTCAAAATCAAAGAATCAAAATCTATACCCTCAATTAGTTCAAAAAATAAAAATCAAAGAAAATGAAGTAACTCGAAAAATTTATACCTGAAAAGACGGGAGACGAGAGAGAGATACGACCGCTTGCCGCTTGCAACAAGAAAGCGAGGGAGACGACGGTGAAGTTAAGCCACCGGACACGACGGGAGACGAGAGAGAGACACAACGGCTTGCCGCTTGCAACGA